>NC_084482.1:226219942-226569942 GCF_030035675.1 Rhineura floridana | reverse complement strand
CAAGGTTCTCACTTCAGTGTTTAATGTTCTACTTAGCCCCCAAATATCTGAAAAACCAGTTCCTTCCCTACAGATGCTTTTGCATGTTAAGGTCCACAGAGCGGGCTCTCTTGGCAGCCCCTAAATTGTGGAACTCCCTCCTGCAGAGGTGTGTCTGGGATCTTTTGCACAGCTTTCGCCATATGCACCTCTTTATCCTGGCCTTTGACACTTAAAAAGAGTTTTGTTTGGTCAGACCCAGATGTTTTGTGTGTGGTGATGTTGAATCTATAGTACTCTGTTCCATTTGCATCCGTTTAACTTGTTTTGTAAGTGCAACGGTTAATCTGTTTTTATAATTGTATATTATATTCTTGTAACTGGCTGTGGACCTTATGAGGAAGGGCGGGTAAGAAACCTTATAAATAAATCAATTTGAAGTGCAGCTCTGGATTGCTTTTGGAGGAGGAGGAAGGATTATTGTTGCTTCCTGTGTGAGCTTCATAAGCTTTTAGCTTTAAATGGCCTGACTAGGAATGGCTGGATGTTTTGTGGACCAAAGTAACTAGTCTGTTTCCTTGAAAGAATCAGATCTGATTTCTTGGGAAGGAGGAGAAGATCCACTTACCCAGGATCCCAAAGAAGAGGAGACATCAGCAGGTAGATGCTCAGCTGTGTTATGGACCCCTCTTTCGTCCAGAAATTGAAGGGTTTTTCTGTTCCTGAGTAATATCATCAAGGACAGACTGATCAGGCTGTGAGTTCTCCTGATGGACACTGTAGATAGCTACTAGTCATGATGGCCCTGGGCTACCTCTGGAAACTGGAATTGAGCAGCAGAAGACGTCCATTGTTTTTATGTCCTCCTTGTTGTCGTTGTTATGTGCCTTCAAGTCGAATAGGACTTTTGACGACCCTATGAATCAGCGACCTCCAATAGCATCCAATTACAAACCACCCTGTAAGTTCAGGTCTGTGGCTTCCTTTATGGAATCAATCCATTCCTTGTTTGGTCTTCCTCTTTTTCTACTCCCTTCTGTTTTTCCCAGCATGATCGTCTTTACTAGTGAATCTTGTCTCCTCATGATGAGTCCAAAGTATGATAACCTCAGTTTCATCATTTTAGCTTCTGCTTTAATTTGTTCAAACACCCAATTATTTGTCTTTTTTGTAGTCCATAGTATGCGCAAAGCGCTCCTCCAACACCACATTTCAAAGGAGTCGATTTTTCTCTTATCTGCTTTTTTCACTGTCCAACTTTCACATCCATACATAGAGATCGGAAATACCATGGTCTGAATGATCCTGACTTTAGTGTTCAGTGATACATCTTTGCATTTGAGGACCTTTTCTAGTTCTCTCACAGCTGCCCTCCCCAGTCCTAGCCTACTTCTGATTTCTTGACTATTGTCTCCAGTTTGGTTAAGGATTGTGCCGAGGTATTGAGAATCTTGGGCAAGTAAAATGTCTTCGTTGTCAACTTTAAAGTTACATAAATCTTCTGTTGTCATTACTTTAGTCTTCTTGGCATTCAGCTGTAGTCTTGCTTTTGCACTTTCCTCTAACTTTCATCAGAATTCGTTTCAAATCTGCTAGTAGTATGGTATCGTCTGCATATCTTAAATTATTGATATTTCTGCCTCCAGTTTTTACACTCCTTCATCTTGGTCCAATCCTGCTTTCCGTATGATATGTTCTGCATACAGATTAATCAAGTAGGGTGATAAAATACACCCCTTTCTCACACCCTTTCCGATGGGGAACCAATCGGTTTCTCCATATTCTGTCCTTACAGTAGCCTCTTGTCCAGAGTATAGGTTGTGCATCAGAACAATCAGATGCTGTGGCACCCCCATTTATTTTAAAGCATTCAATAGTTTTCAATGCTTCACGTCTGTTTTCTTTTCCATATCTGTTGACAATTTTTTGTCAAAATATGGACAAATTCAGTCTCAGCAGCTTGTAGCAGCTCTATTGGTATGCCATCTGTTCCTGGTGATTAGTTTCTTCCAAGTATTTTAAGGGCAGCTCACATTTTAAAATTCCTGGTTCTTCATCATATGGTTCCTCCGTGAATGAATCTGTCATCCTTGCATCTCTTTTATAGAGTTCTTCAGTGTATTGCTTCCATCTTCCTTTTATTTCATCTCAGTCAATCAGTGTGTTCCCCTGTTGATTATTCAGCTTCCCTACTCTTGGTTTAAATTTCCTTGTAATTTCTCTAATCTTTTGGAACGGGGCTCTTGTTGTACCCTTTTTGTTGTCCTCTTCTATTTCTATACAATAAGTATTGTAATAGTTATCTTTGTCCCTAGTCATTGTATAGTTGCATTTAGGGCTCTAACCGTGTCTCCTTTTGCTTTTGCTTTCCTTCTCTCTTCAACCATTTGAAGAGTTTCTAAAGTAATCCATTGTGGTCTTTCTCTCTTTTTAACTGGAGATAATTGTCTTTTTGCATTCTTCCCTGATAATGTCTCTGACTTCAGTCCATAGTTCTTCTGGTTCTCTGTCAACTAAGTTTACAGCCTCAAACCTGTTCCTTATTTGATCTTTATATGCTTCTGGGATGTTATTTAAATTGTATTTTAGCATTATGATTGGTTTGCTGTTCTTCTTTAGCTTTACTCTGATTTTCGATATTACCAGTTCATGATCTATAGTGCAGTCTGCTCCCGGTCTTGTTTTTGCAGAAAGTATGGAACTTCTCCATCTTCTGCTACCAATCATATAATCAATTTGATTCCTATATTGACCATTTGGTGATATCCATGTGTATAGTCATCTTTTCGGTTGCTCAAAAATGTTCTTGCAAGAAACAAATTATTGGCTTTACATGCAATAAGTCTTTCTTCTGCTTCATTTCTATCCCCTAAGCCCCATTTTCCTACAATTCCTACTTCTCTGTTCCCTGCTTTTGCATTCCAGTCCCCCATGATTATCAGAGCATCTTCTTTTTGTGTGTGATCAATTTCTCCCTGTACTGCTGCATCAAATCTCTCCATTTCCTCTTCTTCTTGATGGTTATATTAACAGGTTTCCTGTTTTATTTCATTGATATAACTCGCTCAGACCTTGCGTTGTAGCTCCTAATTGCTTTTGCTACATCACTTCTCACTCTTAAAACTTCTTAATTTCTTCTTAATTTCTCATTTCCTGCATAAAATATTTTGTAGTTGCCTGATTGAAAATGTCCCATTCCCATCCATTTTAGTTCGCTCACACCAAGTATTGTAATGTTGATGCATTCCATTTCTTGCTTGACAATTTCTAGCTTTCCCTGGTTCATGCTTCTCACATTCTATGTTCCTATTGTGTGCGTCGTACAACTCTGGACTCTCCTTTCACATCTGTGCACATCAACCTCTGGGCTTCCTTTTGGCTTTGACCCAGCTGTGTCATTAGTCGCAATGCTACTCGTACTTGTCCTTTGTTCTTCCCCAGTAGCTCAGTGAGTGTCTTCTGAACTGGGGGTCTCATCTTCCAGCACTATATCGCATTGCATCTTCGATACTCTGTTCATAGGGTTTTTGTGGTAAGAGGTATTCAGAGGTGGTTTACCATTGCCTTCCTCTGAGTTGGATGCATCTTAGTCTGGTGTCTCAGCTTTGACCATTCCACCTTGGGTGCCCCTGCTAGGACTCTAGCCTCTTGGTCTAGACTCCTAACGGCATTGCTCTCAGCTTCTTCAACACTCTCAAACCCCCTCACCACATTAAGGTGTGCATCCTAGAGGGGGATATAAGCAATAATGTGTCCCAAAGTATAAGAAAGGGTTCTGTATTGAACTGAACAAATATATACAACACAAACTAAGGAACCAGAATTGTACAAAATATTCCTAGTGTAGTCATAGATTTCTTTAAAGTCAATATGATATTTTCAGTGCCTTTCCTCATAATCCCTAGTATGGAATCCACATTTTTCACAGTGACCGCACGCTAGGTCAGAATTTTCATAGGGCTAGTTACTGATGCACAAGAGGATTTCTTTGTTTTGTTGCATTTCTCTTGTAAAGGTTGTGTATCTGTTTGATCTCCTCATTTGGTCAAGTCTTCCATTTTTTGAAGGAAGCCATCTTGCCTCTAACAGCATTCCCAAAGTAGCCACAAGTATTGCATCATCGTTTGCTCTCATTATCACCTCTAATAATGGCTTCCTTGACTGTGGCTGTTAATTAATTATAACCTTTCCAAAGGTGTTCTTCAATGATGTCTCCCCTTCATCAGATCTGATCTCTCCTAATTGTTCAGCATCTCACACCAGGTCCTGGATGCCACTTCAGATTAACTCCAGGGTTACCATCCCTCTAGCCAGTTCCATGACCAAATGTTGTAGGGCATAGTCATTTAGGGTCTCTAGAAATTTTACTTGTTTGTTGTGACTGGAAGATATATGTAGCCAGTCCATGTGGTGGGTAGCTAAAGTCACCCTTTACAACAACCTTTCCTCTTTTGGACTGAAATTGTTTAAATGACCTCTTTCTCGCCCACGTTTAGGATTGAGAGTTCTTCACGTTTTCCCATAAGCCTAAAGCTGTTCAGAGTCCTTGTATGCTGACAACTGCACTCACCTGGGCTTGCAGTTTCCAACAGCAGGGTTTCTGAACACGCGGACCTAAAGAGGAAACCGCACCAGAGATTTATCTCAGTACTGAGGATAAATAAGGAAAAATAATGGAGTTCCACAGCGGAAGGAGATTATGCTTTTTATTGACTACACATTTCTACATGGATATATATGACCATACATAAACTCTGCCCATAGCCAGTAAATCAGAATTCATAATACAACACAAATCTAAATATATTAAATAATACAATATGTTCTTCAGGAATGTCACACAATATACATAGTCTTCTTACCTTATAGATAGAACATCTGTTGGATATATTAAATCAGTCCACGAAAGACTGCTAGGAAACTGCAGGAGAGATCTCTCTTTTATAGACTCTCACCCAGATCATCTCATCTGACACTGCATCACCTTTTCTTTCTGGCACCCAGTTAAGTTCTTTATCAAGAGTTAGTGGAGCTAACTAACTTGACATCCGGAGAGTCCCTATAAGGCAACGCATTCCAGCCTCTTCATAGTTGACATTAAAGCCAGACTGTTGACATAAAACCCAGCTAGAGTCTGGCTGTAAGCCCATACTTCCTAGAGTGGTAGAATTGGGAAAGAAACAGCTTGCTATTTACTATAAGAACTGCACTGTATTTGAACTCTGAGGGGGCCAACTGATTGGAGACTTACGGCCATACTACCTTGAACACGCCTGATCTTGGAACCTAAGTAGGGTCAGGCCTGGTTAGTACTTGGATGGAAGACCGCTTGGGAATACCAGGTACTGTAGGCTTAGAGGAAGGCAATGGTAAACCACCTCTGAATACCTCTTACCATGAAAACCCTATAAATGTATCCAAAAAAAGATTCATAGGGTCACCATAAGTTGTGATCGACTTGAAGGCATATAACAGCAACAACAAATATTGGAGACCCACCCCAGGGTGCTTTCTTGATTTCATTCATCATCTCTAGATCTCCCTCATCGTTTTGATCAGTGGGATGACAGTACGTCTGCAGTACTTAATTACTCTTGGAGCCTGGTATCACCACCCACAATGAATCTGTCCCACCGTTCCTCTCAAAGGGGTCCTGGGCAGCCTGATGGCTGTGTGCCTCCTCTGGAAACATGGGAAGGGAGGGGTGGCCTCCAGGTTAAAGTTTCCTTTCAGTCTGCTGAGAAATCCCCCAAATTAATTACCTGGAATGGTTTCCATAGTGCCACTGAGCTGAGCTTTATGTACAGTTGCCTGTTCACAAATGCCAGTGGGTTCCACATACACCTGTCCCAATCATCACCAGGTGATCTCAGATCCTTCCTTTCTTGGAATTTCGGAGGGGGCCGTAGTAATGGGTGGACATGGAATGTCTGGATAATTTGGGTTCAGAACTAACCAGCTTGTCTCTTTCTTGGAAAGAAATATGCAAACAGGGCTTCATCTCTTCGCTGGAAGGACAAGCTCCAATTGGATGGGGCATTGATGAAGGGGAGATATCAGCAGGTACGGATTTGAAAAATATCTGGGGAAAGATTATAATGGGCACGAAATGTTGATGCAGGACCTGTAGCTAAATGAAAAGGTTGGCATTCAAATATACACCCTGCTGTTTATTAAGTGGTACAGAATTCAACCTATAATTCAGAGCATCATCTCAACCTCATGTAATCTTGGTCTTGGGCCATCCCTGTCTTAGCTCAGATATGGGGCACATTTGGTTCTACAAAGAAATTCCTAGGTTTAAACCCTGGAACTTTCAGGTCCCTGAAATTGTCCTCATCTCACACCCTGCAGAGCAGCTGCCAACCAGTGCAGGCACGACTGAGCTAGAGGGACCAACAGTCTGATTCAGTATAAGGCTCCTTCCACAGCCGTCTCTTCCCTCTCTCCCTGCTTCTTATTGTATAATTTTTTCTTTGAGAAATGTATAGCACAGTTGTATGGCAGCAGGAGGAAAGATCAGACCCATCTGGGCTTAGTGACATGAAATGATACTTGGACCTGAAAGGAATTCATTTTGCTGTATGAGGCTGTAGAATATTCAGACAACCTCGGTTGCAGGAAAAGGGGAGAATTGTGGAGATGCAGATATTGAGAAGCAGCTAATTGGGCTTGATCCATGCTGAGATCCTTTGTTTTTGCCTTGGAATACCAACATTATTTTTTTTCTCCTCCCCCCCCCCCAGCAGATGATGGGCAGAATAATGAGAATTATAGGAAACCACTGATGGTGTCACTGGTAATAGCCAGGCATGAAGCCCAGAAAGAGGTGCTTGGAAATCATGGGGGCCCAAAAACATCTGAAGAAAACCAGTCAAAGAATGGGAGGAAGAAATCCTCTGCTTCTCAGAGTTTGTCTCACAGAACGCACAGAGGGAAGAAATTATTTAAATGCACGGTATGTGGAAAGAGCTTTTCTATAAGCAGTAACCTTACTAAACATCAAAGAACACACACAGGGGAGAAACCATTTGAATGCATGGAATGTGGAAAGAGTTTCAGTCGAAATTGTCACCTTACTGTACATCAAAGAACCCACACAGGGGAGAAGCCATTTAAATGCAGGGAGTGTGGAAAGTGCTTCACTACCTACAGTAGCCTCACTAGCCATCAAAGAACTCACACAGGAGAGAAACCATTTAAGTGCATGGACTGTGGAAAGAGCTTCAGGGTAAGCAGTGGCCTTACTTTCCATTGTAGAACACACACAGGGGAGAAACCTTTTAAATGCAGGGTATGTGGGAAAAGCTTCTCTGTAAACAGTAACCTTAGTAAACATCAAAGAATACACACAGGGGAGAAACCATTTGAATGCATGCTTTGTGGAAAGAGCTTCAGTCGAAATTGTTACCTTACTGTACATCAAAGAACCCACACAGGGGAGAAGCCATTTAAATGCAGGGAGTGTGGAAAGTGCTTCACTACCTACAGTAGCCTCACTAAACATCAAAGAACTCACACAGGAGAGAAACCATTTAAGTGCATGGAGTGTGGAAAGAGCTTCAGGGTAAGCAATGGCCTTACTTTCCATCGTAGAACACACACAGGGGAGAAACCATATACATGCAGGGAGTGTGGAAAGAGCTTCAGTATAAGCAGTAGCCTTACTTTACATCATAGAACTCACACAGGGGAGAAACCATTTAAATGCATGGAGTGTGGACAGATCTTCAGTCAAAGGAGTAACCTTACTATTCATCAAAGAACGCATACAGGGGAGAAACCATTTAAATGCATGGAGTGTGGAAAGAGCTTCAGTGCTCGGGGTAACCTTACTATTCATCAAAGAACGCACACAGGAGAGAAACCATTTAAATGCATGTACTGTGGACATATCTTCAGTCAAAGGAGTAACCTTACTATTCATCAAAGAATGCACACAGGGGAGAAACCATATAAATGCATGGAGTGTGGAAAGACCTTCAGTGTAAGCAGTAGTCTTAATTTACATCAAAGAACCCACACAGGGGAGAAACCATTTAAATGCATAGAGTGCGGAAAGAGCTTCAGTATAAGCAGTACACTTACTTCACATTACAGAACACACACAGGGGAGAAACCATTTAAATGCATGGAGTGTGGACATATCTTCAGTCAAAGAGGTAACCTTACTATTCATCAAAGAATGCACACAAGGGAGAAACTATTTAAATGCAGGGAGTGTGGAAAGAGCTTCCGCCAGAGCAGTCACCTTAATGTACATCAAAGTACACACACAAGGAAGAAACACTTCTAATGCAGTCAGTGTGGGAACAGTTTTAGTGTAAGGAGTAACTTTACTATTCCTCAAAGGATACACACATTTAAAGGAATAGTATATACAATGAACTTCCATGTGAGCCTTCCTCTACATCTTTTAAACTATAGGACTGGTGGGATTTATGTAGATAGTATTTAGCAATGCTATGTTTGTAGTTAATTTTAATTTTGCAGGCTACAAATATTAAAGCCCTATACAGTTTGGACCAGGATACCCAAAATATAATCTCACCTGTGTGAGAGGAATTTTAACTCATTGATAAGATAATCAATTAGCATTGCTTTTAGCAGTTATAGGATAGCATGGCTGAACTTTGGTTCACCTATATCGAGTGGGATATTAAAGCAAGGAAAAAGGAAGTACTGTCGGGCTGCTAACGCTCAGAGAAAGAGGGAAGTTGTGGTCAGGCAGAGAAATATTTCTTAATATACTTACCAGTTTAAATGTCAAGCCTCATGCAACTGGAATGAGCTGGCTGTGTGACAGTACGAGGGTACCACCTGGTCTGGCATATGGACCACCCCTAGGTGTGTGTTTTACCATATGTGGCTATGAGTTATGCTTTTGCTATGATGTACTATGACATATGTAACCATATATAAACCTTTCTAACCAGGTCTAGAGAGAGAGACCTTGCCCATTTTGGGTGATCTCTCCTGATAACTATCAGTCTGTCCTTTGGCAGCTCTTTATCAATTGGCTTTGCAGAGTGTTTTTTCCTTCCACACCTGCTATGTACCAAACCAGTCTCTGCAGTCTGCAACAGACGGCCTCTTGGCATATACAGTGCCGTGAAAAAAGTATTTGCCCCGTCTGATTTTCTGCATGGTTGCATATTTTTGGCACTGAACGTTATCAGATCTTGAATGAAAACTCGTATTGGGGAAAAGAGAACCTGAGTGAAGAAATAACACAATATTTTGACACTTCATTTATTTATTGAAGAAAGTTAAGCAACACCCAATGCCCCTGTGTGAAAAAGTAATTGCCCCCTTAGACTCAAAACCTGATTATGCCACCTTTAGCAGCAATGACTGCAACCAAACGCTTCCTGTAGTTTTTGATCAGTCTCTCACAGTGCTGTGGTGGAATTTCGACCCACTCTTCCATGCAGAACTGCTTTAACTCTATGACTCATCTGCCCATAGAATATTGCTTGCCAAAAAGGATGAGTTCTGGAACAATATTCTATGAGCAGATGAGTCAAAAATGGACCTTTTGGGGCAAAATGGGCCCCGTTATGTCTGGCAAAACAAATTTGCTGCATCAGGACCCGGACAACTTGCCATCACTGAGGGAATCATGAATTCTGCTTTGTATCAGAGAATTCTACAGGAGAATGTCAGGCCATCCATCTGTCAGCTGAAGCTAAAGGGCAGCTGGGTCGTGCAGCAAGACAATGATCAGAAATACACAAGGAAGTTTACATCGGAATGGTTGAGGAACAAGAAACTGAAAGTTTTGGAATGGCCTAGTCAAAGTCTAGACCTAACCCCATTGAGATGCTGTGGCAGGATCTGCAAGAAGCAGTTCATGCTTGAGAACCCACAAATGTCACTGAAAGGTGACGTAACCAAGTTTTCAGTCTAAGGGGGCAATTACTTTTTCACACGGGCATTGGGTGTTGCTTAACTTTCTTCAATAAATAAATGAAATTGGTGTCAAAATGTTGTGTTATTTCTTCACTCAGGTTCCCTTTTCCCTAATATTAGTTTTGGTTCAAGATCTGATAACATTCAGCGCCAAAAATATGCAACCATGCAGAAAATCAAACTGGGCAAATACTTTTTCACGGCACTGTACCATCTCATCAGTAGGTCCATTCTGTATGATGAAGGAACCCAGTATTTAGTGTGGTGGCACCTCCCCTTTGGAACTCTCTGCTGTTACATATCAGACAGGCGGAGTCTATTTTTCTTTTTGATGCCTCTTGCAGACCTTCCTGTTTCCACAAACCTTTTCAGGGGAGATCTTTATCGCAATCTGTATCTGTATTGGATTTAAAAAATATTTTAATTGTTTTTATGTGTGAAACTTGTGAAATTGTTTTTATTAGTGGCATTTTTTATATATAGTATTTTATGGGAAGCTCTTAATAAATATAAATTTAAAAATGTAATCCTTTTATGTACTGGCCACTTTACCAGGTGCTTTCACATAGTTTAGCTTAGTATACTTTTTTGATTTTTTTTTTCAATTTTAAAGCTTGTTTTTAAATGTTGATTTTATTTACGGTTTTAATATGTTATTTTCTTTGTAAATCTCTTCAGTACTATACAAATTTTGTTAAATAACTAAAATAGAGTTTGTTTCAGTTTATTTGCCCATCTAATCATTGTTTCCCAATACTTTTTATAATGTGGTTTTCATTTTCCTTTGATATTTTTATGTGGACTATGCTAACATATTTAATAAAGTGAAATGTATTATTCACTTGTCTTCTGCTGATGTATTTTAAGTATATTTTCCAAACTGATTTCACTCTCCGATCATTTAGTCACAAACCAAGGACCTCACATTCATCTGGTTCTCATAGCAGGAAGGGAGTGAGAATTGGGTTTTGTCTGCAGTTTGTGGTCTGATTAACTAGTAGGCAAATTGAGACATGCAGAATTTTTAGGAGTAACTAATCCATATTGTGAGATTGTTAATTATATTTTCTAATTATACTGGCCTTTCTGGGCAAGATTCTTTAGAGGGTGGTGGCCAGCCAGATCCAGGCACTCTGGGAGGAGATAGATGTTCTAGAGCCATCTGTTGGGAATGCTTTGATTTAGATTCCTGCATTGAGCAGGGGGTTGGACTTGATGGCCTTATAAGCCCCTTCCAACTCTACTATGATTCTATGATCCATTTCAGTTGGGATTCACACCTCTCTTTGGTACAGAAACATAAGAACATAAGAGCCAGCTGGATCAGGCCAGTGGCCCATCTAGTCCAGCATTCTGTTCTCGCAGTGGCCAACCGGATGCCCCAAAGGGAAGCCGGCAAGCAGGACCTGAGTGCAGGAGCACTCTCCTCTCCTGCGGCTTCCAGCAACTGATTTGCCTTAGCTTCCATGAATTTGTAAATGAGATTCTAAGGGGCAAACAGGAGGGCAGGCCTTTGGGAGCGATACCACATTCAGACCATACATTTATTCCACCATTATTCCACTTTAAACAGTCATGGCTTCCCCAAAAGGATCCTGGGCACTGTAATTTGTGAAGGGTGCTGAGACCTCTACTCCCCACATAGAGATATAATTTGCAGAAATCTCTGGGAAGAGGTGTTGATTGTTAAAGTGCTTTGAGAATTGTATCTCTGTGAAAGGGTGTGCTTTCTGCACTTTTCATGAACTACAGTTCATTTGCCCAATTGGGAGCAGTCACCATAGTGAGTTTTGAACTAGAAAAGGTCCTCAAATGCAAAGATGTATCACAGAACACCAAAGTCAGGATCATTCAGACCATGGTATTCCCAATCTCTATGTATGGATGTAAAAGTTGGACAGTGAAAAAGGCAGATAAGAGAAAAAACGACTCATTTGAAATGTGGTGTTGGAGGAGAGCTTTGCGCATACCATGGACCGTGAAAAAGACAAATAATTGGGTGTTAGAACAAATTAAACAGAACTGTCACTAGAAGCTAAAATGATGAAGCTGAGGTTATCATACTTTGGACACATCATGAGAAGACCTTATTCACTAGAAAAGACAATAATGCTGGGAAAAACAGAAGGGAGTAGAAAAAGAGGAAGGCCAAACAAGAGATGGATTGATTCCATAAAGGAAGCCACAGACCTGAACTTACAAGATCTGAGCAGGGTGGTTCATGACAGATGCTCTTGGAGGTCGCTGATTCATAGGGTTGCCATAAGTCATAATCGACTTGAAGGCACTTAACAATAACAATGCTTATGTGTAGCTTCCTGATTGGGATACACTAATGCCTTTGTCCTATAATGTATACAATACCCTGGCAAGCAGTGCCATGTTGCAGAGCTCCACCAACATCAAGAGAAACTAAAGAAAGGCCTATCTTTGCTGCAAGCCTATATCTTCAATTTCCTCAAGGACTCCCAGGCCAGTGGACCTCCAAATTCCCCATCATGTATAGCACAGTTCAGGAAAGGTACTACCAGGGCCAAGAGAATGCCAGTGTGGTTAATGGGCAGAGTCAAAGATGCTATTAACAGCAAGAAGGCTTCCTTCAAAAAGTGGACTTTGGCAAAAGAAAGGCAAGCAAGCAATGAGATCCTTAAAAAATCTGAGGAGCACATTGCTAAAACTATGAAGACCAACAACGAAACCATTATTTAAATACATTAGTAGCAGGAGACCATCTAGGGAGCAGATGGATCCTTGGATGACAAGGGAATTGAAGGTGTACTAAAGGAGGATAAAGAGATCCTGGACAGTCATCTGTCGGGAATACTTTGATTTGTATGATTCTATGAGATTGCAGAGAAGTTGAATAAATTCTATGAAACTGTCTTCTAGCAGAAGATGTAGGGCAGATCCTTGTATCTGAAATAACATTTGCAGGGAGGGAGTCTGAGCAACTGAGCCATCAGTGTTGATGAGAAATGAAGTCCTAGGCTACTGAATTCACCAGGAGTGTACAGGTGACAAGAGGTGGCATCCTAGGCTTAATAGACAAAATAAGAACAAATCTCCACCCCAGAGTTCTCAGAGAACTCGGATGTCAGATAGGTGATCTTCAAACAAAAATCTGTGACTTGTCCTTAAGATCCACCTCCACACCTGAAGTCTGGAAAGTGGCGAACATAACACCAATTTTTAAAAAAGGGATCCAGAGGGATCCTGGAAATTACAAGCCAATTAGCTTAATGCTTGCCTGAAACTTTGGAGATCCACTGCCAGTCCTTGTAGGTAAAGACAATCCTGGGCTGGATGGACCAATGGTCTGACATAGTATAAAGGAAGCATCTCCTCTGTTCCCGAAGGGAGCATCCTTCGATGCCTGTGGAGGGGCATCCACCCTTAACTGGCCGGGGTTCTCTTCTCCGTGTTGGAAATCCCTTGATTGTAATATTGCTCCTTTTCGGACTCACGCCAATGGTTTGATGGCCAGCGACATGGCTGGCACACGTGGCATCACTGACGGGAAAGGCACACCCATGCCAGGGAGATATCAGGGAGCCCACATTGCTCTGGTTCTGTCCCCATGTCCAGCTGTGGAGGGGGGGCATTTATTTATTGTTTCCAGCCTCTGCCTTGAGGCTTCTTAAGACTCAAAACCTGATTCTGCCACCTTTAGCAGCAATGACTGCAACCAAACGCTTCCTCTCTCTCCTCTCTCTTATCTCTCTCTCTCTCTCTCTCTCTCTTTATCTCTCTCTATCTCTCTCTCTCTCTCTTTATCTCTCTCTCTCTCTCTCTCTCTCTTTATCTCTCTCCTCTCTCTTTATCTCTCTCTCCTCTCTCTTTATCTCTCTCTCTCTTTATCTCTCTCTCTCTCTCTCTTTATCTCTCTCTCTCTCTCTCATCTCTCTTTATCTCTCTCTCTTTATCTCTCTCTCTCTCTCTCTTTCTTTATCTCTCTCTCTCTCTCTCTTTCTTTATCTCTCTCTCTCTCTCTTTCTTTATCTCTCTCTCTCTCTCTTTCTTTATCTCTCTCTCTTTCTTTATCTCTCTCTCTTTCTTATCTCTCTCTCTCTTTCTTTATCTCTCTCTCTCTTTCTTTATCTCTCTCTCTCTCTCTTTATCTCTCTCTCTCTCTCTTTATCTCTCTCTCTTTCTTTATCTCTCTCTCTCTCTCTCTCTCTTTATCTCTCTCTCTCTCTCTTTCTTTATCTCTCTCTCTCTCTCTCTTTCTTTATCTCTCTCTCTCTCTTTCCTTATCTCTCTCTCTCTCTTTCTTATCTCTCTCTCTCTTTCTATCTCTCTCTCTCTTCTTTATCTCTCTCTCTCTCTTCTTTATCTCTCTCTCTCTTTCTTTATCTCTCTCTCTCTCTTTCTTTATCTCTCTCTCTCTCTCTTTCTTTATCTCTCTCTCTCTCTCTCTTTCTTTATCTCTCTCTCTCTCTCTTTCTTTATCTCTCTCTCTCTCTCTCTCTTTCTTATCTCTCTCTCTCTTTCTTTATCTCTCTCTCTCTCTCTCTTTCTTTATCTCTCTCTTTCTTTATCTCTCTCTCTCTCTCTCTCTCTTTCTTTATCTCTCTCTCTCTCTCTCTTTCTTTATCTCTCTCTCTCTCTCTCTCTCTCTTTCTCTCTCTCTCTCTCTCTCTCTCTTTCTTTATCTCTCTCTCTCTCTCTCTCTCTTTCTTTATCTCTCTCTCTCTCTCTCTTTCTTTATCTCTCTCTCTCTCTTTCTTTATCTCTCTCTCTCTCTCTCTTTCTTTATCTCTCTCTCTCTCTCTCTTTATCTCTCTCTCTCTCTCTCTTTATCTCTCTCTCTCTCTCTCTTTATCTCTCTCTCTCTCTTTCTTTATCTCTCTCTCTCTCTCTCTCCTACGCCTCCTTCATCTACATTTTCACCTTTTTTAAAATCTTCATCCCAAGAGGGATGCCCCATGGACCTCCTCCAGTACCACACCATACAGAATCCTTAGTAATGTTTTTTGTACTAATGTTACTCGTAAATCGTAATTCCCGTATATCACTGAATGCAATGGCAATAGTAGTGTCATAAACAACTAGCAAAATTAAAATTACACCTTTAAATTACAATATCATACACACAGCCTAAATGTATTTACATTTATACATAATTTCATGTGGTTAAAGTGAAAATTCCATAAGAAAACAATAGAATTTGAAGTATATTCATTTTAACATTAAACTATACCGTTACATGAGATACATTAATGGATTAGGTTTGCATAATCACTAACGGCCCAAATAATGTAGAAGTTGTAGACAAATGCATATGGAAATATACTCATAAATGAAATAATACCAAAAAAATAAACAGGAACAAATACACAAGCATTTCAGCACTTAGTGAACATCTCAACTAAATCAGAACTTTCCTTTCCTGGCCTTCAGGAAGAGTGCTTAATGTGCTCATGTCCAGGTGTGAGCTCTCCAGAGGCATCTGATTGGCCACTGTGACAACAGGATGCTGCACTAGATGGGCCTTTGGTTTGATCCAGCAGGGATCTTCTTACATTTTTATTCTCATAAACTTTCCTTCTTAATACCCCAAAGAGTATGTTTTATCTATCTGCATACTTTACCCACTGTGACATAAGAACATAAGAAGAGCCTGCTGGATCAGGCCAGTGGCCCATCTAGTCCAGCATCCTGTTCTCACAGTGGCCAACCAGGTGCCTGGGGGAAGCCCGCAAGCAGGACCCGAGTGCAAGAACACTCTCCCCTCCTGAGGCTTCCGGCAACTGGTTTCCACAGCATGCTGCCTCTGACTAGGGTGGCAGAGCACAGCCATCACGGCTAGTAGCCATTGATAGCCCTGTCCTCCATGAATTTGTCTAATCTTCTTCTAAAGCCATCCAAGCTGGTGGCCATTACTGCATCTTGTGGGAGCAAATTCCATAGTTTAACTATGCACTGAGTGAAGAAGTACTTCCTTTTGTCTGTCCTGAATCTTCCAACATTCAGCTTCTTTGAATGTTCACGAGTGCTAGTATTGTGAGAGGGAGAAAAACTTTTCTCTATCCACTTTCTCAATGCCATGCATAATTTTATACACTTCTATCATGTCTCCTCTGACCCGCCTTTTCTCTAAACTAAAAAGCCCCAAATGCTGCAACCTTTCCTCATAAGGGAGTCGCTCCATCCCCTTGATCATTCTGGTTGCCCTCTTCTGAACCTTTTCCAACTCTATAATATCCTTTTTGAGATGAGGCGACCAGAACTGTACACAGTATTCCAAATGCGGCCGCACCATAGATTTATACAACGGCATGATGATATCAGCTGTTTTATTTTCAATACCTTTCCTAATTATCCCTAGCATGGAATTTGCCTTTTTCACAGCTGCCGCACACTGGGTCGACATTTTCATCGTGCTGTCCACTACAACCCCGAGGTCTCTCTCCTGGTCGGTCACCGCCAGTTCAGGCCCCATGAGAGTATATGTGAAATTAAGATTTTTTGCTCCAATATGCATAATTTTACACTTGTTTAGATTGAATTGCATTTGCCATTTTTCCGCCCATTCACTCAGTTTGGAGAGGTCTTTTTGGAGCTCTTCGCAATCCCTTTTTGTTTTAACAACCCTGAACAATTTAGTGTCATCAGCAAACATGGCCACTTGACTGCTCACTCCTAATTTTAGGTCATTAATGAACAAGTTGAAAAGTACAGGTCCCAATACCGATCCTTGAGGCACTCCACTTTCTACAGCCCTCCAATGGGAGAACTGTCCATTTATTCCTACTCTCTGCTTTCTGCTTCTTAACCAATTCCTTATCCACAAGAGGACCTCTCCTCTTACTCCATGACTGCTAAGCTTCCTCAGAAGACTTTGGTGAGGTACCTTGTCAAACGCTTTTTGAAAGTCTAAGTACATTATGTCCACTGGATCCCCTCTATCTATATGCTTGTTGACACTCTCAAAGAATTCTAATAGGTTACTGAGACAGGACTTTCCCTTGCAGAAGCCATGCTGGCTCTGCTTCAGCAAGGCTTGTTCTTCTATGTGCTTAGTTAATCTAGCTTTAATAATACTTTCTACCAGTTTTCCAGGGACAGAAGTTAAGCTAACTGGCCTGTAATTTCCGGGATCCCCTCTGGATCCCTTTTTGAAGATTGGCGTTACATTTGCCACTTTCCAGTCCTCAGGCACGGAGGACCTGAGGGACAAGTTACATATTTTAGTTAGCAGATCAGCAATTTCACCTTTGAGTTCTTTGAGAACTCTCGGGTGGATGCCATCCGGGCCCGGTGATTTGTCAGTTTTTATATTGTCCATTAAGCCTAGAACTTCCTCTCTCGTTACCACTATTTGTCTCAGTTCCTCAGAATCCCTTCCTGCAAATGTTAGTTCAGGTTCAGGGATCTGCCCTATATCTTCCACTGTGAAGACAGATGCAAAGAATTCATTTAGCTTCTCTGCAATCTCCTTATCGTTCTTTAGTACGCCTTTGACTCCCTTATCATCCAAGGGTCCAATTGCCTCCCTAGATGGTCTCCTGCTTTGAATGTATTGATAGAATTTTTTGTTGTTGGTTTTTATGTTCTTAGCAATGTGCTCCTCAAATTCTTTTTTAGCATCCCTTATTGTCTTCTTGCATTTCTTTTGCCAGAGTTTGTGTTCTTTTTTATTTTCTTCATTCGGACAAGACTTCCATTTTCTGAAGGGAGACTTTTTGCCTCTAAGAGCTTCCTTGACTTTGCTTGTTAACCATGCTGGCATCTTCTTGGCCCTGGCAGTACCTTTTCTGATCTGCGGTATGCACTCCAGTTGAGCTTCTAATATAGTGTTTTTAAACAACTTCCAAGCATTTTCGAGTGATGTGACCCTCTGGACTTTGTTTTTCAGCTTTCTTTTTACCAATCCCCTCATTTTTGTGAAGTTTCCTCTTTTGAAGTCAAATGTGACCGTGTTGGATTTTCTTGGCAATTGGCCATTTACATGTATGTTTCATCTAATAGCACTACAGTCACTGCCCCCAAATGGTTCGACAACACTTACATCTCGCACCAGGTCCCGGTCCCCACTGAGGATTAAGTCCAGGGTTGCCGTCCCTCTGGTCGGTTCCATGACCAACTGGTCTAGGGAATAGTCATTTAGAATATCTAGAAATTTTGCTTCTTTGTCATGACTGGAACACATATGCGGCCAGTCTATGTCTGGGTAGTTGCCCATTACTACCACATTTCCTAGTTTGGATGCTTCCTCAATTTCATATCTCATCTCCAGGTCTCCCTGAGCATTTTGATCAGGGAGAAGATAGATCATTCCCAGAGCTTGGAAAAGTTACTTTTTTGAACTACAACTCCCATCAGCCCAATCCAGTGGCCATGCTGGCTGGGGCTGATGGGAGTTGTAGTTCAAAAAAGTAACTTTTCCAAGCTCTGATCGTTCCCAGTATTAAATCCCTCCTGGGGCATGGTATCATCACCCACAACGATTCTGTGGAGAAGTCCGCCTCTTTTGGGGTTTCAAGCTTGCTGGATTCAATGCCTTCTTTCAAGTATAGAGCGACTCCGCCACCAATACATCCTTCCCTGTCCTTCCGATATAGTTTATATCCAGGGATAACCATATCCCACTGGTTTTCTCCATTCCACCAGGTCGCCGTTATGCTCACTATATCAATGCTCTCCTCTAAGACCAAGCACTCCAGTTCTCCCATCTTGGTTCGGAGGCTCCTAGCATTAGCGTACAGGCACTTGTAAGCAGTGTCTCTCTTCAAGTGTCTTTGGCACTTGTGGTTTGGCCTGTGGTAATTTTGCTCTTCTGAATTTATATCCTGTGCCCCTGCTCTCACAATGCCTACTTCTAGGCCTACCCCTTTTAAAATTTCATCATTTCTTTGGTCTTTATCCCAGGGGGAAGGTCTATTCCGAACCGGACCTTCCTCAGCTCCTGTTGGGTTTCCCCCCTCAGTCAGTTTAAAAGCTGCTCTGCCACCTTTTTAATTTTAAGTGCCAGCAGTCTGGTTCCATTCTGGTTCAAGTGGAGCCTGTCCCTTTTGTACAGGCCCGGCTTGTCCCAAAATGTTCCCCAGTGCCTAACCAAACCCTTCCACCCGACACCATCGTCTCATCCACGCATTGAGACTGCAAAGCTGGGCCTGTCTGGCTGGTCCTGCGCATGGAACCGGTAGCATTTCAGAGAAAGCCACCTTGGAGGTCCTGGCTTTCAGCATCCTACCTAGCAACCTAAATTTTTCTTCCAGGACCTCACGGCTGCATTTCCCCATGTCGTTGGTGTCAACATGCACCATGACCACTGACTCCTCCCCAGCACTGTCTACCAAACTATCTAAACAACGGGCAATATCCGCAACCTTTCGAACCAGGCAGGCAAAACACCTTGCAGTCTGCACGCCCATCACACACCCCACTGTCTATGTTCCTAATGATTGAATAACCACTACAAGGATCCCTCCACTCCCTGGAGATATATCCTCGGCACGAGAGGATAGCTGCTCATCCCCCAAGGAATGGGTCCCTTCTAAGGGATCGTTTCCCTCTTCCTCAGCTGGATGCTCTCCTTCCCCGAGACCCATGATAGCAGAAGAGCTATCATCCTTGGAGTGGGACACAGCTATAACGTCCCTGAAGGCCTCTTCCACACACCTCTCTGCCTCTCTCAGCTTTTCCAGGTCAGCCACCTTGGCCTCAAGGAAATGAAGTCGTTCCTGGAGAGCCAGGAGCTCATTGCACCGAGAGCACACCCACGACTTCTGTCCAACAGGCAGATAGTCGTACATGCTGCAGGCAGTGCAAAACACTGGAAAGCCCCCACACCCCTGCTGGCTTCTTACCTGCATAGTTTTGTTTAAGGTTTATTACATCAATGGGTGGGAGACTGCGGTTTAGTTGAGGTCAGGGAACAGACGGGCAGAGTGGGGGGCCCTGGCGTCCTCGCCCTGCTGCCGAACTCGCTCCGCTGCTTAATTTGCCTTGATGCTTCATCAGCTGGGGCTCCCTCTAGCTCATGGAGCAGGCTCCCTCGCTAGGTGCTCTGACTTTATATGTGTGGCTGGTACCTCCCAGCTACTGCTGCCAGCCAATGATGTGTTAATTGAGGCTGATGGCTCAACTATCAGCTGGGGCTTAACTCTTTAGGATTATCTCAGGCTTCCTTCCTGCAGGCAGGCAGGCAGGCTTCCTTCCTGAGCGAGGGGGGGCTGTTTAAGGACTTTTGTTTGTTGTTTTCCCACCTAGAACAGCCTGACCTTTCTTTAACCTAGGGGGACAGAGCTTGTGGTTGTGTTTCAGGAAGGCTGAAGCTGCCCTTTTTAGCAAGGATTGAGCTGACTCTCTCCCTGTATGTGTCGGTGGAGTTTCCTTTTCCCCCTTCTCTCCGACTGGAATTTAGCCTTGTTTACAGTGTCCCCTGAAGCTTTCCTGCTAGGGTGGTGTTGAAAACTAGCTTTCTATGGGCTTCCTTCTCCTAGGATCTGTCTCCTAAGATATAGGTTCTTTCAGGATTTGGCTCCTAGCTCAGGGTGACCTTAGGCTGCCCTTATTGCTTATTTCTCTGAGCTGTTTTAATTCAATTAAATAATGGAATAAATGGGAGCTACTTACCCTCTTTTCGCTCTGCTGCTTAACTCGCCTTGATGCTTTGTCAGCTGGGGCTCCCTCTAGCTCGTGGAGCAGGCTCCCTCACCCCAAGATGTCAATTTCCATCTTCCTTCCTTACACAAAACCCTCTTTCACTTTGTATGTTTCTATTTCTGATCACAGGTTCTTCACATCCCAAGGATTTTCATTGGTTGTGCAGAATTAATTGTTGGTTATATATTTCCCTCCCTGTCAAATCCCACACATCCCAAGGACTGAGTGGGTCTATATCAGAGCTTGGAAAAGTTACTTTTTTGAACTACAACTCCCATCAACCCTAACCCTGGTGTATATAATGTAATCTAAGTAATTTACCATCCCAGAGTGGAGTATTTTTATTTTACTTTGTTTCCACATCTCCCGCTCGTGCAGTGAGGTGATGGGTTGTTGTTGTTTTTAATGAAAAATTGTTTGTATATTTTTTGGTATATTTTTAGGTGTGTGATGAGTATGTAGTTCTCTGAATATTTGAAAGTGCTATATAAATGCTAAGGATTCTTTTTTTTAATTTATTTTTTATGTTAGTGAGTGGGACCCCAGCCAGCCAATAAACTTGGAAACCTTTTAAAGCTCTCTCTCTCTCTGTGTTTAATGCAAAACACTTCTCCATGTTCAAAGTATAATATAAAGCTTCATTATTATTAATAATAATATAACTTTTATTGTGAAGTGTTTGTTTTCCCCCTATGTGAGGCATAGGGTGGGGTGAGTTAGTGTCAACAGAGATGAACATCTTTAAAAGGAGTTTGTGTGATATTTGTAAAAGTACACTTATTTTTTTTCTTGCAAGGGAAAGCAAGCTAGGGTAGGGTTGCCAGGCTCAGGGCCTGAGACTGATCCTGTATCTTTAGGCCAGGCTTGGCCTCCAAGAGGTCTTCTGTATCTTTAAAAGTTGTGCAGGAGGAAAGGAGAATCCCACCTTGTGGTTTTTCCCATTATAGTGTTGCAAGAACACCTGCTCTTGGCTGACTTTCTCTTCTCCTAAAGATACAGGATCAGTCTCAGGCCCTGAACCTGGCAACCCTAAGCTAGGAAGATTGCAGAATTCAGTGGCACTCACTTCTGAGAACATCCATCCAGAGAGAGCCAGTGTGGTGTAGTGGTTAAGGTGTTGGACTATGACCTGGGCACAGCTTGGAAGTAACTTGTTAGAAATATCGAGTTACTTGTAATTCGTTACTGTTTTGCATAACGAGTGGGTAACTTCATTACATTTTGTTTGTAACAGAACGAGTGGTAATTTCATTACTTTTGAGCTGCAAATGTAACTTTTTTGCGTTACATTTGGACATTACTGGGGGGGGAAAGCAGGGGAAATCATCTGCTGCTGTGATTGGTGGGATGGTGGAGGAAAGATATGTGCCTCAAACTGGGCTTCTGCGCTGTTTAGCTCTTCCTCGTGCTCTATGGAGGCACGAGGGAGGAAGTGGAGAGTCAGACAGCGCTGGAGGGCACGGAGGAGTAGAAGGCAGAAGCAGCAGAATGGAAGTGAAGAGCTGTGGAGGTGAGTGTATGTGTTACCTTTTCCAGCCTACTCTCCCTGCCCCCCCTGCTCATCCTGCCTCCCTCAGCCTGTTTGCCTGCCCCCTCTGCTCTTCCTGGCACCCCCTGCTTGTCCTCGCATCTCCTCCGCTTGTCCTTGCACCCTCTTTGCACCCCCTCCGCTTGTCCTTGCACCCTCTTTGCACCCCCTCCGCTTGTCCTTGCACCCTCTTTGCACCCCCTCCGCTTGTCCTTGCACCCTCTTTGCACCCCCTCCGCTTGTCCTTGCACCCTCTTTGCACCCCCTCCGCTTGTCCTTGCACCCTCTTTGCACCCCCTCTGCTTGTCCTTGCACCCCTCCAGAGAGGGTGAAAACTGGGAACTGGCAAGAGACTAGGAGGTAGGTGCAGTCTCATACTTCTGTTTGTGTGTTTTGCTTCAGTTATGTGCCTCTCATAGAGCAACTCTCACTAGGCAGCAAGAGATGACTACCCCATGCAACTAATTTGGGACACCATGCAACAAATTATTAGCTATTTTAAGTTTTGGTTGTTGTATATTTACTGTCAGGAAGAGGTACTTGTGAGATTTTCTGCCTCAAATGCCAACATAACTTTTCAAGCTATGGTACTATGACCTTGACTTGGGGTCAGGGCACCATTTGCTCTTCTGCTTCAAGTAGCAAAATGTCTTGGGCTGCCCCTGCTTGCAGTCATTTCACATACTGGACAACTAACATGGCTTTTTTGGTGAAGGGCAAGAGAGAATAAGACTGTTATCTCAAAAACAGTTGTGCTTGAGGAAAAGATGGCAAACTTATGTAGAACTGAACTTTTCTGCAATAATATAGACATTTGCATAGGGTATTTTTTTCTACTCATGGAATATTAAATCTTTAAGTCCTAAATCCTTTGTCATCCCCTCCTCCTTGTGCACACCCTTTACACTGTGTCTTTCTCCCTATGCATGTAGGTCAAAATGACAACTGGTGTAGTTTGGGAATTAACAGAATGAGAGCTGAATTACAACTCAAAAAAGAACTTTCCTGCTGGTGTCTGCTACTGATGTGGGGGGCATTTTGTTAGGGAGAAGGGATGAGAGGGGGTAATTTGCTGCTGAAACTTTTTATCTGCAACCCCTTCCCTGGCCACTTTCCCCTAGCTGATGGAGGTCAATAAGGAAAAATATGGGGCATTGCACTGGTAAAGTGGCAGGCATGGAAAACAGCCCCTTCCATCTATCTCCTGCTTCACCTACCCAAATGCACCCCAGCAAATGCTTTGCACATTGACAGCACACATTTAGTTGGTTTTCTGGTATTTGCTGCTGAAAGTGTAGTTCCATGCTGGGTGCAGCTGGGACGTTCTGAGTTCATATCCTACCACAGCCATGAACTCGCTGGATCACCTTCTGGCCACACCCACGCCAGACATTTATGCCACTTTAAACAGTCATGACTTCCCCCAAAGCATCGTGGCAAGTGTAGTTTGTGACGGGTGCTGAGTGTTATTAGGAGACTCCTATTCTCCTGACAGAGCTCCAATGTCCAGAGTGGTTTAACAGTCAGCCCCTCTTCTCAGACAATTCTGTGACTGGAGTTCTGTGGGGGGAATTGGGGTCTCCTAACAACTCTCAGGACCCTTCACAAATTACACTTCCCAGGATTCTGAGATCATGACTGTTTAAAGTGGAATAAATGTCTGGTGTGGATGTAGCCTTAGTGAGTCATTTTTCTTTCCAGCCTGCCCATCAATCATATGGACATTTAAAAAATCTGGACTATTATAAAAGTTAGAATTTTATTTGAAACACCTTTCAACACTCAAAAAAGGACTGTCAGTCATTAGAGTAGTATGACAATGGAACCAATTACTTAGGGAAGTGGTGGGCTCTCCAACATTGGAAGCATTCAAGAGGCAGCTGGACAGCCACCTGTCAGGTGTGCTTTAACTTGGATTCCTGCATTGAGCAGGGGTGTGGACTCGATGACCTTAAAGGTTTCTTCCAACTCTACTGTTCCATAATTTTCTGTTAGCTGAGACATCTCTCTCTCTCTCTCTCTCTCACTCTCTCACTCACTCACTCACTCAGCATTCCATAACAGAGCATGCTCAGTACTCATTTGGGCTGTTTTGGGAGTCATCCCCTTTCTGTTTTCTCTCTCACTTTTTTGTATTCTGCAACACTTGGGGTTCCCTCTTGCCCACTCATACTCCTTATTATGTGTGGTATGGATGGTGATACCATGGCTACATAAGCAACAACACTTCCAGCCTGAGCTTCAGAAATAGAGAGAATGACACTCTGACCAGTTTAAGTGGTTAGTATTTAAATCTGATTGGAAACTGTTCAATTTGATACAAGGTGGCTATTAAGCATGACCTAAAAGCTGCAATTCCAAGCATACTTACTTGGAAGTAATTCCCATAGCAGTAAATAGGATTTATTTCTGGGAGTATAGAATCAATCCGTAAGGGTCTTCCAGTAGACACCATACATGTAAGCACATGGCTTTTCCCCAAGAATCTTGGGGACTGTAGTTTACTCCTCACAGAGCTACAATTCCCAGCACCTGTAACAAACTACAGTTCCCAGGATCCTTTTTTGGGGTGGTGGTGGAAATGTGCTTTAAATCCGTCATGTGTATGCAACTTTGGTGAGATAATAGCTGAAGGTAATCAGCCCAAAATGATAACAAATAATCAGTAGGCATTCCCAAAAGACATTCAAACAGTGGGTAAAAAAAAGTGAGAATTACAGAGGCAAACTCAGAATGCAGTTAAGCAATAAAGTAATCCAAGAGAGAGGAGACACCTTTGTCTTTGCTCTCTCCCTCCTGAGCCATGAGGGCAACTCCCAAACCTGAGTGTTGCGCCTCCAAGTTAGTTAGAACTAGGTATGCCTTTCCTATCTACTATGTATTTCTATAAATAAAATAGCTTTTCTTATTTTACTAAGTCTTAAGTCTCAGTGATCTCAGTGCAGGGTAAAAGCCTGCCACTTAGGTAAACGCACACATTGGCACACACACATCTCAGACTGTTGACAATCTCTGCTAATATCTATACAAATTTACATAACATGCATCACCTGAACTCACATGATCTAGAGTTACGTTAGATCTTGCAACATTTGCAAATGAGAAGCAATAGGGTTTTATATTAGTTCTGATTGTCTATTGGGCTATCATAGGGTATGTATTTTTTGCCTTTTCTATGGCAAAAACTCCAACTTCAGTGGAATTTATGTGATGTGTTCTAATCATTTGAATTTGGCTAATGAATGCTTTATTCTTTCATCAGAACTTTAGCAGTAGTACTAAAATATTAATAAAAAAGAAAAGGGAAAGAAAAAATACTTTACATACATCATTCAGCTGTATTGTTAATTATAGATATAAAGGATAAATGGCATTTTGTCAAAAGTATTTTTGTCTACATTTTATACCTCCTCCTTGGTTTTCCAAGCTTGGCATGGAATGCTTGTCATACAGAATTAATTTGAAATGCTGCATTATCATAATCATCACCTTCAAAATAAAAAATAAATGTACTGCCTTCAAGTTGATTCCGACTTATGGTGACCCTATGAATAGGGTTTTCATGAGAGGCAGTGACTGGCCCAAGGTCACCCAGTGAGCTTCATGGCTATGTGGGGATTCGAACCCTTCTACTACCCCCTGTGTGTGTGTGTTTAGTTTTAATATTGTTTTATGCTACTTAGATGTAAAGCAGCCAAGACCAGCACCTTGTAGGCATTTTTTAAAAAGTAACTGAAATGTAATTGTAGTGATCACTTTTGAGAAAAAGTAAAGTAATCAGTTACTTTCAGAGCAATTGCAATTGTAACTGTAATTACTGCTTTTTGGCCAAGTAATTGTAACTGTAATTTATTACTTTTTAAAAGTAATCTTCCAAGCTCTGGACCTGGGAGACCAGAATTCGAATCCCCACACAGCCATGAAGTTAACTGGGTGACCTCAGGCCAGTCACTGCCTCTCAGCCTCAGAGGAAGGCAGTCCCCATAAGTCGGAATCGACTTGAAGGCAGTCCATTTCCATTTTTTACTTCTGAGTAGACATGTATAGGATTGTGTTGTGAAGTGTGGAAGTTGGAAGTGTATGTGTACATTTATTTTTCTCTCTTGAACAAGCTTGTAAATCTAGAGCCTATTAAAAGTGTATGTATGTGGGTGATAAATGCAAATCACTGACTACTTGAAAGTGCCATATAAAATCCTAAGTAGTAATATTCTAATTATGGTTTATTTTCCCTTGGGAGGGGAGCCACTAAATTAATGGAATCTTTAAAGTGGAGTTTCTGTATGTGCATAAAAGTACATTTTATTTTTCTCTCTTGAGTAAGCAAGTGGGCCACTACATAAATGTTGGAAACCTTTTTCAAAAAGGTGTTCCAACTATGCCTAAGCATGTTCCCCTCTGATGAGAGGGGAAGCTGAGCCAGTCAATAATGTTGGGAGTCTTTGGAGGGCGGTATGTGAAGAATTAAATCTCTTTGCTCCCTTCAAAATTAACAGTAAGGAGAGAGATGGAGCTTTGATCCCTCCAAAAGCTCTCCATAAATCCTAATCATTGCTGTTAAAAATAATAGTTATCATACAGCCTAGTTATTATTGCTAATGATGATGATGATGAGGTCCAATTTATTTCTGTGTGCAGAGGGGGAGTTTATTTCTCCCTTTTTTGTGAGAGGTGTGACTATGGCTAAAAAGTACATTGATACTTCTGAGAAGGCGGCTGAGCCAATACAAGTTGTAAACCTTTCAAAGCTCTGTGAGTCTATCTCTTCCAATTCCTCACAGGCACCATATATTTACACGCTGTACCTACTAATGGTGAAGATGATGATGAAATAAGATGACATACTAACACGAATAGGGTCGCCACCGTGGGCTCCTTCGGGAGGAAGGGCGGGATATATATTAAATGAATAGATAAAATGAAGATTCCCCCCTCCCATTTTTTGTGAGAGGAGAAGCAAGAGGAACCAGTCACCAAAGTTGGGAACCTTCGAAGGGAGCGTCTTTGCGCGCCTAAAAAAAGTAACATTTAGCATTCATTTCGTTTATTTCAGGTTCGCGTCGTGAGGTGGAGGGGAAGGCGGGTGGCTCGCCGCGAGGTGGCCGGAGCCAGCGAGCGGGCGAATGAGGCGGAGCCAAAGCAGTGGTGGCCGAGCTGAGGGGTAGCTGGCTTGGCGACAGAGCGAGGGCAGGAAAGAGGCTGGCTGTGCCTGGCAGGCGAGGCGAGGCAGCCGAGTTGGCAGCTGCTGCTGCAACTGCTGGGTCCTGCGCCTTCTCCCATGCTCTCTCTCTTTGCCTCACTCCAAGGCACCTCCGTGTGCCTCCAGCCTTCGCCCGGCATGGCAGCCCCTTGCTGCTTCACCGCCGCTGCCTCCTTCTCTTCCTGCCTGCCGCTCGGCTTGCCCCCGTCTCCTGCAGTGGCGGCGGCGGCTTCGTCTTCTGCTGCAGCTCTGGGTGTCACCCGCCCGATGGTGTCACCCGGTGTGGTCCGCACCACCCGCACCTCCCTAGTGACGCCACTGTGCCCAGTTCCTGCCAGCTTCCACCACACAATCAGTCTAAAAGCTTCTCTGCCATCTTCTTAAGTGCCATCTGTCTGCTTCCATCTGGGCTGAGAAGGCCCTCCCACCCCCCAAGTCCAGCTGGGGAGGGGGCATTCATTCATTCATTCATTTTCTCCAGCCTCTGCCTGGAGACTTTTACGGAGGCCACGTAGGGCCTGGTCAGGTTGAATGCCCTCCACCCCTTATGCTCTTTCTGCCAGCTCTGGGGCACAAAGGCATCAAGCCAACTTCCTCCGTTCTCCCCCAGATATTACCCACCCATAAGGCTGCTTTTTTGCCAAGGCAACCCAACTAAATCAGCCCATTATCTGTGGATTCCAATAGGAGAAAGATGGGGGGGGCTCTTCTCTTCCCCCCAAAAGCACATTCTTGCTTTTGCAATCTGCCCCACCTTTGGGTGCTTTTCATTGCCAAGGAATCTCACTAGGCCGCTTTCCCTCCCCCAGTGCCTGTCTATCCCTCTCCCCCCCTCTTTAACATCGCCCTCATTTCTCGGGATCAAAATGTGTCTCTCTTCCAGGTCTTTAGCACTGCACCCCCCAGGAGGTGCCCCCCATAGGGCTTCTTCCTCTGCACCAAGGCCTCTTTCCTCCTGCATTCGGCAGTCGGGGAAACCACTGGGCCAGACTGCCTGGCTTTCCAGCTCTCCCTCTTCAGGGGTCCTTTCTGCCTAAGGGGCCTTTCTGCCTGTGTGGACCCTTTTATGACTAATAAGTTGAGCGTTCAAACGAAAGGTTTTTCCACACTCCATGCATTTAAATGGTTTCTCCCCTGTGTGTGTTCTAAGATGTAAAGAAAGGCTAGTGCCTTGCCTGAAGCTCTTTCCACACTCCATGCATTCAAATGGTTTCTCCCTTATGTGTGTTCTTTTATGTACCGTAAGTTTACTGCTTACAGAGAAGCTCTTTCCACATACCCTGCATTTAAATGATTTCTTCCCTCTGTGCGTTTTGTGAGGCAAACTCCGAGAAGTAGAGGATTTCTTTCTCCCATTCTTTGACTGGCTTTTTTTAGATGTTTTCGTGCCCGCATGATTTCCAAGCATCTCTTTTTGTGCTTCACACCTGGCCGTTACCGATGACACCATGGGTGGTTGCCTATAATTCTCACTCTTCTGTCCATCATCTGCTGAGGGGGGGGAGGAAGACAAAAAATAACATTGTCATTCCAAGGCAAAAACAAAGGATCTCAGCACGGATCAAGCCCAATTAGCTGTTTCTCAATATCTGCATCTCCACAATTCTCCCCTTTTCCTGCAACTGAGGTTGTCTGAATATTCTACAGTCTCATACGGCAAAATGAATTCATTTCAGGTCCAAGTATCATTTCATGTCACTAAGTGTTGGAAGTGGGGCAAGAGCAACTCCTGTTTTGTTCTTTTGTTTGTGCTCCAGAAGGAAGATAGAGCTAGGGTCCTCCAGATGGAGAGGCTTGTTTACCTTTTACCTGTGATGCTCTGACTGACTTCCCTCTGTCGCTAGACTGGGATGCCTTTAGGGAAGCTTACCTGCCCCTCCGCCTTCTGCCCTTTCCATTCCTTTCTTCTCCAACTGTCTGTGAGAGAGGAGACATCCCTTTGTCTCTGCTCTCTCTCCAAGCATGGGGCTGACTCCTACA
This sequence comes from Rhineura floridana, assembly GCF_030035675.1. Taxonomy (NCBI): domain Eukaryota; kingdom Metazoa; phylum Chordata; class Lepidosauria; order Squamata; family Rhineuridae; genus Rhineura; species Rhineura floridana. Next base: position 226,540,732 of record NC_084482.1, on the reverse strand, counting down.
CCTGGGAGTTATGCCTCCAACTTAGCTAGTTAGTGAGAACTAGGTATGCCTTTCTATCTACTATGTATTTCTCTAAATAAAGTAGTTTTTCTTATTTTACTAAGTCTCAGTGATGCTGATGCAGGGTAAAAGCCTGCTTCCTTAGGAAAACGCACGCACACGCTGGCACACTCGCGTTTCAACATCTGCTGTTACTCTCTGCTGCTGTGGTGCTACTTTTAAATGAAATTAAGCAACACAACTACACACAGCGCAACACTAAGCCCAGATGGGTCTGATCTTTCCTCCTGCTGCCATACAACTGTGCTATACATTTCTCAAAGAATGTGCAATAAGAAGCAGGGTAAGAGGGAAGGAAAAGCTGTAGAAGGGGCCCAACTGGGCAAAGCTCACTGTCCACTGATCCCCATGGATTTGACTGCAATCAGAAGAGGTGCTCAGACAGGAACACAGGAAGTGGCCTTATACTGAATCAGACCGTTGGTCCCTCTAGCTCAGTCCTGTCTACACTGGTTGGCAGCTGCTCGGCAGGGTGTGAGAGGAGAACACTTTCAGGGACCTCAAAGTTCCAGGGATTAAACTTAGGAACTTCTTCGTAGAACCAAATGTGCTCTATTGCGAAGCTAAGACAGGGATGGCCCAAGACCAAGATTACAAGAGTTTACGATGATGCATTATAGGTTGAATCCTGCACCAGTTAATAAACAGCGGGGTGTATATTGGATTGCCAACCTTTTAATTGAGCCACAAGTCCTACATCAACGTTTCATGCCCATTATAACCTTTCCCCAGATATTTTTCAAATCCGTACCTGCTGATCATCAACACCCTTCATCAACACCCCATCCAATGGGAGCTTGTCCTTCCAGCAAAGAGATGAAGCCCTGTTTGGATGTTTCTTTCAAAGAAAGGGACAAGCTGGTTAGTTCTGAACCCAAATTATCCAGACATTCCATGTCCATCCATTACTATGCCCCCTTTTCATATTCCAAGAAAGGCAGGATCTGAGATCACCTGGTGATGAATAGAGGGGTGTATGTGGAACCCACTGGCACTTGTGAACAGGCAATTGTACACAAAGCTCAGCTCAGTGGCACTATGGAAACCATTCCAGGTAATTAATTTGGGGGATTTCTCAGCGGACTGAAAGGAAACTTTAACCTGGAGGCCACCCCTCCCTTCCCGTGTTTCCAGAGGAGGCACACAGCCATCAGGCTGCCCAGGACCCCTTTGAGAGGAAGGGTGGGGCAGATTCATTGTGGGTGGTGATGCTGGGCTCCAAGAGTGATTAAGTACTGCAGACGTACTGTCATCAAGAGGATGCATGTTTCCAGGCTGCTATGTTTAAACCACTTCATTTAAGGCAAGGTGGGCACGGTCAATTAAAAGCATAGAGCACACCTAGAATTTTGCTAGAATATATTTCACCTCCCACTGTTTTATCTTGTGCAAATTGAGACACTCCTGAGGTCCACTGGAGACTATTCTGCAGAAGTCAGTGCCGTTATTATGTTTGGAATTTTTTTAGTATAAATTTTGCAAAGAGTTGCTGTACTTCACATATTTACAGAAATAGAAACAACCGAAAATAATTTCCTATAGGGAACTTCACTAAAATTGCAAAGTAAACCAGACATATTTAAAGTGACCATCTGAACTATATCAACGGTCTTAATAATGTTGTTTCCTCCCTGCTAAAACAAGATCAGCAGAGCACATGTCTTCTTTCTATTCTTTGGGCTGATTGCAGGTGTTGCCACCACTCACCATACGCTCAGAGGCACGTGTTACCAAATTCTTGCAAGCTACACAGGAAGTGGATTGGACTGTGAAAGACCAACCCAAATGGTGTTTGCATTCTGACAGATTTGTAGGGCAGTCTAATATCTCAGAGAGGAGGTCAGGTCTCCGTGCATTCACTATAGCTGCCCAATTTCCCTGCTTTTTAAAGTTTGATAGAAATATTTATTGGCTATAGGTATGTTCTTAAACCACAAGGTTTTTTCCCTATTAGTGAATTTCCCTGCTTTTTAATCCGGGAGGTAAGAAATGGGATCCTGTGCAAGTTTGCTGAGAATGAATTGATCATTTGCATGCTTATTGAGTTCAGTGGTATTTACTCCCCTGCAATAACGCTTAGGATAGGTAAAACTGACCACAGGGGATGAGGGGAGGAAACACAGAGGGGAGGACTGGCATGGGAGCAAGCAGGATGGGGAGGGGAGAAGGACAGGTTTGATCATTTGCATGTTTACTGAATTCAGTGTGATTTACTTCTCTGCAATCATGCTTAGGAGGATAAGGAAAACTGACTGGGGGGAGGGAGGAACGGCTGGAGTGGGCAGGGGAGAAGGAAGAGGGGAGGGGAGGAGGAAAGTAGAGGGGAAGGAGGGGAAAAAGCAGGTCTGATTATTTGCATGCTTATTTGAGGTCAATCTGTGTGAATTACCTCTAGAGGCTTTTTGGTTTTCCTCTCACTTTTCTTTGGAAATTTTGGCTTCACGCTTTTCGTTTTAATACAGCACACGCAAGTCTGTGTACAATTGCATTGTTTCATCATAATGCCTCTTGCCAGATTCTCTTTCTCTAGAGCAGTAACTCTGGCTAAACTTGCGTGTCCCATTCTTCTATGCCAAGTATGTAAGCATTGAGAATCATTGGTTTCCTTGACCACAGTTGCATGCATAGGTTCCAAGCAATCAAGAACTAAAAGTCCATTTTCCACCTTTGCAGTGCAACTTATTACTCCTTTACTTAGAACATGACAAAATTCTCTATTTATATGGAGTTCAGCTCCAAATTGTAACATCCTGGTAACACTGATTAGATTGTCCCTAAAACTTGGAACAAATAAACATTCCTTCAGTTCCACCGATGTTTGTCCATTTGGCACTTTACACAATAATTTCACTGTCCCTTTTCCTTCAGAGAAAATTTCCTCTCCAGACGCTGTCAATATCTTTTGCTTATGATTTTCAAAACTTTTAAACAGACTTCTCTCATTTATTACATGTGAGGTCGATCTTGAGTCCATTAAAAATCTGCCTTTAGGATCACTCTTTCCTTCGTGAGGCACACAGAAGCTAAAATCCTCTTTTTCCGCCTTTCTCTGCCTTTGTTTAAAGGTTTGCCTGGAGGCATCTCTCACTTCAGCTGGCCTCTGTTTAAAGTCAGGCCTTTCTCTCGTCTGCCCCCTATCGCAATTTCTTTGAAAATGGTTTTGAGAGCCACACTCGAAGCACAGACCTGCCTTGGCTCTTTTGTGGATTGGGTTGATGACCCATACGGCTTCCTTTTGTTTGCTTGTCTCTCCCCACAGTAAGGTTTGCTTGCTCAGAGACAGCCTGCATTTCCTTCTTTTCCCTCAAGTCCTGATCCTTTAAATACGACATGATCTGATTCGGGTTTTGTTCAGAATTCTCTAGTACACAGCAAATTAATTTATGATCCTCATTAAGAGAGCTTAAAAGCAATCCTTTCTTTAATTCTTCATCAAGTACTCTGCCACATCTTTCCAATCTTGCTAAACGTTCTGAAAACTTTTCTATGTATTTACTCAGGCTTCCTCTTTCATTAGTTTCTTTCAGAGAAAACAACTCTTTGTACAAATATAAAATATAGCTCTTTTTTCTTGTTACAAACTTCTTCCAGCCTTCCATACATTTGTCTAACATTGCTACAATCTGTACAGATATTCAGAGCTTCATCTGATAGCGCAGAAATAAGCAGAGACTTTACTTTTGCGTGCTTACGTGTCCATGCAGCCCTTGCGTTTGCATCCTCAGCCGAGGGTTCTCTCTCAGTCAGGATTCCTTCCAGCTCTTCTCGGACTTCCGGGAAGGGTGACTTCGCTTGTGCCTGCTTTTGAGACGGGCTCCCGCCTCAAAAGAAGCTTATTCAGATATAAATCAGTCAGAACATTTTTTTTTTGACTGATGAAATTTCTCCCGGGCAGGGAGAAACGTAGAGATCAACCTCAAAAGCCTGTTTTTGTTGGGAGGACTGGATTTCATTAATTTATGAGAAAAGGTCCAGCCAGCAATGCCGGACGGACTTCCGAACAAGCTCTATCTGATTAATGCGATACGTTTATCTTTTCTTCAAAGAGAAAATGGACTAACAGGCAAGCACCCTTCTTTCTATTATTTTTTTTACTTGGTTTAAATTGTTGCAGCAAAAAGAGATTTGTCAAATAAATCAGCTTTAAAGAACTTCTGGGTGAGCTATAACTCTTCTCTGTTATTCACGAAATTAACAGCTTATCTCTGTTTCTATTGCAAAAAGCTGTCCTGGAAGTGCATTCTAAAGATATAAACAGAAGAGGGATTTCTATTCCGAGGAACATTATATTGTCTGGGACTATTCTCTTTTTGGTCTATTTTATTTTGACGAATCTGCTTCTTCACGACGCCACTAACTGTTTTGATGCTGGGAACTAAATTTGTTTTGTGTTCTTGAACATAGAGAGATAAGGCAGGCTACTCTGTTTATACTGTGATGTCATCAAGCCTGGAATATTAACCCAATTGTTGCTGAAATAAGAAGTGGTTCTTCTTTATTTTTGTTTTGTTTTGTTTTCGTGGTTTTAAAAATGGCAATCAAGAAAGTGGCTGAGAATCTGGAAGTAATTATGTTTCAGAAAATAATGGATGAGATTGAGATAACGAAACAAACCCTGCAACAGGGCAGTAAGGAGCTGAAAATTGAACTGAGCAAAATGACGCAGGAGCTTAAAGAAATAGGGGATCCTGTGAGAGAGGAGAATGAGATCAGAGATGAGAAAAGAAAAAATAAAGGGAAGATACAAGCCCTGGAGATTGGAACAAATGTGGAATTGGAAAAAGATCTGGAGTTTATGGATATTAGAAATAAAATCTACTGTTTGGAATTTAACGTTATCTCTGAAGAAATTAATGAAGATATTAGAGATAAAGTTATCAATGGCTTGGATAATCTTCTGGACTGGAATGACGTGATGGAGCTTGATATAGAGAAAATCTGTGGTATTAACTGCAGCCATGTGACAATGGAAAAACTCTCAAGAGATGAGCCAGTGCATTTTGTAAAAAAGAAGAACACAGATATGACTTTACAACAATATTTCAGCAACTTATTCAGAATTGATGGCAAGAAAATATTTGGGATAGAGGAAATTCCCATCAGACTCTTATTATATGACTAAGGCTATGACAGCAAGATTATTATGGAATACTGATAATGGAAGATTGGACACTGAAATTACTGGACTTAACAGGACTATTGAAGATGGAAGATGGAATTAATATGGATAATGGAATAATGGCTATTGAAATTATTGGACATAACAGATTTTGATGAGATGGATTAATCGATATGTTTATTTGGACTATGGTTATGACAATAAGATTATTATTATTATTAACGAGATGGATTAATCGACATGTTTATTTGGAGAAAAATTGATAGATATATTTCTTAAAGAATTGAAACCTCTCTTTGACTTTTTGTGGAAAGAATAAAGTAATGTTTATGAGATTTGATGATTAATTAAGATAACTACTGGAGGAAAGTGATTTTATAATATAATTTAAGAGACAGGATTGTTATATATTGTAGACCTACAACTGATTTGATCTGCGACAAATGGGAAGTCAACATTTTATTTTTTTGTTTAATCATTTTTGTTTTGTTTTGTTTTTTGTCTTTGAATGTTTTATGATTTTGTTTTGTATGTTTTATGAAAATTTGAATAAAAATTATTGTAAAAAAAAAAGGATTCCTTCCAGCTCTTCTCCTTCCAGGAGCGCTTTGAACCTTAAATCCCTTAGTTCGAAGTTATCCTTTTCAAGCCTTGGAACACGTCTCTCTAGCAAAGTTACTTCAGCCATCTTTTCAATCTCTGTTCTGCTTTTCTTTCTAACTCAAATTCTCCCTTGTAAATTACACGCAGCACTTTCAGCTTCAGCTACAACTTGCATTCAACTTAGTAGGCTGGGTCCATAACCATTGTTGCGCTGTGTGTAGTTGTGTTGCTTAATTTTGTTTAAAAGCAGCACCACAGCAACGGAGAGTAACAGCAGATGTTGAAATGTGAGTGTGCCAGTGTGTGCGTGTGTTTGCCTAAGAAAGCAGGCTTTTACACTGCAACAGCATCACTGAGACTTAGTAAAATAAGAAAAACTACTTTATTTAGAGAAATACATAGTAGATAGAAAGGCATTGGAGGCATAACTCCCAGGTGTAGGAGTCAGCCCCATGCTCGGAGAGAGAGCAGAGACAAAGGGATGTCTCCTCTCTCCTGGTCAGCCAGAGAAGAAAGGAATGGGAAAGGGCAGAAGGAGGAGGGGCAGGTAAGCTTCCCTAAAGGCGTCACAGTCTAGCGACAGAAGGAAGTCAGTCAGAGCATCACAGGTAAAAGGTAAACAAGCCTATCCATCTGGAGGACCCTAACTCTATCTCCCTTCTGGAGCATAAACAAAAGAACAAAACAGGAGTTGCTCTTGCCCCACTTCCAACACTTAGTGACATGAAATGATACTTGGACCTGCAAGGAATTCATTTTGCTGTATGAGACTGTAGAATATTCAGACAACCTCGGTTGCAGGAAAAGGGGAGAATTGTGGAGATGCAGATATTGAGAAACAGCTAATTGGGCTTGATCCGTGCTGAGATCCTTTGTTTTTGCCTTGGAATGCCAATGTTATTTTTTGTCTTCCTCCCCCCCCTCAGCAGATGATGGGCAGAAGAGTAAGAATTATAGGCAACCACCCATGGTGTCATCACTAACGGCCAGGTGTGAAGCACAAAAAGAGATGCTTGGAAATCATGCGGGCACGAAAACATCTAAAAAAAGCCAGTCAAAGAATGGGAGAAAGAAATCCTCTACTTCTCGGAGTTTGCCTCGCAAAACGCACAGAGGGAAGAAATCATTCAAATGCATGGAATGTGGAAAGTGCTTCAGTGAGAAGAGTGCCCTTACTGTTCACCAAAGAACCCACACAGGGGAGAAGCCATTTGAATGCGTAGAATGTGGAAAAAGCTTTAGTTTGAACGCTCACCTTATTTGTCATAAAAGAGTCCACACAGGGGAGAAGCCATTTAAATGCATGGAGTGTGGAAAGACCTTCAGTCAAGGCACTAGCCTTTCTTTACATCTTAGAACGCACACAGGGGAGAAACCATTTAAATGCATGGAGTGTGGGAAAAGCTTTAGTTTGAACGCTCACCTTATTCGTCATAAAAGAGTCCACACAAGGGAGAAGCCATTTAAATGCATGGAGTGTGGAAAAAGCTTTAGTTTGAATGCTCACCTTATTCGTCATAAAAGAGTCCACACAGGGGAGAAGCCATTTAAATGCATGGAGTGTGGAAAGAGCTTTAGTTTGAATGATCACCTTATTTGTCATAAAAGAGTCCACGCAGGGGAGAAGCCATTTAAATGTATGGAGTGTGGAAAAAGCTTTAGTTTGAATGCTCACCTTATTCGTCATAAAAGAGTCCACACAGGGGACAAGCCATTTGAATGTGTGGAATGTGGAAAGTGCTTCAGTGAGAACCGTACCCTTACTGTACATCAAAGAACCCACACAGGGGAGAAGCCATTTACATGCATGGAGTGTGGAAAAAGCTTTAGTTTTAACTCTAACCTGATTCGTCATAAAAGAGTCCACACAGGGAAGAAGCCATTTAAATGCATGGAGTGTGGAAAGACCTTCAGTCAAGGCACTAGCCTTTCTTTACATCTTAGAACGCACACAGGAGAGAAACCATTTAAATGCATGGAGTGTGGAAAGAGCTTCCGCCAGAGCAATCACCTTAATGTACATCAAAGTACACACACAAAGGAGAAACCCTTCTAATGCAGTGAGTGTGGGAACAGTTTTAGGGTAAGGAGTAACCTTACTATTCCTCAAAGAATACACACATTTAAAGGAATGGAATGTACAACAAACTTCCGTGTGAGCCTTGCTGTACATCTTTAAACCAGAGGACTGATGGAATTTAGGTAGGCTAAGATAGTATTTAGCAATGTTAAGTTTGTAGTTACCTTTAATTTGGGGGCTACAAATATTTAAAGCCCTACATAGCTTGGACCAGGATACCCAAAATATTATCTCACCTGATATATACCAAACTAGTCACTTAGGTCTGCAGCAGAGGGCTTCTTGGCTTATACCATCTCACCAGTAGGTCCATTCTGTATGATGAAGGAACCCAGTAATTAGTGCGGTGGCACCTCCCCTTTGGAACTCTCTGCTGTTACATATCAGACAGGCGGAGTCTATTTTTCTATTTGATGCCTCTTGCAGAGCTTCCTGTTTCCACAAACCTTTTCGGGGGAGATCTTTATCGCAATCTGTATCTGTATTGGATTTAAAAAAATATTTTAATTGTTTTGTGTGAAACTTGTGAAATTGTTCTTATTAGTGGCATTTTTGATATACAATATTTTATGGGAAGCTCTTAATAATTATATATAAAGAATTTAAAAAGCTAATCGTTCTATGTTCTATCCTTCCACTTTACCAGGTGCTTTCATATAGTTTTGCATACTTTTTCAATTTTTTTTATTTTCAGTTTTAAAACTTGTTTTTAAATTATTTTATTTACAGTTTTAATATGTTATTTTGTTTGTAAATCTCTTCAGTACTATACAAATTTTGTTAAATAAATAACTAAATAAAGTTGGTTTCAGTTTATTTGCTCATCTAATCATTGTTTCGCAATACTTTTTATAATGTGGTTTTGATTTTCCTTTGTATTTATGTGGACTATGCTAACATATTTAATAAAGTGTATTATTCACTTGTCTTCTGCTGATGTATTTTAAGTTTATTTTTCGAACTGATTTCACCCTCCGATCATCTGGTCACAGCCCTCTTGTCCAGAGGGGCAAACGAAGTATTTTAAGAGTAATTGGTTTTAACATCTTAATAGTTTAATCCTGTTTTAATGCTGATTTTATATCTTTATATGTTTTATATTTTTATAGGTTCTTAATGATATGTACATTTTTATCTGGAAGCCGCCTTGAGTTCCAGTCTGGAAAACGGGTGGGGTATAAATAAAGATATTAATAATAATAATAATAATAATAATAATAATAATAATAGTAATAATAATAATAATAATAGTAATAATAATAATAATGAAGGACCTCACATTCATCTGGTTCTCATACCAGGAAGGGAGTGAGAATTGGCAGGCAAGGCTCAGCTGCAAACCTGGGTGCAGTCCAGGGGTCTGTTTTGGTTTGTTTGCAGCCCTTGAAAGCAAAGGCATCAGGCAGAAAGGCCTCTTAGGCAGAAAGGACCCCGGAAGGGGAAGAGCTGGAAAGGCCAGGCGGTCTGGCCCAGTGGTTTCCTGGACTGCCGGATGCAGGGGGAAAGAGGCCTTGGTGCAGAGAAAGAAGCCCTATGGAGGGCACCTCCTGGGGTGTGTGTGTGCAGTGCTAAAGACCTGGAAGAGAGACACATGTTGATCCCGAGAAATGAGGGAGATGTTAAATGGGGGGGGATAGACAGGCATTGGGGGAGGGAAAGCAGCCTAGCGAGATTCCTTGGCAATGAAAAGCACCCAAAGGTGGGGCAGATTGCAAAACCAAGAATGTGCTTTGGGGGGAGAGAGAAGAGCCCCCCCATCTGAGTTCTCTTGGAATCCACCTGGGGAGGTTCTATCGTCCCCCTCATCAAAACGCTCAGGGAGTTCTCGAGGTGAAGAATGAAATCGAGGAAGCATCCAAAATGGGAAATGTAATACAATAGTAACTTCGTTAATGTGGCCATTACTTGAACAGAAAGATTTGTACCAGGGGTAGGAATGGCAAGTGTAGGGATAGGTTCCTACACCAGCTGGTAGATGGTGGGGGCAGCTTCAACAAGGGCTTTAAAGGGTGCCTACCCAGCACCCATACACTCCCCCTCCGAATCCTTAATGCAAAGCAAACACATAGGATGGTCAGCTTCACTCTAGCAAAGTGAAGGCACAGGCTCATCAGTTTATTGATAGCAAACACACAGGATGGTCAGTTTCACCTTAAACTGACCGGCTTGGCTTTGCCAATGATAAACTTTCAAGCAGCAGCAAGAAGGGGGGCAGGCACTGGGTAGGGGAATCTGCCTTGTGGGAAGCCTTGGTGAGGAAAAGCACCCAAAGGTGGGGGTTTGGGGGGAGGCTGGTGAAGCATAAAGAGCTCCAGAGGTCTCCATAAAGAGCAAATAACAATATTTCAAAAACTGCTGATGGTCTTCTCTGAGGACTGAGTGCATCTGCAGAGTAATACTTGGGATGGAGTATAGTAGTTGATTTGCTAGCAGCTACCACAGCGTCACAACTTTTAATGCTGTTCCATCGTTGTAGAGATATGGTGGCATTCTGGACTGGTTGCTGATGCAGGATGTAGACCTTAACGGCTAGTTTCACTGCATGAGAGTAAAATTACGGCTACAGTTAGAACCATTCAGACCCACTGTATACATTAATTTGCATGTTAATATTCTCCCCTTATGTGTTACTGTAGTCTTTGTGCGTGCTTAGATTTGTGTTTCTGCACTGTGTTTGGTTAGTCACTTCGAATTCTATTGTTTCCTTACCGAATTTTCACTTTAACCACATGAAACTATGTATAAATGTAAATACATTTAGGCAGTGCGTATGATATTGTAATTTAAAGGTGTAATTTTAATTTTGCTAGTTGTTTATGTCACTGCTATTGCCATTACATTCAGTGATATACGGGAATTACGATTTACGAGTAACATTAGTACAAAAAACATTACTAAGGATTCTGTATGGTCTGGTACTGGAGGAGGTCCATGGGGGTGACACCATGAGTTACCGCACCGGGTGACACCAACCCTAGTGACGCCACTGCTGCTTGCACTCTCGCCTCCTGCGGCTTCCAGGAACTGGTTTTTAGAAGCATACTGCTTGCACAGCCATTGTGGCTAGTGGCCACTGCTAGCCGTAATGTTCTGTGAATTTGTCTAATCCTCTTTCAAAGCCATCCAAGTTGGGGGCCATCACTGTCTGTTGTGGGAGCGAATCCCAGAGTTTAACTCTGTGCACGTGAGGAAGTCCTTTCTTTTGTCTGTCCTGAATCTTCCAGCATTCAGCTTGATTGCATGTCAAAAAGTTCTCATGTTATATGAAAGGGAGAAAACCTTTCTCTATCCACTTTCTCCGTGCCTTGCATAATTTTGCACACTTCTATCATGTCACCCGTGACTCACCTTTTCTGGTAAACTAAAAAGCCCCAAATGCTGTAACCTCCATCCCCTTGAGCATTCCCCCTCACATGGCTCCAATCCCATTGGCCATCTCCTGTGCCCATTGAATTAGATAAGGTTTCTCTGCCAAGTAACGTGCAAATGAGATTGTAAGGGGGAACTGCTTAGACTCCTGGGAATAGGGCAACAAAGGCTTCCAAGAATCATCACTGGTCTCCTAGAGGTTCTACATCATATACCATTTCCCCCTAGAAAGGCAGGACCCTCCAGATACCCTAACTTCCTCTCCGGGCTTCGGTTGTGAACTTAAACGTCAAACTTGCTGTACAGACAAGCCGATGGTGGCCGGGTTGCAGAGGTTTACTGGCCACTGGCGTTACTATGGAGATAGCCTAGGCTGCATGCAAATGCATCATTATGACATCATGTGTGATGTCACAAGCAGGAGCAGCTCCAAGCCTCAGTGAAGTGACAGTCAGTCAAGACTGGTCTTCATGACAGGTGAGGAAAAGGTAACATTTGGGGCCATGTTAACTTTTCCCATAAGGAAGAGGTTCTGGAAGAACATGCAGAGGTTCTCATGGTCCTTCTCTGTGTATCTTGCAAAGGACACTGCAGCCTTTGGGTGCCCTTCACATCTAAGGTTCTGCTGGTGCCTGCGTACAAAATGGAAGGTGCAAGATAACAAGAGGAGGCTGTTAATGCCATTTTGTAGGGCCAAAACCATTATTTGTTAAAACCATAACTTCAAAGGAAAAGGGGGCAAGACGGGGTTTTTTTTCTTACTGCAAAAGCCCATCTGCCCTCCAGGCAAGGCTCAGCGGCAAACCTGGGTGCAGTCCAGGGGTCTGTTTTGGTTTGTTTGCAGCCCTTGAAAGCAAAGGCATCAGGCAGAAAGGCCCCTTAAGCAGAAAGGACCCCGGAAGAGGGAGAGCTGGAAAGGCCAAGCAGTCTGGCCCAATGGTTTCACCGACTGCCAATTGTTTGGGAAAAATGTAAATGGACTGCCTTCAAGCCGATTCTGACCTTTGGCGACCCTACAAGTAGGGTTTTCATGGTAAGTGGTATTCAGAGGGGGTTTCCCATCGCCTTCCTCTGAGTCTGAGAGGCAGTGACTGGCCGAAGGTCGCCCAGTGAGCTTCATGGCTGTGTGGGGATTCGAACCCGGGTCTCCCAGGTCCTAGTCCAGCACCTTAAACACGATGCCACACTGGCTCTCTACTTTTTTAGGGGAGGGGGTAGAAACCTTCATTAAGTTTTGGGTCCTAGAGAGGCAATCAAAGGTGCAATGAAAAGAAGGAAAAGGGTGTGGGGGGTGAATGGAGGGTTCTGCCTTTGTCGGCCAAGGAGAGAAAGGAGGAGGTTGGAGCGCGCATAGGAAAGAGAGGCGCAAGGAACGGGGTTCACGTGAGAAGAAGGACTTGCTCCTGGGAGAGGGGGGCTTAAGGGAGGGAGGAGCCCCCTCCTCTCTGGGAATCCATAGAAAGTGGGGCGGGGCTGATCCATGCAAAGGGGGGCCGAATGGCCGCCTGGTCTCCCTTGCAAGCTCCACTCCAAAGCCGCCTCCCCGCGCAGGTCAGTCCTGGGGGAAATATGCAGACCAGGCAGTGGGGGGGGGTCAGTCTGGATGTCCTCGATAGGACGCATTTCCTGGGGCAGAAGAGGGAGAGGTGGGGGGGAGGAGCAGTCCTCCGGTGGGTCGAGGAACTGAGCTTTGCTTCCTAGAGAGGCAGGAAGTTTTAATCAAAAGGGGGGGGGAGGAGAGGCACTAGAAGAAGCGGGCGCGGAGAAGGCGGCGCTACGCTGCAGGGTCCGCGCCGGTGCGCGCAAAGGAGTAAGAGGTGCAACATCACCGGGTGTGATGGGGAAGAAGAGGAGGGGGGGAGGAGGAGGGGGGATGGGGCGGCCCTCCAGGGGCTCCCCAGGCAGGGAGGGGGCCTAATCCACTTTCCACTGGATTTCGCCTCCCTCTCTCGCCGCCTCCCTTTGCAGGTCAGCCCAGTCCCCAGGCCGGGCAGGGGGAGAAAGGGGTCCTTGGTGCAGAGGGAGCCGCCTTGCTTGGGGAGATGGCACGGCGGAGAACAGCCCCAGAGCTGGAGGGAGAGCGGCTTTGTTGGGGGGGGGGACGAAGAGAGGCTGATCAGTTTCCCTCCTGCAAGGCAAGAGAAATGCGTTTGAAACCGACCAGCTTCTTTAGAAGCCCTTTAAATTAGTCTCCGGGGAGAGGGGGAGGAAATAGTTAAATGCCACCCCCCTCTCAAGATCAAAGCCCCCCCGGGGGTGGGTCTCAGAGGTATGTATGTGTGTGGGGGGGTGCTGAGGGGCTTGCCTTGGAGAGATCCACTTAGGTGGGAGGGCCTCTGTATCACTATACAATACCCGGGCAATGCTCACAACCACCCTATAAGGTGGGCCAGGGTGACAACCCGTGTCTAGTGCAGTGGTCAGAGATGGGACAGAGGCTCTTTCCCTGCCTGAGGGCCACATTCTCTCATCAACCGCCTTCCAGAGGCCACTTTCCAGTGGGGGGCAGAGACAGGGGGAAAAGTGGGTGGAGCTATGGATGTGACCTTTACCTTTGTAGAATAGGCTACGCTTTTGCCATGCAAAAGTCAGAGGGCTCTTCAATACAAAGACACACAGAGAGAAAGAGAGCACTGGAGGAAAGGGCACAGATGTGAAAGCCTGTAGAAAACCCAGAAAAGGGAGAAGGGAGGGGGAATGCAATGGCTAGATTGACTGGGGTTGGGGGAAGGGAAACGAGGGAAGACCTTCCCAGGCATGGAAGACAGTCTGGGATGAACTGAGGAGGGGTCTGAAAGAGATTTAGGGGCTCAATGTCAAGGCCCCGTGAAGGTCGAGCATCCCGAAGCAAACTTAACCACTTTCTCATTTTGAGCAGTCCCTGGTCACCAAAAGCGTCAGAACGCTTATCGTATTAAAACCCCTAAACTCCAAATTTGCTCCAAGGATGAAATTCCTCCCACCCCCTCTCTGTCCCCTGCAGGGTCCGCAATAACTTTGCAATGACCTCACCTTGAGGGCTGCTCCCCGCTCGAAAGTGCATCGTGGCAACTGCTGCGAGAGGCCCAGAGGTGCCTGCGCTTATGCCTCCTCCTCTTCCGTCTCCGCCACAATGACCTCAGAGGCACCGTCGGGGTCGTCTCTTTCTTGGGGCAGAGTAGAAACGGCTGTACAGCAGCCACCGCAGGTAAGGAAAGAGAATCGGGGAGACGTGGGGGACAGCCTCGGTGCCTCTCCCTGTATTTAGTGGGAAGGGGCTCTGGAAGACAGTGCCCTTTGGTCTCTACTTTGGGCACTACCTCAGCACGGAAGACGAGCCCTGTGGCTGGATCAGGCCAATCAGATGGCCCAATAGGAAGCCCACAAGCAAAGCACCCTCCCCACTTGTGATTCTGAGCGTATTCAGAGGCATCCTGACACCGCCTACCAAGGCAGAGCACAGCCATCCTGGGCCATAGCTACTGGAAGCCTCGTCCTCCATGCATTTGTCTAATCCTCTTTTAAAGCCATCCAAGTTGGTGTCCCTCACTGCATTGATCCAAAGTGGCCTACTTACAGGGGCTGGTAAATCGACCAAAGCCCACATGCACCTACCATGTTACTCCTTCCCCTTTCAGACTGGGAAATTGAGAAAGTAATTGTTAAAACAAAAAGGGATTACAAAGAGCTCCGAAAGGATCTCTGCAAATGGAATTTATTTATTTATTTATTTATTCAATGTATTCAATGTAAAAAAGTGCAAAGTGATGCACATTGGAGCCAAAAATCTTAATTTAACATATATACTGATTGGGTCTGAACTGGTGGAGACTGAACAAGAATGAGATCATAGAATCATAGAATAGTAGAGTTGGAAGCGGTCTATAAGGCTATCAAGTCCAAGATCTTGGGGTTGTAGTGGACAGCTCGATGAAGATGTGGACCCAGTATGCGGCAGCTGTGAAAAAGGCAAATTCCATGCTAGGGATCATTAGGAAAGGTATTGAAAATAAAACTGCCGATATTATAATGCTGTTGTATAAATCTACAGTGTAGCCACATTTGGAATACTGTGTACAATTCTGGTCGCCTCACCTCTAAAAGGATATTGTAGTGCTGGAAATGGTTCAGAAAAGGGCAACCAGAATGATCAGGGAGATGGAGTGACTCCCCTATGAGAAAAAGTGGCAGCATGACTTCCGGGAAGGGTGACTTCGCTTGTGCCTGCTTTTGGGACGGGCTCCCGCCTCAAAAGAAGCTTATTCAGATATAAATCAGTCAGAACATTTTTTTTTTTGACTGATGAAATTTCTCCCGGGCAGGGAGAAACGTAGAGATCAACCTCAAAGCCTGTTTTTGTTGGGAGGACTGGATTTCATTAATTTATGAGATAAGGTCCAGCCAACAATGCCGGACGGACTTCCTAACAAGCTCTATCTGCTTAAGCGATACGTTTATCTTTTCTTGAAAGAGAGAACGGACTAACAGGCAAGCACCCTTCTTTCTATTATTTTTTTTACTTGGTTTAAATTGTTGCAGCAAAAGGAGATTTGTCAGATTGATCGGCTTTGGACAACTTCTGGGTGAGATATAGCTCTTCTCTGTTATTCACGAAATTAACAGCTTATCTCTGTTTCTGTCGCAAAAAGCTGTCCTGGAAGTGCATTCTAAAGATAATAAACAGAAGAGGGATTTCTATTTCTGATTTCTATTCCGAGGAATATTATATTGTCTGGGACTATTCTCTTTTTGGTCTATTTTATTTTGACGAATCTGCTTCTTCACGACGCCACTAACTGTTTTGATGCTGGGAACTAAATTTATTTTGCATTCTTGAACATAGAGAGATAAGGCAGGTTGCTCTGTTTATACTGTGATGTCATCAAGCCTGGAATATTAACCCAATTGTTGCTGAAATAAGAAGTGGTTCTTCTTGATTTTTGTTTTGCTTTGTTTTCGTGGTTTTAAAAATGGCAATCAAGAAAGTGGCTGAGAATCTGGAAGTAATTATGTTTCAGAAAATAATGGATGAGATTGAGATAACGAAACAAACCCTGCGACAGGGTAGTAAGGAGCTGAAAATTGAACTGAGCAAAATGACGCAGGAGTTTAAAGAAATAGGGGACCCTGTGAGAGAGGAGAATGAGATCAGAGATGAGAAAAGAAAAAATAAAGGGAAGATACAAGCCCTGGAGATTGGAACAAATGTGGAATTGGAAAAAGATCTGGAGTTTATGGATTTTAGAAATAAAATCTACTGTTTGGAATTTAACGTTATCTCTGAAGAAATTAATGAAGATATTAGAGATAAAGTTATCAATGGCTTGGATAATCTTCTGGACTGGAATGATGTGATGGAGCTTGATATAGAGAAAATCTATGGAATTAACTGCAGTCATGTGACAATGGAAAAACTCTTAAGAGATGAGCCAGTGCATTTTCTAAAAAAGAAGAACACAGATATGAATTTACAACAATGTTTCAGCAACTTATTCAGAATGGATGGCAAGAAAATATTTGGGATAGAGGAAATTCCCATCAGACTCTTATTATATGACTATGGCTACAACAGCAAGATTATTATGGAATACTGATAATGGAAGATTGGACACTGAAATTACTGGACTTAACAGGACTATTGAAGATGGAAGATGGAACTAATAGGGATAATGGAATAATGGCTATTGAAATTATTGGACCTAACAGATTCTGATGAGATGGATTAATCGAAATGTTTATTTGGACTATGATTATGACAATAAGATTATTATAATTATTAACGAGATGGATTAATTGACATGTTTATTTGGAGAAAAATTGATAGATATATTTCTTAAAGAATTGAAACCTCTCTTTGACTTTTTGTGGAAAGAATAAAGTAATGTTTATGAGATTTGATGATTAATTAAGATAACTACTGGAGGAAAGTGATTTTATAATATGATTTAAGAGACAGGATTGTTATATATTGTAGACCTATAACTGATTTGATATGTGACAAATGGGAAGTCAACATTTTATTTTTTTTTGTTTAATCATTTTTGTTTTGTTTTGTTTTTTGTCTTTGAATGTTTTATGATTTTGTTTTCTATGTTTTATGAAAATTTGAATAAAAATTATTGTAAAAAAAAAAAAAAGAAAAAGTGGCAGCATTTGGGGCTTTTTATCTTAGAGAAAGGGCAAATCAGAGGTGACATGATAGAAGTGTATAAAATTATGCATGGCATGGAAAAATTAGATAGAGAAAACTTCTTCTCCCTCTCTCATGACGCTAGAACTTGTGGACATCGAATTAAGCTGGACGTTGCTCCCACAAGAGGCAGTGCTGGCCACCAGTCTGGATGGCTTTAAAGAAGATTAGACAGATCAATCAAGGCCGAGGCCATCACTGGCTACGAGCCACGATGGCTGTGCCCTGCCTCCATAGTAGGAGGCAGCATGCTTCTGAAAACCAGTTGCCGGAAGCCGCAAGAGGGGAGAGCGCTCTTACACTCAGGTCCTGCTTGTGGGCTTCCCATCGGGGCATCTGGTTGGCCACTGAGAGAACAGGATGCTGGACTAGTTGGGCCACTGGCCTGATCCAGCATCCTTATGTTCTTAAATCATTGTTTTGTCATCTTCCTCTTCTTCTTCCAGGGTCTGGTGACCTTTGGGGACATAGCTGCATCGTTCAGTGAGGAGAAATGGGCTCTGCTGGAGCCAGGCCAAGGAGCTCTGCACAGGGAAGTCATGAAGGAGAACTATGAAACTGTGGCCTCTCTTGGTAAGGAGCCGTTTTTTTCCCTGACTGATTTTGAAAGTGTGAATTTGCAATTTGTGCCCTTTATCCCTGCAGTCAAGGCGGCTGTTACACCTTGGTGATGTGCCCTGGACACCTGCTTGGCATGGTTCGCTCCCTGGCATCTTCACTGGGGAATGGGTACAAACGCTGTCCTTGACAAGTTTCTCCCTACACCCCCACTGCTGGACTCCTTTTCACGTGCAAACTATAGCTGAGTGATAAACTGGAAGTTGAAATAAGGCTGCAGTCTCAAGCATGCTTACTTGAACAGTGACCATGTATTTTTGTAATAATTATTTCATCTGAAATTCGTATATCCCGCCCTTTCTCCTATTTGGAGCTCGTGGATTTGGGGCAAAGTGTCACCACTATGCTGACAGCTCTCAACTCTTTCTCTTCCATCGGTGCCAGGATGGGCAGTGCGAGTCCTGAACCAATGTCTGGAGGTGGTAAAGCGGGCTGCAACCTTCTTGTTTTGGATGTGGTGCTCCTCTGCCTCAGACCAGTCACTGTTCAAGCTGCTGTCAATTGGGGTCCGTTGTTGTTATTGCTCGGAGTAGAGGAGCCATATATTGCGAAGATCCCTTTCCTGCTCCTGCTGCCTTGGCTGCTCCTGCCTCAGACACTGCTCAGGACAGGAGCATTCATATAACACATGCCGTTATATTTCCCTTTCAGAAATCTAACATCTTTCACAACTGATTATTTTTTTCAAACTAAGACACTGAAGTGCTGATGGTGTTTCTATCTATGTAAATATGTTGCAGTAGCTTGAATCTTACCAGAGAATTGTAACTCTGAAGCGCATCTCTGGCTTGCTTATTGTGGGAGAAAGAGGGATGGTTCCCAGGCTCACTTTTGCTTTTTGTGTGTTAAAATGATATGGCCCAAATGAAAACAGCTGGCTGTGTCATCTTCAACGGGCCTTTCAAACTGCGCTTCATGTTCAGTGAGCACATGCTCGCAAGTGCCAGACTGCTGCCGCTGCGACCATAAAGGCTCTGTCCTGTTCATGGGGGTGCGGGAGTTATAAATTAAATTAATAATAATAATAATAAAGACCATAATTATACCTCCTCTTAGCTTTAAGAGGCTCGGTTTGGACTGGGTAAATGTTTTGTGGTCAAAAGTAACTAGTGTTGTCTGTTTCCTTGGAAGAATCTGACCTCAGTTCCTGCTGGGAAGAAGAGAAATATCCGTTTAACCAGGATCTCAAAGAAGAGGAGGCATCAGCAGGTAGCTGCTTAGCCTGTTATGGGGCCCTCTTTGGTGTTGGGAATAGACACCGATAGTTCCTGTGTAACATCATTCCTGGCAGATTATTATTTTTATGTATTGATTGTATTTGTTTATTAAATTTATAAGCCTGCTGGAATATATATGTATATGTTACTTGTTTGTGGAAAACCTCTTAGTGGTTTACAAAAAACATTCAAATTATCAATAAAAACACTTAAAAAGAAGTAATTCAAAATATTTTTTCAAAAAAATTAAAACCAGTAGGCGAAAAAGAAATTAAAACACATTATCTGCCTCAATTCCTGCTCCAGCTGGGAGGAAATAATAATAAATAAATAATAATTCCTCAGGCACCCTTCCTGCACAAATTAGTTCAGACACAGGGATCTGCCTTATATCTTCTGCTGTGAAAATGTTGTTGTTATGTGCCTCCAAGTCGACCACGACCCATGGCGACCCTATGAATCAGCGACCTCCAAGAGCATCTATCATGAACCACCCTGTGCAGATCTTGTAAGTTCAGGTCTGTGGCTTCCTTTATGGAATCAATCCATCTCTTGTTTGGCCTTCCTTCTTTTCTACTCCCTTCTGTTTTTCCCATTATCTTTTCTAATGAATCATGTCTTCTCATGATGTGTCCAAAGTACAATAACCTGTTTCATCATTTTAGCTTCTTTTTTTTATTTGTCTTTTTCGCAGTCCATGGTATCCGCAAAGCTGTCCTCCAACACCACAATTCAAATGAGTTGATTTTTCTTTTATCCACTTTTTTCACTGTCCAACTTTCACATAAAATAAAATAAATATCCATACATAGAGATCGGGAATACCATGGTCTGAATGATCCTGACTTTAGTGTTCAGTGATACATTTTTGCATTTGAGGACCTTTTCTAGTTCTCTCACAGCTGCCCTCCCCAGTCCTAGCCTTCTTCTGATTTCTTGACTATTGTCTCCATTTTGGTTAATGACTGTGCCGAGGTATTGATAATCCTTGACAAGTTCAATGTCCTCATTGTCAACTGTAAAGCTACATAAATCTTCTGTTGTCATTACTTCAGTCTTTTTGACGTTCAGCTGTAGTCCTGCTTTTGTGCTTTCCTCTTTAACTTTCATCAGCATTCTTTTCAAATCATTACTGGTTTCCGCTAGTAGTATGGTATCATCTGCATATCTTAAATTACTGATATTTCTCCCTCCAATTTTCATACCTCCTTCATCTTGGTCCATTCCTGCTTTTCGTAGGATATGTTCTGCGTATAGATTAAATAAAGAGGGTGATAAAATACACCCCTGTCTCACACCCTTTCCGATGGGGAACCAATTGGTTTCTCCATATTCTGTTCTTACGGGAGCCTCTTGTGCAGAGTGTAGGTTGCGCATCAGGACAATCAGATGCTGTCGCACCCCCATTTCTTTTCAGGCATTCCATAGTTTTTCATGATCTACACAGTCAAAGGCTTTGCTGTAATCTATAACGCACAGGGTGATTTCCTTGTGAAATTCCTTGGTCTGTTCCATTATCCAATGTGTGTTTGCTAAATGGTCTCTTGTGCCTCTTCCCTTTCTAAATAAAGCTTGGACGTCTGGCATTTTTCGCTCCATATATGGCAAGAGCCTTTGTTGTAGAATCTTGAGCATTACTTTACTTGCATGGGATATTAAGGCAATAGTTTGATAATTACTGCATTCCCTGGGATCCCCTTTCTTTGGAATTGGGATGTATATTGAACGCTTCCAGTCTGTGGGCCATTGTTTAGTTTTCCATATTTCTTGACAGATTTTTGTCAAAGTTTGGACGGATTCAGTCTCAGTTGCCTGTAGCAACTCTATTGGTATGCCATCTATTCCTGGTGATTTATTTCTTCCAAGTATTTTAAGAGCAGCTTTCGCCTCGCATTCTAAAATTTCTGGTTCTTCATCATACGGTTCCTCCGTGAATGAATCTGCCATCCAGGCATCTCTTATAGAGTTCTTCAGTGTATTGCTTCCATCTTCCTTTTATTTCATCTCAGTCAGTCAGTGTGTTTCCCTGTTGATTATTCAACATCCCTACTCTTGGTTTAAATTTCCCTTTCATTTCTCTAATCTTTTGGAATAGGACTCTTGTTCTTCCCATTTTGTTGTCCTTTTCTATTTCTATACAATAACTATTGTAATAGTTTGCTCTGATAACATCTCTGACTTCATTCCATAGTTCTTCTGGTTCTCTGTCAACTAAGTCTAAAGCCTCAAACCTGTTCCTTATTCAATCTTTATATTCTTCTGGGATGTTATTTAAATTGTATTTTGGCATGATGATTGCTTTGTTGGTTGTCTTTAGCTTTACTCTGATTTTCTTTAGGACCAGTTCACGATATGTACCGCAGTCTGCTCCTGGTCTTTTTTCCGCAGAAAGTATGGAACTTCTCCATCTTCTACTACCAATTATATAATCAATTTGATTTCTATATTGACCATTTGGTGATGTCCATGTGTACAGTCGTCTTTTCGGTTGCTCAAAACATGTCTTCGCAA
Organism: Rhineura floridana; assembly: GCF_030035675.1. NCBI lineage: Eukaryota > Metazoa > Chordata > Lepidosauria > Squamata > Rhineuridae > Rhineura > Rhineura floridana. Next base: position 226,518,986 of record NC_084482.1, on the reverse strand, counting down.
GAAACAAATTATTGGCTTCACAGAATTCAATAAGTCTTTCTCCTGCTTCATTTCTGTCACCTAAGTCCCATTTCCCCACAATTCCTAGTTCTTCTCTGTTCACTACTTTTGCATTCCAATCCCCCTTGATTATCAGCACATCTTGTTTTGGTGTGTGATCAATTTCTTCCTGTACTTCTGCTTAAAATCTCTCCAATTCCTCTTCTTCTGTGTTTGCCGTCGGAGCATAGACTTGGATGATGGTTATGTTGATAGGTTTCCCATTTAATCTCATTGATATCACTCACTCCGACCTTGCGTTGTAGCTCCACATTCAGTCTCAGTAGCTTGTAGCAACTCTACTGGTATGCCATCAATTCCTGGTGGTTTGTTTCTTCCAAGTATTATAAGAGCAGCTTTCACCTAGCATTCTAAAATGTCTAGTTCTTCATCATACGGTTCCTCCGTGAATGAATCTGTCATCCTGGCATCTCTTATAGAGTTCTTCAGTGTATTGATTCAGCTGAAGAGAGGAATGAGGAAGGGGAGAGACTGGCAGGTAACAATTTTAAAAATGTCTTGGGAAAGGTAATAATGGGAGCAGAACTGTTGTGCTTATTAGGCCAAATTCAGGTGTCAGTAAAATACACATCCAGCTGTGTGTTAACAGAGGAGTTCAGTTCAGAGTCATGGGCCGTTCCTGCCTTTGGGGAAAGGCCATAGCTGAGTGGTGGAGCATTTACTTTGCATGCCAAAGGTCCTGGGTTCAGTCTGTGGCATCTCCAGCTACGGGTGGAAAGGGCCCATCTGAAATTCGGCAGAGCCACTCGTGGCCAGTGTGGAGAGCACTGACTACATAGACCAATTTATTTATTTATTTATTTAATTTAATTTATATACCGCCCAAAGCCAAAAAGGCTCTCTGGGCGGTGTACATAAGAGATAAAACAAGCACCAATGAACTTATCTTCCTGCATTTGTATCTAAATGTCACGTTTGACTGCAGCCAAGTCCAGTGGTATTGCAGAGTATAGTTTTGTTAAAATCGATACCACACTTGTGTCACATCTGTACCTAGTGACATCAGGTGGGATATGGAAGAGGCAGGAATTGTTCTTTGAGACTGCAGTGAACTCAGAAAGCAATTTCAATTTCAGCTAGGCACAGAAAGAGAAACTGGGGAAATCGTTGGGCTTTATCCGTTATGAGATGCTGTTACTGCATTGAAATACAAATGAGATTTTTCTGTTTTTTCCCCTCCTCCACCCTCTGGCCCAGCAGATGATGAACAGCACAGTGAAAATTACAGGGAGCCGCAGATGGTGTCACTGGCAACAGGCAAGCATGAAGCAGGAAAAGAGATGATTGGAAATGAAAGAGGACAGAAAAGGTGTGAAGGAAACGTGTCAAAGAATTGGAGAAAGAAATCATCTACTTCCAAAGGTGATGGCACCCATAAGCCTCTGACGCTACAGGGAGATCACAAAAGAAAAAGCAGGAAAATGTATCCAGTGATTGTGGAAGCTTTCAGAGATATATCGGATCTAAACAGGGATTACAGAATCCATGAAGGAGAGAAAAGATATAAATGCATGGAGTGTGGGAAGAGCTTTAATGTGAGTGGCAGCCTTACTAAACATCAAAGAACGCACACAGGGGAGAAACCATTTAAATGCATGGAATGCGGGAAAAGCTTCAGTGTGAGAAATCGTCTTAATAATCATCACAGAACCCACACAGGGGAGAAACCATTTAAATGCATGGAGTGTGGAAAATGTTTCAGTCACAATGGTCACTTCACTTTACATCAAAGAACCCATACAGGGGAAAAGCCATTTCAGTGCATGGAGTGTGGAAAGTGCTTTAGTCAGAATGCTCACCTCATTTTACATCAAAGAACCCACACAGGGGAGAAGCCATTTAAATGCATGGAATGTGGAAAGTGCTTCACTGACAATAGTAACCTCACTAAACATCAAAGAACCCACACAGGGGAGAAACCATTTAAATGTATGAACTGTGGAAAAAGCTTCCGTGATAGCAATCAACTTACGTTACATCAAAGAATGCACACAGGGGAGAAACCATTTAAATGCTTGGAATGTGGAAAGAGCTTCAGTCAGAATAGTTACCTTACTGTACACGAAAGAATCCATACAGGGGAGAAACCATTTAAATGCAATGAATGTGGAAAGCGCTTCAGTGATATTGGTAGCAGTACTTCACATCAAAGAACTCACACGGGGGAGAAACCCTTTAAATGCATGGAATGTGGAAAGAGCTTCTGTCAGGGCCATCAACTTACTGCACATCACAGAACCCACACAGGATTGAAACCATTTAAATGCATGGAATGTGGAAAGTGCTTCAGTGTCAATGGTAGCCTCACTAAACACCAAAGAACCCACACGGGGGAGAAGCCATTTAAATGCTTGGAATGCGGAAAGTGCTTCAGTCGGAATAGTAACCTTACTGTACACGAAAGAATCCATACAGGGGAGAAGCCATTTAAATGCATGGAATGTGGAAAGTGCTTCAGTGATATTAGTACCCGTACTTCACATCAAAGAACTCACACGGGGGAGAAACCATTTAAATGCATGGAATGTGGAAAGAGCTTCTGTCAGAGCCATCAACTTACTGCACATCACAGAACCCACACAGGGGAGAAACCATTTAAATGCAGAGAGTGTGGAAAGAGCTTCAGTCAGAGCAATCAACTTACTACACATCACAGAACCCACACAGGATTGAAACCATTTAAATGCATGGAATGTGGAAAGAGCTTCATTGCCGGGAGTAACCTTGCACGTCATCAAAGAACGCACACACAGGAGAAATCATTTAAGTGCATGGAATGTGGAAAGAGCTTCCGCCAGAGCAGTCACCTTACTGCACACCAAAGGGAAGAAACCATTTTAATGCAGGCAGTGTGGGAAGAGTTTCCGTGTAAGGAGTAACCCTACAAACCTTTTAAGGGGAGATCTTTATCCCAGTCTGTATCAGTATTAGATTGTATCTCTCCCCTTCAATATTAGATAAGTACCATCTCTATTATCTTTTTGGTGCCTACTGAAGATCTTCCTCTTTCATCTAGCCGTACTTATCCCAGTCTGCGTCTCTGTTGGAATTACTTTTTAAGATCTTTTTAAAGCTTTTCTTTTTTCAAAAGATGTTTTGTATTAATATATTTTAAAGTATGTTTTTAAAGAAGTTTTAGAATGAATGAATTCTTTATTATACAATCATAGATCCATAGTGCAAACATAGCAAAATTAAAAAACCATATACAATTTACAGAATTTAAAATAATTTACTTCCTAAAATCCAAGGAAAGAACCTGATTATTACGAATAGACTGGGCTATATAAAACATTTTTTGCTACATGTTCAGTAATAGCCTTATCTTTATCTGATAGTAAATATTGTGTTAACCACCTTTGGGGTTTATCAGAAAAGGTGATTATTAATGGGTGGATAATTTTTATCCTTGCGTCACAATAAAACTCACATACAAAAAGAACATGTTCGATAGTTTCAACCACTTTTAACTTGCAACTACATAAACAATTTTGGAGAGGAAAGCCTTGGAAGCGACCTGATAGAAGTGAAGAGGGTAAGCAATTAAATCTCACTCTGGAAAACAAAAATCTATAATTTGGAAAGGTTAGCTCTTCTAAGTATTGTGCTGGGAGTGGGAAACGAAAATTTAAACCAAAGTGAGAAGGCGAGCAAGATGTATGTGCCTTTGAAAATAGGTACTGACGATCCAAATCCTTTATTCTTTGACTTATAGTACTGTTGGCTATCACTAAGTCCCAGGACGCCAAGAGGTCCAAAGAGAGCCCTATATAATTTAGTTTTTCATTAAAGTTCTTGGACCAGGACCAGGAGCTCACAAAAGGGTCCTTTCAAATTAAATGGAGATATCCCAAAGAGGGTCCAGTATATACCATCCTGGCCCAGAATCTAAAGGCAATCAGCCAAGCTGTACATTCGATTGAGGCAATTCCTGCCTCAAGTTGGAGACCTGTTGAAGAAACACAGCTTGGGAGGCCAAATATAGTCCGTAAAAAACTTGATGCCACTAGTTCAACATTTCTATTAAAATTAGTTATCCATATTGGAATGCCATAAAGGAGTTGTGAAAGTATTTTGGCTTTAAAATTTTTAAAGCAGCTGGAATGTAACGTCCTCCTCTAGTGTAAAAAAATCTAGAGGTGGCTTTTGAAGTGTTATGCACTACAAGAATTGCAGGCCGCATATGGGGCGACCAAGATAAGGATGAACAAAATGTTACACCAAGATATTTAAATTTTTTAACCTGCTCATATGTTTGCCCTTTTACTTTCCAATATTTATTAGATTGTTTCCGGGAAAAAACCATTATCTTGGACTTTGTGTAGTTAATGCTAAGAAGGTTTCTTTCACAATACGTCATAAAGATACTTAGTAAGCGTTTAAGTCCAATTTCCGAAAAGCATAGCAATACCGTATCATCCGCATAAAGTAGCAGAGGACATCTCTCCTCTGCAATTTGGGGGAAGTGTAAATTTTCAGCACCACATTTGTTTCTCAGATCATTAAGAAAAAAGTTAAATAAAGCAGGGGCCAATACACATCCTTGGCGCACTCCAATGTTTGCTAAAATCGGTTTAGTCATGCTACCGTCTAACCCATATTGCACCCTAAGGGAAGTATTTTGGTAGAGTCGAGAGATTAGAAATAGAAGGCGCTTATCAATAGATGACTTACTCAGTTTAGCCCATAATAGTTCACGAGGTACTGAATCAAATGCTGTCTTTAGATCCATAAAGGCAACATAAAGGCTTCTGTTAATACCATTAGTATACTTTTCTGCCAAGTATCTTAATACTAGGCAGTGGTCATTGGTAGATTTATTTTTTCTGAATCCTGCCTGTTCTTGGCCTAATATTTTTTCCTCCTCTAACCAACGTTGTAGCCTAACATTAAAAAGGCTCGCATAGACTTTACCTACAACCGATAAAAGACTAATGGGCCTATAGTTTGCTGGATCGCTTCTGTCGCCTTTTTTATGAATTGGTGTTACTATTGCCTCTAACCAGACTTTAGGAATGTTCCCAGTCAAATTTATCTGTGTAAACAGAGATGAAAGCAGTGGCGTCCACCAATTAATATTTGCTTTTAACATTTCAGGGAGAATTTGATCTATTCCCGGGGCCTTTCCATTTTTAAGATTTTTAACCAGGAGAGCAACCTCTGCTTGCTCTACTGGGGGCCATTTAGAGAGTGTGGTAAAATCAGTCAGAGACGAAAAACAATTGCTATTGTTATGTTTTGTAAATTGGAGGGAGAAATAATGTTCCCATATATCTGGAGGAATAATGCAACTTGAAGGCGCAGCGGATCCCAAAGCGTTTGTAACTAAGGCCCAAAAAAGTTTGGAATCGTTATTTAAGGAAGCATTTATCAGGAGGTTCCAATTTTCTTGTAGAGCTAGTTTCTTTTTCTGGACAATTAAATTTTTATAAGATTTTTTTGCCCGATAGTATTCCGGAGGGAGGATATTTGTTCCTGATTTCCTATAGTTGGTATATATCCTTCTTACCTCCAGCTTAGACTCCCTACATTCTTTGTCAAACCAGTTTGGATAATTTCTACTGGTTTGACTGCATGAGCGGTGGGATAATTTCAAACTCTTAATTAGGTCCGAAAAGAGGGAATATTCATATATAGCCTTTGAGATTTCATGTGTCTCTATTATACAAGATCTGCGAGCAAAAGCCCTTTGGGATGCTAAAAATTTCTCAACCTGGTAGAGAACACGATCATTCCATCGGGATCTCTTATGGCAAATAGCAGGTGGGGAATTGCCACGTATAATTTCTGAGGTGGCATAGCGTGACCCTGAGATATATAAATTAAACATTAAAGGTAAATGGTCACTTTCTAATCTATCACCTACTAAGAAATTTTGAATACATCTAAGAAAAGAGGGAGAGATCAATAGATAATCCACCACGCTGCTTCCATGCCCTGAAATAAATGTGAACTCTGCCAAGCTGTCAATTTCTTTATGTCCATTTACAATTATCAGGTTTAATCGCGCCACCAATTGTATTAGACAGATTCCTGCAAAATTTATCTTATAATCTTTTGATTTTCTAACATATCTTGGAACTAAGTTTTCTGTATTCATTTCACCCCAAAGGGAGGATACAGTCAGGGTATCATTATCAGAACCAATTCTGGCGTTAAAATCTCCTGTAATTAAAAATTGGGCCTTTGGGTATTGGCGTTCCAAATTTATTATAAAGTTTTCCAATTTCTGCCAAACTAATATTAGTTCGTTTTTTAACAAGGATGGTGGAATATAGACATTTAAAATTAAAATAGATAGTAAATTGAATTCAAGCAGAATAGCAATGGCTATATTATCACAAAAGATAGGTTTCTTAATTTTTGCACTCAAAGTAGTGGAGATCAGGATGACTAAACCAGCCATTGGTCTACCTCTTTTTCCAGATAGTTTGGCAGGAAGTTCTAGGGATTGAAAAGCCTGTAAGGAAATATTTTTAACTGACCATGTTTCTTGCAAACAGATCACATCACGTGTTCTCAAAAATTCCATACAACCAGGATGATTTAATTTTGAGGCCCAACCGGCAATATTCCACGAAAGAAATTTTACCTGCTTAGAATTTAAGTTCAATTTGCCACATTTGATGGGACAGTTCTTTGTGACAAGCTCATTATTTATAGATTTAAAACACTGATTTACCTCTAATTTTAAGTTTGTCGCTCTAAGCCACATTTTTGAACATAATGAGGGGAGAATTTGTCAGGTTGATACTGGCTCCTCGTGGACTATTGCTTCACGTAGAAGGTTGGGTCTACAAACATTTGAATAGCCTTTTAACGCTTTAACTGGAGAGTTCTTTACAGAAGGTAGATGCTCATTAGGTGGAGAACCCAATTCAGCGACCTCTAGATATCTAGATCCAGTTCTTTTGGCCCCTGGGTTATTTAGGAGGGTTTGTAATTTATTTATGACTTCACTCTGTTCTTGATCAGTAAACGTGGAGAAACTATTTATTAGTTCTCCCTCGCCCTCGCAATGGAAGTCAAATGATGTTTCTAAGTGTTCATTACTATCTACCAAAGCGTAAGGAGGGGTCAAAGCAGTATTCGGAGCGGTTATGGAAGAGGAGTTGACCACATCTACAGTAATGAGATCTGTGCTGAAGGAATTCAGTAATTTCAATCTTGAATCTTCTTGCAGTATAGGAGATTTATAATCTATGATGTTCTTCTGTGTCTTTTCCTCAGATATTTTCTAACACACCTTTTAAGGGGTGTTTTTTTTTTATCCCAGCCTATATCTGCATATACAATACCTCTAGTTACAAAGAGAGAAGGACCTCAATGGATGACTGACGAAACTCTTAAAATGGTTAAAGAGAGAAGGAAAGCAAAAGCGAAAGGAAATAGAAACACAGTCAGAACCCTAAATGCAAGAATACAGCGAGTAGTATATAGGGACAAAGAGAACTATTACAACAATTATTGTACAGAAATAGAAGAGGATAATTAAAAAAAAGTCAGGATCATTCAGACCATAGTTCATTCATTGGCGATCACTCATGGCCGAGTAAGATTGTCTTCCAGGGTAAGGTCTTTAACAGTGGGTCCGTAAGTGACTGTGGAGGCCAATTCTGGATCCACACAGCCTCCCACAGTGAGGACTGTGACGCCATTCCCTGGCTCTCCCTGTCAGGTTCCTACCTGCTCGTGGCTACTGCCTGTCACTAGGCACCACCAGGGACTCCACCAGTCCGGACCGTCCTTTTTTATGGTTTCTCTCTCCGCTCTAGCATAGACCTCACCAGATCCCCCTGCTAGGCAGCACCACCAGTCACGTCCTATAACCAGTATTCCCAGAGACTCTGCCTGAGTCTCAATCAGGTTACCTCTGTGATTGCGTGCTTAAGCTGTCCCAATCCCTTTGATCTATATAGAATGCATATAATTCTGGTTTGCTCTGGATACTTGTGGTGTTATATTCTTCCCTTCACCGCTGCCACCAATTGTTACAGTTTCCCTTCAGCCTTGGTAAGTACCTTGCCCTCCCCTCTAGTCTATATTCCCCAGCCAAGGATCAGGCCTCCGGTAAACCAAAATAGTGTTTATTAAATATTAGAAATAACAAGATTACTTTATAAAGGCACATAAGCATATGGTTTCATCTATTCCTGTGATACTTGTCTTAGTATTAATCCGAACTCCACACTCTCCCCACATCCACCAACTCTCCACACAATCTCCTCTCAAAAACCCCACCAAACACCTCTCCAACAACCCACTAACGTCCACCCAGATTCAGCTGTCATTCTTCCTTTTATACGCTCAGCCATTCTAACACTCAGCCAATCATCCAGCATTCTACTGCTCATTTACTCCCCCCTCCTCTTTCATTCCACTTACCACATATCTTCTATACAAACAGCACTTACCATATATACATTAATACAGGAACATCACAAGGACGTAGGTTTCCAGATGGGAGATGGTCACAGTGAGGATTTGCTTGACGTGCCTTCCACTTAGCTTGTTTGTCCCTTTCGCCCTGTACTCGTGCTTCTTCAAAGTCCATAGCACCTTTGATAATGGCTGACTTCCAATTGGGATGCTCATGGGCCAAGGCTTCCCAGTTCTCAATGTTTATGTTACACTTTTTTAGATTAGCTTTGAGAACATCTTTAAACCTCTTTTGCTGTCCACCGATATTCCGTTTTCCATCCTTAAGTTGGGAGTAAAGTAGCTGCTTTGGAAGACGGTGATCAGGCATTCGAACAACATGGCCGGTCCAGCGCAGTTGATGTTGCAGGATCATTGTTTCAACACTGGTGGTCTTTGCTTCTTCCAATACACTAACATTAGTCCGTCCGTCTTCCCAAGTAATTTGCAGAATTTTCCAGAGGCAGTGTTGGTGGAATCTTTCAAGAAGTTGGGAGTGGCGTTTATAGATGGCCCATGTTTCACAGGCGTACAGTAAGGTCGCATAAAATATTGTGTAGTTGCCTGATTGAAAATGTCCCATTCCCGTCCATTTTAATTCACTCGTGCCAAGTATTGTGATGTTGATACGTTCCATCCCTTGCTTGACAATTTCTAACTTTCCCTGGTTCATGCGTCTCACACTTCTTGTTCCTTGTGTGTGTGTCGTACAACTCTGGACTCTCCGTTCGCATCTGTGCGCATCAGTCTCTGTGCTTCCTTTTGGCTTTGACCCAGCTGCGTCATTAGTCACAGCGCTACTCGTCCTTGTCCTTTGTTCTTCCCCAGTAGCTCAATGAGTGCCATCTGACCTGGGGGTCTCATCTTCCAGCACTATCTCGTGTTGCATTTTGGATATTCTGTTCATAAGGTTTTCGTGGTAAAGAGATATTCAGAGGTGGTTGACCATTGCCTTCCTCTGAGTCTGGATGCATCTTAGTCTGGTGTCTCAGCTTTTACCATTCCGCCATGGGTGCCTCTGCTGGGAGTCTAGTCTCTTGGTCTAGACTCCTGACGGCATTGCTCTCAACTTCTTCAACACTCTCAAACCCCCTCACCACGTTAAGCTATGCACACATTTAAAGGAATGGAAGGTTCAACTAGCTCCCATTGCTCTACATCTTTAAACTACAGGACTCGTGGAATTTAGGTAGGCTAAGACAGTATTTAGCAATGTTAAGTTTGTAGTTAATTTTAATGTTGGGACTACAAATATTAAAACAGCTTGGACCAGGCCAGGTGCCTTCTCTTTTTCTTTTTGATGTCTCTTGCAGACCTTTCTTTTTCAACATACCTTTTAAGGGGAGATATTTATCCCATTATGTAACTGTATTGGATTTTTAATTTATTTTAATTGTTTTTATATGTGTGGAATTGCTTTAATTTTTGGCATTTTTGATATATTTTATGGGACGCTCTTAATAAATAGAAATAATTGTTTTTAAAAACCCTAATTCTATGTACTGGCCACTTTACCAGGTGCTTTCATATAGTTTAGTTTAGCATACTTGGGTTTTTTTGTGTTTTTCATTTTTTAAAACTTCTTTTTAAATGTTAATATTATTGACAATTTTAATGTATGTTATTTTGTTTGTAAACGTCTTCAGTACTATATACATAACTAAAATAAAGTTTGCTGCAGTTTATTTGCCCATCTAATAGTTTCCAGACATTTTTTATAATGTGGTTTTGATTTTCCTTTGATATTTTTATGTGCACTATGCCAACATATTTTAAAAAGTGAAATATATTGTGCACTTGTCTTCTGCTGATGTATTTTATTTTCCAAACTGATTTCACCCTCCGATCATCTGGTCACAGCCCTCTTGCCCAGAGGGGCAAATGAAGGACCTCACCTTCATCTGGTTCTCAAACCAGGAAGGGAGTGAGAATTGGGTTTTGTCTGCAGTTTATCAATGGTCTGATTAACTAGAAGGCAAATTCAGACATGCAGAATTTTCAGGAGTAACTAATCCATATTGTGAGATTGTTAATTATATTTCCTAATTATACTGGCCTTTCTGGGCAAGATTCTTTGGAGGGTGGTGGCCAACCAGTTCCAGGTACTCTTGGAGGAGATTTTCTAGATCCATTTCAGTCGGAATTCACACCTCTGTTTGGTCCAGAAACAGAAGAACATAAGAAGAGGGTGCTGGATCAGGCCAGTGGCCCAACTAGGCCAGCCTCCTGTTCTCACCGAGGCCAACCGGATGCGCCAAAGGGAAGCCCGCAAGCAGGAGCGCAGGAGCACTCTCGCCTCCTGTGGCTTCCAGGAACTGGTTTTTAGAAGCATACTGCTTGCTCAGCCATTGTGGCTAGTGGCCACTGCTAGCCGTAATGTTCCGTGAATTTGTCTAATCCTCTTTCAAAGCCATCCAAGTTGGGGGCCATCACTGTCTGTTGTGGGAGCGAATCCCAGAGTTTAACTCTGTGCACGTGAGGAAGCCCTTTCTTTTGTCTGTCCTGAATCTTCCAGCATTCAGCTTGATTGCATGTCAAAAAGTTCTCATGTTATATGAAAGGGAGAAAACCTTTCTCTATCCACTTTCTCCGTGCCTTGCATAATTTTGCACCCGTGACTCATTTTTTCTGGTAAACTAAAAAGCCCCAAATGCTGTAACCTCCATCCCCTTGAGCATTCCCCCTCACATGGCTCCAATCCCATTGGCCATCTCCTGTGCCCATTGTATTAGATGAGGTTTCTCTGCCAAGTAACGTGCAGATGAGATTGTAAGGGGGAACTGCTTAGACTCCTGGGAATAGGGCAACAAAGGCTTCCAAGAATCATCACTGGTCTCCTAGAGGTTCTACATCGTATACCATTTCCCCCTAGAAAGGCAGGACCCTCCGGATACCCTAACTTCCTCTCCGGGCTTCGGTTGTGAACTTAAACGTCAAACTTGCTGTACAGACAAGCCAAGCCGATGGTGGCCGGGTTGCAGAGGTTTACTGGCCACTGGCGTTACCATGGAGATAGCCTAGGCTGCAGGCAAATGCATCATTATGACATCATGTATGATGTCACAAGCAGGAGCAGCTCCAAGCCTCAGTGAAGTGACAGTCAGTCAAGACTAGTCTTCATGACAGGTGAGGAAAAGGTAACATTTGGGGCCATGTTAACTTTTCCCATAGGGAAGAGGTTCTGGAACAACATGCAGAGGTTCTCATGGTCCTTCTCTGTGTAACATTATTTGTTAAAACCAGAACTTCAAAGGAAACGTTGCCCTCTGGGCAGGAAATGGACCTGCTAGAGCACATTGGGGCGGTTTTCTCCAACACTGCATCCGCCCTGACTGATTTTGGTTTTTTCAGCTTATTTTCTGAAGTGTTTTGCATGCATAATTTGTGTGCTGAATATTTGCAGCTAATTAGGCAACTCTTCTTCGTTACCTTTGCCAGTGTTAGAAGCTCATCTCTTGCCATCGTTTCACATTCTGAATTGCTTTAGAAATAACTCGGAGGCAATTAAACGTAGCAGCTAATCCGTAGTATCTTAATGAAGTTAGAAATGATGAATTCAAAACACTGCAAACGTATATAGAAAATACAAAATGACTTCCTCAAACTGTAGCACCACCAGTTGAGAATCTTTTTGTTTATTGTTGTTGATATGGCTACTATCTGCTCGACTGAGAGATCTAATGGTTGGTGCTGAGGGAAACATTTACCCAAACGTCAAGACTGAGCGAATTGAAGGTGCTGGTTGCCTTCAGTTCGGCCTGCCGCAAGTTACAGTCCTGATGTGTTAGAGCAGGGGCAGGAGGGTCTCAGCCCTGATTTGCACCAAAAGAAGGGGGAGCGGAAAAGGGGGCAGGACCAGGGGTTTTCTCACTGCAAAAGCCCATGTGCCCTCCAGGCAAGGCTCAGCGGCAAACCTGAGTGCAGTCCAGGGGCAGAGCTTGGAAAAGTTACTTTTTTGAACTACAACTCCCATCAGCCCAATCGGGGTCTGTTTTGGTTTGTTTGCAGCCCTTGAAAGCAAAGGCATCAGGCAGAGAGTCCCCTTAAGCAGAAAGGACCCCGGAAGAGGGAGAGCTGGAAAGGCCAGGCGGTCTGGCCCAATGGTTTCCCCGACTGCCAATTGACTGGGAAAAATGTAAATGGACTGCCTTGAAGCTGATTCTGACCTATGGCGACCCTACGAATAGGGTTTTCATGGTAAGTGATATTCAGAGGGGGTTTCCCATCGCCTTCTTTTGAGTCTGAGAGGCAGTGACTGGCCGAAGGTCGCCCAGTGAGCTTCATGGCTGTGTGGGGATTCGAACCTGGGTCTCCTAGGTCCTAGTCCAGCACCTTAAACACGATGCCACACTGGCTCTCTAATTTTTTGGGGGGGGGTAGAAACCTTCAGCTTGCCGAGGGGAAGGGGGATGGGGGCTTCTTCCACTCAGTCCTCCAGTGGGTCAGTGCATTAAGCTTTGGGTCCTAGACAGGCAATCAAAGTTGCAATGAAAAGAAGGAAAAGGGGGGGGAATGGAGGGTCCTTCCTTTCTCGGCCAAGGAGAGAAAGGAGGAGGTTGGAGCGCGCATAGGAAGGAGAGGCGCAAGGAACGGGGCTCACGTGAGAAGAAGGACTTGCTCCTGGGAGAGGGGGGGCTTAAGGGAGGGAGGAGCCCCCTCCTCTCTGGGAATCCATAGAAAGTGGGGCGGGGCTGATCCATGCAATCGTTGTTGTTGTTCTGTGCCTTCAAGTCAATTTTGACTTAATGGCGACCCTATGAATCAGTGACCTCCAAGAGCATCTGTCATGAACCTCCCAGCTCAGGTCTCCCTTGCAAGCTCCACCCTGAAGCCGCCCTCCCCGCGCGCCCCCGCCCGTCAGTCCTGCCTCCCCCGCTGGGGGGAAACATGCAGGCCAGGCAGAGGCGACGCCGCAAGAGCGAGAGGGGCGCGTCTGGATGCATTTCCTGGAGCAGCTGCAGCGCCACAAACCGCAGGAGAGGGAGGGGGGAAGGAGCAGTCCTCCGGTGGGTCGAGGAACTGAGCTTTGCTTCCTAGAGAGGCAGGAAGTTTTAATCAAAAGGGGGGAGAAAGGCACGAGAAAAGGCGGGCGCGGAGGAGGCGGCGCTACGCTGCAGGGTCCGCGCCGGGGCGCGCCAAGGAGAAAGAGGTGCAACATCACCGAGGGTGATGGGGAGGAGGAGGGGGGAGGGGGCGGCCCTCCAGGGGCTCCCCAGGCAGGGAGGGGGCCTGATCCACTTTCCACGGGATTTCGCCTCCCTCTCTCGCAGGTCAGCCCAGTCCCCAGGCCGGGCAGGGGGAGAAAGGGGTCCTTGGTGCAGAGGGAGCCGCCTTGCTTGGGGAGATGGCACGGCGGAGAACAGCCCCAGAGCTGGAGGGAGAGCGGCTTTGTTGGGGGGGGGACGAAGAGAGGCTGGTCAGTTTCCCTCCTGCAAGGCAAGAGAAATGCGTTTGAAACCGACCAGCTTCTTTAGAGGCCCTTTAAATCAGTCTCCGGGCAGAAGGGGGGGAGGAAATAGATAAATGCCACCCCCCTCTGAAGATCAAAGCTGCCCCCCGGGGGTGGGTCTCAGCGAAGTGGGGGGGGTGCTTCTGAGGGGCTGCCAGCCTCACTCCTGCCCGGCCTCACCGCTTGCCTTGGGAAGATCCACTTTAATAATAATAATAATAATAATAAAAATTTATTTCTAGGCCGCCTATCTGGCCGAATTAACGGCCACTCTAGGCGGCGTACATAGACTAAAATATAACAGAGTAAAATATAACATATAATACTTTGGCAGGAGGGCCCCTGTATCACTATACAATACCCAGGCAATGCTCACAACAACCCTCTAAGGTGGGCCAGGGTGACAACCCGTGTTGAGTGCAGTGGTCAGAGATGGGACAGAGGCTCTTTCCCAGCCTGAGGGCCACATTCCCATATCTGGCATCTGGCCAGCCACTGTGAGAACAGGATGCTGGACTAGGTTTGCCCCGTTGGCCTGATCCAGCTGGCTCTTTCTGTGAGACCCACTATTGAATCCCCAGGCAGTTACTCCGCTCTCTGGGCCTGTGACTGTTTTCAGCCCAGCCTACCTCACAGGACTGTTGTGAGGATAAAAGGTGGAGAACTTCATGTGTCCCTCTTAATTTGGAATATCCACTAAATGTGAGCTTGCACATCTGTGCAAACATTTGTTATCTATCATATTATTAGCATTGGTTAGCATTTAATACTGAGCTAAGTCAAAAATGACCCGAGTTAAAATCCCTGCTCAGGAGTGGAATTCACTTTGTGACCTTGGCCCTCTGATAGTGTTTCTGTGATGACAAAGGTGTGTGTGTGTGTGTGTGTGTGTGTGTGTGTGTGTGTGTGTGTGTGTGTGTGTGTGTGTGTGTGTGTGTGTGTGTGTGTGTGTGTGTGTGTGTGTGTGTGTGTGTGTGTGTGTGTGTGTGTGTGTGTGTGTGTGTGTGTGTGTGTGTGTGTGTGTGTGTGTGTGTGTGTGTGTGTGTGTGTGTGTGTGTGTGTGTGTGTGTGTGTGTGTGTGTGTGTGTGTGTGTGTGTGTGTGTGTGTGTGTGTGTGTGTGTGTGTGTGTGTGTGTGAGAGAAAATATATTTTCCACTCTGGGCTCCTTAGAGGAAGGCCTTGGCAAAAAAAATTTAAAACATAATTTATCCATATATCTTATTATAAGTAAATGAACTTCTTATATCTGAGTTGCCCAAATGTCAGCCCTGTGAGGTAGGCGAGAATGCTGTTGACCTCTCCACCTTGCAGCTCACCTGCTGAACTTGGAACAGCCTTCTGCAACCTGGTGCCCTCCAGATGTTTATTTATTTATTTATTTATTTATTTGTTTCATTTATAGACCGCCCATAGCGAATAGCTCTCTGGGTGGTGTACAAAAGGTTAAAATACAAAATATGACAATAAAATCAAGCTAAATACAATAACGTTATAAACATTTAAACATTTAACAGTTAAAATGCCTGGGAGCATAGCCAGGTCTTAACCTGGCGCCGGAAAGACAGCAGCGTAGGCGCCAGGCGTACCTCTTCGGGGAGGCTGTTCCACAGTTCGGGGGCCACTACAGAAAAGCCCTAGATCTAGTAACTATCCTCCGGGCTTCCCGATGAGTTGGTACCCGGAGGAGGGCCTTAGATGCTGAGCGAAGTGACCGGGTCGGTTCATAGCGGGAGAGGCGTTCCACAAGGTATTGCGGTCCCACACCGTGTTCCAGGACCCAGGTTCAAATCCCTGCTCAGGAGTGGAATTCACTTTGTGACCTTGGCCCTCTGATAGTGTTTCTGTGAAGACAAAGGGGTACGTGTGTGTGTGTGTGTCAAAATATATTTCCCACTCTGGGCTCCTTAGAGGAAGGCCTTGGCAAAAAAAAATTAAAACATAATTTATCCACATATTTTATTATAAGTAAATAAACTTCTTATATCCGAGTTGCCCAAACGTCAGCCCTGTGAGGTAGGCGAGAATGCTGTTGACCTCTCCACCTTGCACATCACCTGCGCAACTTGGAACAGCCTTCTGCAACCTGGTGCCCTCCAGATGTTGCTGGACTGGGAGTCCCACCCGCCCCAGCCAGCAAGGCCGATGGTCAGGGATGGCAGTGGCTGTAGCCCACAACATCTAAAGCAGGTGTGAGGAGCCCTCCAGCCTTCCAGATTTTGCTGAACTGCAACTCGCATCATCCCTGGCCATTGGCCATGCTTGCCGGGGCTGATGGGAGTTGTAGTTCAGCAACATCTGGAGGGCCAAAGGTTCTCTACACTCGCTGTAAAGGTTTATGCGAGTAGATGATGCCCATAATGTGTCCTTCTGTTTTTAACATAGGGGTGTTGCAAGTAGCTCAAAACTGTTTTCCTTGCCCAGCGGGCTGAGATGAATGCAGCTCAGGGTTCCTCTCCCCATATTTCAAGTGGTGAGAAGGGAGGCTTTTCACATCCCTAGGGAGCTCCGAAATGGAGCTAGGGGCCTCATCCACTCCCATAGAATCATAGAATAGTAGAGTTGGAAGGGGCCCATAAGGCCATCAAGTCCAACCCCCTGCTCAATGCAGGAATCCCACCTTACAATATGCACAAACCGCCAACTTTCAGGGACACTATACCCGACTGCTGTGCACAGGGGTTAGGTTTTTAATTTTGTGCCCTCCTCATGATGAAAAAGGGGCACAGGAACAAAGTCTGAGAGGGTTCACAAGCTGAAAGAGAACCTCTGAGGTGGGCAGGATGAAAAGGCAGGAGCGGCTAGATTGACTGGGGTTGGATGATGGCGAAAGAGGGAAGACCTTCCCTGGCTTGGAAGACAGTCTGGGATGAACTGAGGAGGGGTCTAAAACAGATTTAGGGGCTCAATGTCAAGGCCCCGTGAAGGTGGAGCATCCCGAAGCAAACTTAACCACTTTCTCATTTTGAGCAGTCCCTGGTCACCAAAAGCGTCAGGACGCTTATCGTATTAAAACCCCTAAACCCCAAATTTGCTCCAAGGATGAAATTCGTCCCACCCCCTCTCTCTCCCCTGCAGGCTTTGCAATGACCCCACCTTGAGGGCTGCTCCCCGTTCGAAAGTGCATCGTGGCAACTGCTGCGAGAGGCCCAGAGGTGCCTGCGCTTACGCCTCCTCCTCTTCCGTCTCCGCCACAATGACCTCAGAGGCACCGTCGGGGTCGTCTCTTTCTTGGGGCAGAGTGGAAACGGCTGTTGGGCAGTCACCGCAGGTAAAGGAAAGAGAATCGGGGAGACGTGGGGGACAGCCTCGGTGCCTCTCCCTGTATTTAGTGGGAAGGGGCTCTGGACGACAGTGCCCTTTGGTCTCTACTTTGGGCACTACCTAAGCACGGAAGACGAGCTGGATCAGGCCAACCAGACGCCCCAGCAGGAAGCCCACAAGCAAAGCACCCTCCCCACTTGTGATTCTGAGTGTATTCAGAGGCATCCTGACACCGCCTGCCAAGGCAGAGCACAGCCATCCTGGGCCGTAGCTACTGGAAGCCTCGTTCTCCATGCATTTGTCTAATCCTCTTTTAAAGCCATCCAAGTTTGTGTCCCTCACTGCATTGATCCAAAGTGGCCTACTTACAGGGGCTGGTAAATCGACCAAAGCCCACATGCACCTACCATGTTACTCCTTCCCCTTTCAGACTGGGAAATTGGGAAAGTGATTGTTAAAACAAAAGGGATTGCGAAGAGCTCCAAAAGGACCTCTGCAAATGGGTGGTATATACTGATTGGGTTTGAACTGGTGGTGACTGAACCAGAATGAGATCATAGAATCATAGAACAGTAATATGAAATAAAAATAAAATATATAAAAATATAAAATTATGCATGGCATGGAAAAATTAGATAGAGAAAACTTCTTCTCCCTCTCTCATGACGCTGGAACTTGTGGACATCCAATTAAGCTCGACGTTGCTCCCACAAGAGGCAGTGCTGGCCACCAGTCTGGATGGCTTTAAAGAAGATTAGACAAATCAATGGAGGCCGAGGCCATCACTGGCTATGAGCCACGATGGCTGTGCCCTGCCTGCATAGTAGGAGGCAACATGCTTCTGAAAACCAGTTGCCGGAAGCTGCAAGAGGGGAGAGCGCTCTTGCACTCAGGTCCTGCTTGTGGGCTTCCCATCGGGGCATCTGGTTGGCCACTGAGAGAACAGGATGCTGGACTAGTTGGGCCACTGGCCTGATCCAACATCCTTATGTTCTTAAATCATTGTTTTGTCATCTTCCTCTTGTTCTTCCAGGGTCTGGTGACCTTTGGGGACATAGCTGCATCGTTCAGTGAGGAGAAATGGGCTCTGCTGGAGCCAGGCCAAGGAGCTCTGCACAGGGAAGTCATGAAGGAGAACTATGAAACTGTGGCCTCTGTTGGTAAGGAGCCGTTTTTTTCCCTGACTGATTTTGAAAGTGTGAATTTGCAATTTGTGCCCTTTATCCCTGCAGTGAAAGCGGCTGTTACGCCTTGGTGATGTGCCCTGGACACCTGCTTGGCATGGCTCGCTCCCTGGCATCTTCACTGGGGAATGGGTACAAACGCTCTCCTTGACAAGTTTCTCCCTCCTCCCCCACTGCTGGACTCCTTTTCACGTGCAAACTATAGCTGAGTTATAAACTGGAAGTTGAAATAAGGCTGCAGTCTCAAGCATGCTTACTTGAACAGTGACCATGTATGTTTGTAATAATAATTTCATCTGAAATTCGTATATCCCCCCCTTTCTCCTATTTGGAGCTCGGTGGATTTGGGGCAAAATGTCACCGCTATGCTGACAGCTCTCAACTCTTTCTGTTCCATCGGTGCCAGGATGGGCAGTGCGAGTCCTGAACCAATGTCTGGAGGTGGTAAAGGGGGCTGCAACCTTCTTGTTTTGGAAGTGGTGCTCCTCTGCCTCAGACCAGTCACTGTTGAAGCTGCTGTCAGTTGGGGTTCGTTGTTGTTATTGCCAGGAGTAGGGGAACCATATATTGCGAAGATCCCTTTCCTGCTCCTGCTGCCTTGGCGGCTCCTGCCTCAGACACTGCTCAGGACAGGAGCATTCATATAACACATGCCGTTATATTTCCCTTTCAGAAATCTAACATCTTTCACAACTGATTATTCTTTTCAAACTAAGACACTGAAGTGCTGATGGTGTTTCTGTCTATGTAAATATGTTGCAGTGGCTTGAATCTTAATCACCATGAGAGAAGATTTTACCAGAGGATTGTAACTTTGAAGCGCATCTCTGGCTTGCTTATTGAGGGAGAAAGAGGACGGCTCCCAGGCTCACTTTTGCTTTTGGTTTGTTAAAATGATATGGCCCAAATGAAAACAGCTGGCTGTGTCATCTCCAACAGGCGTTTCAAACTAAGTGCCAGACTGCTGCCGCTGCGACCATAAAGGCTCTGTCCTGTTCATGGGGGTGCGGGAGTTATAAATTAAATTAATAATAATAATAATAAAGACCATAATTATACCTCCTCTTAGCTTTAAGAGGCTCAATTTGGATTGGGTAAATGTTTTGTGGTCAAAAGTAACTAGTGTTGTCTGTTTCCTTGGAAGAATCTGACCTCAGTTCCTGCTGGGAAGAAGAGAAATATCCGTTTAACCAGGATCTCAAAGAAGAGGAGGCATCAGCAGGTAGCTGCTTAGCCTGTTATGGGGCCCTCTTCGGTGTTGGGAATAGACGCCGATAGTTCCTGTGTAACATCATTCCTGGCAGATTATTATTTTTATGTATTGATTGTATTTGTTTATTAAATTTATATCCCGCCCTTCCTCCCAAGGGAGCCCAGAGTCACCTGTCCAGCTGTGAGTTCTACTGGTGGACAACTCATATGGCTTTCAGAACAGAAAGCCTGCTGGATCAGGTCAGTGGCTCCTCTAGTCCATCACCCAGTTCTCACCGTGGCCAGCCAGATGCCCATGGGGAGCCCGAAAGCAGGACCTGACACAAGAGCTCTCTCCTGTCCTGCCGTTCCTAGCAATTGGTAATCAGAAGCGTACTGCCTCCAATATTAGACTTCTGAATCTTTATTTTATTGTATTGTATTATATATATACACACACACCACTTGTTTGTGGAAAACCTCTCAGTGGTTTACAAAAAACATTCATATTACCAATAAAAACAGTTAAAAAGAAGTAATTCAAAATATTTTTCAAAAATAATTAAAACCAGTATGCTAAAAAGAGATTGAAACTCGTTATCTGTCTCAATTCCTCAGACACCCTTTCTTATCTGCCTCAATTCCTGCTCCGGCTGGGAGGAAGGGCGGGATATAAATCAAAGAATAATTAATAAATGATCATAATTCCTCAGACGCCCTTCCTGCACAAATTAGTTTGGACACAGGGATCTGCCTTATATCTTCTGCTGTGAAAATAGATGCAAATAATTCTCATCTTCCAAAGGGGATTAGAAATAATCATGGAAGATAAAGCTCCGAATGGGAACTATTTGTTTATCTATATTCAATTTCTGTCCCACCCTTCCTCTGAAAGGGGTGCAGGAGAGGCTGACTGCTGTCTGCCAGAATCGGAAGGGCTGTTGCCTTTATGTCCTCCTTGTGGAGTTCCTGTACACATCTCCTCAGGCACTGTGAAGATGCTGGACTAGATAGACCTTTGCTCTGATCCAGCAGCGGTCTTTCTATAAAGGAAGTGGCGGCCTGTATGTGGAAACTTCCCTTCCATCTGCTGAGAAACTCCCAAATTGAAATAGCTGGATTGATTTCCACAATGCTACTGAGCTGTGCTTAAAGTACACCGAACGCCTGTTTACAAGTGTCCTATGGATCCTATTCAGTCAACACATCCCTATCCTATTCATCACCAGGAGGTCTAAGATCTTGCCTTTCTCTGCTTTTGGGAGAGGCCCATAGCAATGCCTGGATGTTTTGTTCTCAGAAGTAACTAGCTTGCTTCTTCCCTTGAAAGAAATTTCAAAACCTCATTTCATCTCTTGGCTGGAAGGACACTGATGAAGGGGAGAGATCAGCAGGTATGGATTGGAAAAATATCTTGGGAAAGGTTACCGTGGGAACAAAAGATGATGCAGTGCCTGTGGCTAAATTCAGAGTTGGCCAGTGAAATATATAACCCACAGATGAGGCATTCTCATTACAGTCCAAAGCGTCATTGCAAACTTGTGCAACATTGGTCTTGAGCCGTTCCTGCCTTTGAGAAAAGACTAGCTCAGTGGCAGAGCACCTGATTTGCACGTAGATGTTCCTAGATTTAATCCTTGGAATCTTCAGGTAGAGCTGGGAGGGGCCCTCATTTGAAACCTTGCAGAGCAGCTGCCAGCCAGTGTAGACAGTATTAAGCTAGAGGGGATAATCGTTTGATTCAGTATAAGGCAACTTCCTGTGTTCCTATATTTCTCTCTGACCATCTCTTTTGAGTGCAGTGAGCTGTGCTCAGTTTGGCCTCTTTCCCAGCATGGCTGCACTTACGTTGTCCCTCACTATGCTTCTTACTGAATATTGTTGTTATGTGCCTCCAAGTCGACCACGACCCATGGCGACCCTATGAATCAGCGACCTCCAAGAGCATCTATCATGAACCACCCTGTTCAGATCTTGCAAGTTCAGGTCTGTGGCTTCCTTTATGGAATCAATCCATCTCTTGTTTGGCCTTCCTCTTTTTCTACTCCCTTCTGTTTTTCCCAAAATTATTGTCTTTTCAAGTGAATCATGTCTTCTTTTGTGTCCAAAGAATGATAACCTCAGTTTTATCATTCTAGCTTCTAGTGATAGTTCTGGTTTAATTTGTTCTGACACCCACTTATTTGTAGTGGACAGCACAATGAAAATGTCGACCCAGTGTTCGGCAGCTGTGAAAAAGGCAAATTCCATGCTAGCGATAATTAGGAAAGGTATTGAAAATAAAACAGCCGATATCATCATGCCGTTGAATAAATCTATGGTGCGGCCGCATTTGGAATACTGTGTACAGTTCTGGTCGCCTCATCTCAAAAAGGATATTCTAGAGTTGGAAAAGGTTCAGAAGAGGGCAACCAGAATGATCAAGGGGATGGAGCGACTCCCTTACGAGGAAAGGTTGCAGCATTTGGGGCTTTTTAGTTTAGAGAAAAGGCGGGTCAGAGGAGACATGATAGAAGTGTATAAAATTATGCATGGCATTGAGAAAGTGGATAGAGAAAAGTTCTTCTCCCTCTCTCATAATACTAGAACTCGTGGACATTCAAAGAAGCTGAACGTTGGAAAATTCAGGACAGACAAAAGGAAGTACTTCTTTACTCAGTGCATAGTTAAACTATGGAATTTGCTCCCACAAGACGCAGTAATGGCCACCAGCTTGGACGGCTTTAAAAGAAGATTAGACAAATTCATGGAGGACAGGGCTATCAATGGCTACTAGCCGTGATGGCTGTGCTGTGCCACCCTAGTCAGAGGCAGCATGCTTTTGAAAACCAGTTGCCGGAAGCCTCAGGAGGGGAGAGTGTTCTTGCACTCGGGTCCTGCTTGTGGGCTTCCCCCAGGCACCTGGTTGGCCACTGTGAGAACAGGATGCTGGACTAGATGGGCCACTGGCCTGATCCAGCAGGCTCTTCTTATGTTCTTATGTTTGTCTTTTTTGCAGTCCATGATATCCACAAAGCTCTCCTTCAACACCACATTTCAAATGAGTTGATTTTTTTCTTATCCGCTTTTTTCACTGTACAACTTTCACATCCATACATAGAGATCGGAAATACCATGGTCTGAATGATCCTGACTTTAGTGTTCAGTGATACATCTTTACATTTGAGGACCTTTTCTAGTTCTCTCAGAGCTGCCCTCCCCAGTCCTAGCCTTCTCCTGATTTCTTGACTATTGTCTCCACTTTGGTTAATGACTGTACCAAGGTATTGATAATCCTTGACAAGTTCATTGTCCTCATTGTCAACTGTAAAGTTACATAAATCTTCTGTTGTCATTACTTTAGTCTTTTTGACGTTCAGCTGTAGTCCTGTTTTTGCACTTTCCTCTTTAACTTTCATCAGCATTTTTAAAAAATCATTACTGGTTTCTGCTAGTAGTATGGTATCGTCTGCATATCTTAAATTACTGATATTTCTCCCTCCAATTTTCACACCTCCTTCATCTTGGTCCAATCCTGCTTTCTGTATATGATATGTTCTGCATATAGATTAAATAAATAGGGTGATAAAATACACCCCTGTCTCACACCCTTTCCGATGGGGAACCAATCGGTTTCTCCATATTCTGTCCTTACAGTAGCCTCTTGTCCAGAGTATAGGTTGCGCATCAGGACAATCAGATGCTGTCGCACCCCCACTTCTTTTAAAGCATCCCATCGTTTTTCATGATCTACACAGTCAAAGGCTTTGCTGTAATTTATAAAGCACAGGGTGATTTCCTTCTGAATTCCTTGGTCTGTTCCATTATCCAATGTATGTTTGCTATATGATCTCTGGTGCCTCTTCCCTTTCTAAATCCAGCTTGGACGTCTGGCATTTTTCGCTCCATATATGGCAAGAGCCTTTGTTGTAGAATCTTGAGCATTAATTTACTTGCATGGGATGTTAAGGCAATAGTTTGATAATTACTGCATTCCCTGGGATCCCCTTTCTTTGGAATTGGGATGTATATTGAACGCTTCCAGTCTGTGGGCCATTGTTTAGTTTTCCATATTTCTTGACAGATTTTTGTCAAAATTTGGACAGATTCAGTCTAGCTTGTAGCAACTCTATTGGTATGCCATCTGTTTCTGGTGATTTGTTTCTTCCAAGTATTTTAAGAGCAGCTTTCGCCTCGCATTCTAAAATTTCTGGTTCTTCATCATATGGTTCCTCCGTGAATGAATCTGTCATCCTGGCATCTCTTTTATAGAGTTCTTCAGTGTATTGCTTCCATCTTCCTTTTCTTTCATCTCAGTCAGTCAGTGTGTTTCCCTGTTGGTTATTCAACATCCCTACTCTTGGTTTAAATTTCCCTTACATTTCTCTAATCTTTTGGAACAGGGCTCTTGTTCTACCCTTTTTGTTGTCCTCTTCTATTTCTATGCAATAACTATTGTAATAGTTCTCTTTGTCCCTATGTACTAGTCGCTGTATTGTTGCATTTAGGGTTCTGACTGTGTTTCTATCTCCTTTTGCTTTTGCTTTCCTTCTCTCTTTAACCATTTGAAGAGTTTCTTCAGTCATCCATTGGGGTCTTTCTCTCTTTTTGACTAGAGGTATTGTCTTTTTGCATTCCTCTGATAACGTCTCTGACTTCATTCCATAGTTCTTCTGGTTCTCTGTCAACTAAGTCTAAAGCCTCAAACCTATTTCTCATTTGATCTTTATATGCTTCTGGGATGTTATTTAAATTATATTTTGGCATGATGATTGCTTTGTTGGTCTTCTTCAGCTTTACTCTGATTTTCGATACAACCAGTTCATGATCTGTACTGCAGTCTGCTCCTGGTCTTGTTTTTGCAGAAAATATGGACCTTCTCCATCTTCTGCTACCAATTATATAATCAGTTTGATTCCTATATTGACCATTTGGTGATGTCCATGTGTACAGTCGTCTTTTCGGTTGCTCAAAAAATGTGTTCGCAAGAAACGAATTATTGGTTTCACAGAATTCAATAAGTCTCCTAAGCCCCATTTCCCCACAATTCCTAGTTCTTCTCTGTTCCCTACTTTTGCATTCCAATCCCCCATGATTATCAGCACATCTTGTTTTGGTGCGTGATCAATTTCCTCCTGTACTTCTGCGTAAAATCTCTCCAATTCCTCTTCTTCTGTGTTTGCCGTCGGAGCATAGTCTTGGATGATGGTTATGTTGATAGGTTTCCCGTTTAATCTCATTGATATCACTCTCACTGACCTTGCGTTGTAGCTCCTAATTGCTTTTGCTACATCACTTCTCACTATTAAAGCAACTCCGTTTCTTCTTGATTTCTCATTTCCTGCAGAAAATATTTTGTAGTTGCCTGATTGAAAATGTCCCATTCCAGTCCATTTTAATTCACTCACACCAAGTATTGTAATGTTGATATAATCCATTTCTTGCTTAACAATTCCTAACTTTCCCTGGTTCATGCTTCTCACATTCCATGTTCCTATTGTGTACGTTGCACAACTCCAGACACTTCTTTTGCATCTTTGCGCATCAGCCGCTGGGCTTCCTTTTGGCTTTGACCCAGCTGTGTCATTAGTCACAGCGCTACTCGTACTTGTCCTTTGTTCTTCCCCAGTAGCCTGGTGAGTGCCTTCTGTCCTGGGGGTCTCATCTTCCAGCACTATCTCGTGTTGCAACTTGGATACTCTGTTCATAGGGTTTTTGTGGTAAGAGGGATTCAGAGCTGGTTTACCATGGCCTCCCTCTGAGTTTCTTTTATGTATCGCCATGAAAATTTACAGGGTTGTTAAGCAATTGTTTATGAGTTCAGAACTATAAGTTTTGTAAGGTTTTGTTTTGAAATGAGCTGATGGGAAGCATCAGAATGGCATGGGGGTATTTTCAATTTAACATTGCGGAATGTGAAAAATCCATACTGGCTATAGAATACAGTCACTCTTGTGGCTGTATAATCCTGCCTTACTTGGAATTTGGGAGGGGGGCGTAGTAATGGGTGGACATGGAGTGCCTGGATAATATGGGTTCAGAACTAACCAGCTTGTCTCTTTCTTGGAAAGAAATATCCAAACAGGGCTTCATCTCTTCGCTAGAAGGACAAGCTCCCATTGGATGGGGTGTTGATGAAGGGGAGATATCAGCAGGTATGGATTTGAAAAATATCTGGGGAAAGGTTATAATGGGGACAAATCGTTGATGCAGGACTTGTGGCTAAATTAAAAAGGTTGGCAATGAAATATACACCCCGTGGCATATTCATTGATACAGAATTCAACCTATAATTCAGAGCATCTTCGTAAACTCTTGTAATCTTGGTCTTGGGCCATCCCTATCTTGACTCCGCGACAGAGCACATTAAGTTCTATGAAAAAATTCCTAGGTTTAATCCCTGGCATTTTCAGGTCCCTGGAAGGTTCGTCTTCTGGAATCCTGCAGTGTAGACAGGACTGGGCTAGAAGGACCAATGGTTTGATTCAGTATAAGGCAACTTCCTGTGTTCCTGTATTTCTGTCGGAGCACTACTTCTGAGTGCAGTCAAATTCAGAGGAACCAAGGAGCAGTGAGCTGTGCCCTGTTCGGCCCCTTTCACAGCCTTCTCTTCCTTCTCTCCCAGCTTTTTATTGCATACATTTTTAAGAACATAACAACATAAGAAGAGCCTGCTGGATCAGGCCAGTGGCCCATCTAGTCCAGCATCCTGTTCTCACAGTGGCCAACCAGGTGCCTGGAGGAAGCCCGCAAGCAGGACCCGAGTGCAAGAACACTCTCCCCTCCTGAGGCTTCCGGCAACTGGTTTTCAGAAGCATGCTGCCACTGACTAGGGTGGCACAGCACAGCCATCACGGCTAGTAGCCATTGATAGCCCTGTCCTCCATGAATTTGTCTAATCTTCTTTTAAAGCCATCCAAGCTGGTGGCCATTACTGCATCTTGTGGGAGCAAATTCCATAGTTTAACTATGCGCTGAGTAAAGAAGTACTTCCTTTTGTCTGTCCTGAATCTTCCAACATTCAGCTTCTTTGAATGTCCACGAGTTCTAGTATTATGAGAGAGGGAGAAGAACTTTTCTCTATCCACTTTCTCAAGGCCATGCATAATTTTATACACTTCTATCATGTCTCCTCTGACCCGCCTTTTCTCTTAACTAAAAAGCCCCAAATGCTGCAACCTTTCCTCGTAAGGGAGTCGCTCCGTCCCCTTGATCATTCTGGTTGCCCTCTTCTGAACCTTTTCCAACTCTAGAATATCCTTTTTGAGATGAGGCGACCAGAACTGTACACAGTATTCCAAATGCGGCCGCACCATAGATTTATACAACGGCATGATGATATCGGCTGTTTTATTTTCAATACCTTTCCTAATTATCGCTAGCATGGAATTTGCCTTTTTCACAGCTGCCGCACACTGGGTCGACATTTTCATCGTGCTGTCCACTACAACCCCGAGGTCTCTCTCCTGGGCGGTCACCGCCAGTTCAGACCCCATGAGCGTATATGTGAAATTCAGATTTTTTGCTCCAATATGCATAATTTTACACTTGTTTATATTGAATTGCATTTGCCATTTTTCCGCCCATTCACTCAGTTTGGAGAGGTCTTTTTGGAGCTCTTCGCAATCCCTTTTTGTTTTAACAACCCTGAACAATTTAGTGTCGTCAGCAAACTTGGCCACTTCACTGCTCACTCCTAATTCTAGGTCATTAATGAACAAGTTGAAAAGTACAGGTCCCAATACCAATCCTTGAGGGACTCCATTTTCTACAGCCCTCCATTGGGAGAACTGTCCATTTATTCCTACTCTCTGCTTTCTGCTTCTTAACCAATTCCGTATCCACAAGAGGACCTCTCCTCTTATTCCATGACTGCTAAGCTTCCTCAGAAGCCTTTGGTGAGGTACCTTGTCAAACGCTTTTTGAAAGTCTAAGTACACTATGTCCACTGGATCCCCTCTATCTATATGCTTGTTGACACTCTCAAAGAATTCTAATAGGTTACTGAGACAGGACTTTCCCTTGCAGAAGCCATGCTGGCTCTGCTTCAGCAAGGCTTGTTCTTCTATGTGCTTAGTTAATCTAGCTTTAATAATACTTTCTACCAGTTTTCCAGGGACAGAAGTTAAGCTAACTGGCCTGTAATTTCCGGGATCCCCTCTGGATCCCTTTTTGAAGATTGGCGTTACATTTGCCACTTTCCAGTCCTCAGGCACGGAGGAGGACCCGAGGGACAAGTTACATATTTTAGTTAGCAGATCAGCAATTTCACCTTTGAGTTCTTTGAGAACTCTCGGGTGGATGCCATCCGGGCCCGGTGATTTGTCAGTTTTTATATTGTCCATTAAGCCTTTAAGAAATGTATGGCAGCAGGAGGAAAGATCAGACCCATCTGGGCTTGGTGACATCAAATGATACATGGACCTGAAAGGAATTTGTTTTGTTGTGAGACTGTAGAATGTTCAGTCAACCTTGGTTGCAAGTGGGCATACAAAGAGAAAAGGGGAGAATTGTAGAGATGTAAATATTGAGAAGCAGCTAATTCGGCTTGATCTGTGCTAACATCCTTTGTTTTTGTCTTAAATTTCCAATGTTATTTTTTCTCCCTCCTTCCCCTCAGCAGATGATGGGCAGAAGAATGAGAATGATAGGGAACCATTGATGGTGTCATTGGTAAAAGCGAAGTGTGAGTCACAAAAAGACACATTTGGAAATCACAGGGGCCCAAAAACATATGAAGGAAACCCTTCAAAGAATGGGAGGCAGAAATCCTCTGCTTCTCAGCGTTTGCATCACAGAACGCACAGAAGGAAGAAGTCACTTAAATGCACTGTGTGTGGAAAGAGCTTCAGCGTAAGGGGTAAACTTACTCAACATCAAAGAATGCACACAGGGGAGAAGCCATTTCAGTGCATGGAGTGTGGAAAGTGCTTCAGTTGGAGCAGTAGCTTTACTGTACATCAAAGAACCCACACAGGGGAGAAACCATTTCAGTGCAAGGAGTGTGGAAAGTGCTTTAGTCAGAATGGTCGCCTCATTTTACATCAAAGAACCCACACAGGGGAGAAGCCATTTAAGTGCATAGAGTGTGGAATATGTTTCAGTCGGAATGATCACCTTACTGTACATCAAAGAACCCACACAGGGGAGAAGCCATTTCAGTGCATGGAGTGTGGAAAGTGCTTTAGTCAAAATGCTCGCCTCATTTTACATCAAAGAACCCACACAGGGGAGAAGCCATTTAAGTGCATAGAGTGTGGAATATGTTTCAGTCGGAATGATCACCTTACTGTACATCAAAGAACCCACACAGGGGAGAAGCCATTTCAGTGCATGGAGTGTGGAAAGTGCTTTAGTCAGAATGCTCGCCTCATTTTACATCAAAGAACCCACACAGGGGAGAAGCCATTTCAGTGCATGGAGTGTGGAAAGTGCTTTTCTCAGAATGCTCACCTCAGTTTACATCAAAGAACCCACACAGGGGAGAAACCATTTGAATGTATGGAGTGTGGAAAGTGCTTCAGTGAGAGCAGTAGCTTTACTTTACATCAAAGAACCCACACAGGGGAGAAACCATTTAAATGCATGGAGTGTGGAAAGTGCTTCAGTGAGAGCAGTAGTTTTACTGTACATCAAAGAACCCACACAGGGGAGAAACCATTTAAATGCATGGAGTGTGGAAAGTGCTTCAGTGAGAGCAGTAGCCTTACTGTACATCAAAGAACCCACACAGGGGAGAAACCATTTAAATGCATGGCGTGTAAAAAATGTTTCAGTCAGAATGGTCACCTTACTTTACATCAAAGAACCCACACAGGGGAGAAACCATTTAAATGCATGGAGTGTGGAAAATGTTTCAGTCAGAATGGTCACCTTACTGTACATCAAAGAACCCACACAGGGGAGAAGCCATTTCAGTGCATGGAGTGTGGAAAGTGCTTTAGTCATAATACTTGCCTCATTTTACATCAAAGAACCCACACAGGGGAGAAGCCATCTAAATGCAGGGAATGTGGAAAGTGCTTCAGTGTCAATGGTAGCCTCACTAAACACCAAAGAACCCACACGGGGGAGAAGCCATTTAAATGCTTGGAATGTGGAAAGAGCTTCAGTCGGAATAGTAACCTTACTGTACACCAAAGAATCCATACAGGGGAGAAGCCATTTAAATGCATGGAATGTGGAAAGCGCTTCAGTGATATTGGTAGCCGTACTTCACATCAAAGAACTCACACGGGGGAGAAACCATTTAAATGCATGGAATGTGGAAAGAGCTTCTGTCAGAGCCATCAACTTACTGCACATCACAGAACCCACACAGGGGAGAAACCATTTAAATGCAGAGAGTGTGGAAAGTGCTTCAGTCAGAGCAGTGGCCTTACTTTACATCACAGAACCCACACAGGATTGAAACCATTTAAATGCATGGAATGTGGAAAGAGCTTCATTGCCAGGAGTGACCTTGCACGTCATCAAAGAACGCACACACAGGAGAAATCATTTAAGTGCACAGAATGTGGAAAGAGCTTCCGCCAGAGTAGTCACCTTACTGTACACCGAAGAACACATGCAGGGAAGAAACCATTTTAATGCAGGCAGTGTGGGAAGAGTTTCCGCGTAAGGACTAACCCTACAAACCTTTTAAGGGGAGATCTTTATCCCAGTCTGTATCTGTATTAGATTGTATCTCTCCCCTTCAATATTAGATAGGTACCATCTCTATTATCTTTTTGGTGCCTACTGAAGATCTTCCTCTTTCAACTAGCCGTACTTATCTCAGTCCGCGTCTCTGTTGGAATTAGTTTTTAAGATGTTTTTAAAGCTTTTCTTTTTTTAAAAGATGTTTTGTATTAATATATTTTAAAGTATGTTTTTAAAGAAGTTTTAGAGTGGTTTTTTTTTTTTTTTTGCCACCCTGGGCTCCTACTGGGAGGAAGGGCGGGATATAAATTCAATTAATTAATTAATACTTTCAACTGTTGGTTCTATTTATTTCCCTTTTTTAAACCTTGTCAACCAGAGAAGCAGAGTCAGGACTCAGAGACTGGGTTTGGCATTAAGTTTTATTCCAGAACTCAGGACAGGAACACAGCATCAAAACACATGAGGCACCTGCCCTTTGGAATTCCCTCCTATTATGTCTCAGACAAGTGTTCTTGTTTTCTTTTTGGTGCCTCTTGTAGACCTTCCTTTTCTAACACACCTACCTGAACTTACGAGATCTGAACAGGGTGGTTCACGGCAGATGGTACTGGAGGTCGTTGATTCATAGGGTCGTTGTAAGTCTAGTTGGCTTGGAGGCACAACACACACACATGTATCTGTATAAGATTTGAAAATTATTTTAATTGTGTTTGTGTGAAATGGTTTTTTATTGGTGGTATTCTGATATATCGTATGTGAGCCCATTAATAAATGCAAATAAATAAATAATGCTAATGCTTTTATGTAATGGCCACTTTACCAGGTGCTTTCATATACTTTAGCATACTTTGAACTGTTGATTTTATTTATTTTCCTTTTTTAAACTTGTGTTGATTTTTATTGACAATTTTAATGTATGTTATTTTGTTTGTAAACCTCTTCAGTACTATAAAAGTCTCCCAGCAGAGGCTGGAGAAAACAAATGAATGCCCCCTCCCCGGGGTGGGTGGGAAGGCCATCAGAGCCAGGATGGAACCAGACTGTTGGCACTTAAAAAGGTGACAGAGACGTTTTTAGACTGATTGTGGGGCGATAGCCGGCAGGAGCTGGGGAGGGTCTGCTTGGGAACAAATCTCCCTCTTGGGATGAAGATGGACAAAAAAAAGGTGAAAATGTAAATTGGAGAGGCATAGAACATGACATGGTAAGTACAGAGGCACAGGACAGCTGTACAGAGAGACCATAGGCCAAAACATAAGTGCAAGTTACACAGGCCTGTCAGTTTCACTCTAGCGAAGCAAAGGTACAGGCTTATCGGAAAGGAAAGACCCATCCTGTTCAGTTTCCCCTTAAAGCAAAGGCAGAGGCTTGAAAGTTTTTTAGTAGTAAAGCACAGAAACAAGCTGGTCAGTTTCATCTTGAAGCAAAGGCAGAGGCTTAAAAGTTTATCCTTAGCAAAGCAAATCTGGTCAGTTTCACCTTTGAAAAAAACTTCCTTAAAAGGAGCTTGCTTCCTGGAGGATTCCTTAACTGAGTTATTAATGTAATGGGTAACCTCAACTGCCCTCGCACAGACTGGCTACCTATGTGTTCCAGTCAGGACAAAGAGACAAAACCTCTAGTAACCAGAAATGATTATGCTCTAGAACGGTTTGTTACAGAGCCAACCAGAGTGGTGCTGACCCTGGACTTCATTTTAAGTGGTACCCATGACCAGGTGGAAGATGGGAGTGCTGTTGAACCAATTGGGAGCAGTCATGATAGTGCTACTGAATTCACCGGGAGTGTATCCCACAGATCAGGAAAGGCACCACCAGGGCCAAGAGAAGGCCAGTGTGGTTAATGAGCAGAGCCAAAGATGCGATCAGTGGCAAGACTTCCTTCAAAAAGTGGAAGTCTTGTCCAAATTAGGATAACTACTTTGGCAAAAGAAAGGCAAGCAAGCAATGAGATCCTAAAAAAAATGTGAGGAGCACATGGCTAAAAATATAAAGACGAACAACTAAACCATTATTTAAATACATTAGTAGCAGGAGACCATCTAGGGAGGAAGATAGATCCTTGGACGATAAGTGAGTTGAAGGTGTGCTAAAGGAGGATAAGGAGAGAATGCTTTGGGGAAAAAAGGATATTCTAGAGTTGGAAAAGGTTCAGAAGAGGGCAACCAGAATGATCAAGGGGATGGAGCGACTCCCTTACGAGGAAAGGTTGCAGCATTTGGGGCTTTTTAGTTTAGAGAAAAGGCGGGTCAGAGGAGACATGATAGAAGTGTATAAAATTATGCATGGCCTTGAGAAAGTGGATAGAGAAAAGTTCTTCTCCCTCTCAATACCAGAACTCGTGGACATTCAAAGAAGCTGAACGTTGGAAGATTCAGGACAGACAAAAGGAAGTACTTCTTTACTCAGCGCATAGTTAAACTATGGAGTTTGCTCCCATAAGATGCAGTAATGGCCACCAGCTTGGATGGCTTTAAAAGAAGATTAGACAAATTCATGGAGGACAGGGCTATCAATGGCTACTGGCCATGATGGCTGTGCTCTGCCACCCTAGTCAGAGGCAGCATGCTTCTGAAAACCAGTTGCCGGAAGCCTCAGGAGGGGAGAGTGTTCTTGCACTCGGGTCCTGCTTGCGGGCTTCCTCCAGGCACCTGGTTGGCCACTGTGAGAACAGGATGCTGGACTAGATGGGCCACTGGTCTGATCCAGCAGGCTCTTCTTATGTTCTTATGTAAACTGTCTTCCAGCAGAAGGTGTAGGGTAGATCCTTGTGCCTGAAGTAACGTTTGCAGGGAGGGAATATAAGCCACTGAGACTGATAGTGGGGACGAGAGATGGAGTCCTAAGCTTAATTGACAAAATAAAAACAAATCCCCACCCCTGAGTTGTCAGAGAAGTCAGATGTGAGACAGGTGATCTTCAAACAAAACTCTGTAACTTGTCCTTAGATGCACCTCCATACCCGACAACTGGAAAGTGACCAACGTAACACCAATTTTTAAAAAGGATCCGGACGGATCCTGGAAATTACAGAACAGTCAGCTTAACACTTGCCTGAAACTTTGGAGAGATGCTGCCAGTCCGTGCAGATAAAGACAATCTTGGGCTGGATGGACCAATGGTCTGTCACAGTATAAGGAAGCCTCCTCTGTCCCCGAAGGGAGCAACCTTCAATGCCTGTGGTGGAGCGTCCACCATTAACTGGTTGGGGTTCTTTGTGTTGGAAACCCCATGCATGTAATATTGCCCCTTTTCAGACTCGTGCCAATTGCATGCTGGCCAGGAAAAGGGGGAAAGGGGTTGGGAGAAAAGCAGGGAAGACTCTGGGAATCCCTGGTTGATGCAATCCATGCTGGAGAGATCTAAAATCTCTGATTGGGGGAGTTCAGTGCATTAGCAAAGGCCCATGGGACTGTGCAGGGGGAGAGGGGGTCCCCTTGTAGCTGATTTGGGGGGGGAGGCCCTCGTCAGCCCTGCTGCTGACCCCCTCCCCCTGCCAGCCCCCCTTATCTGCCCTTTGGTCGCCTCCTTTGCCCCTTTCCACGCCAAAAGCCTTATTTGGAGGGCACTTCCTGGTCTGTGTGGGGTTTGTGCCCCAGAGCTGTAGGGGAGAGCCATCTGGATCCCAAGGAGGATGAAGACTTAAAATGGGGGGGCAGGTCCTGGGCAGGGGAGTCCATCTTGTGGGAAGCCTTGGCGAGAGAAAGCACCCAAAGGTGGGAGTTTGGGGGGAGGCTGGTGAAGCAAAAATGTGTTTTTTTGCAGGGGGGGGGAGACAGATAAGAGTCCCCACCCCAATCCCAGTTCCCCTCTTGGAATCCATAGATAAGGAACTGATGGGAAAGGTCTTACTGGGGGGGGGTGCACCTGGGTGTGTGTGTTGTTGTGATCCTTTGTGCCCCAGTGACAGCTTTGTTATGAAGGCAAAGGGGAGGTGGCGTTAAACTTTATTTCCCACTGTGGGCTCCTGAGAGGAAGGCCTTGGTAGAAATATAAAAATAAAATGAATTCTATGGATATCCTTATCTCATTTGCCCAAAGCACGACCCTGTAAGGTAGGCAAGAATGCTGTTGAGCTTTCCACCTTGTGCACCCCCTGCTCAACTTGGAGCAGTCTTCTGCAACCTGGTGCCCTCCAGGAGTTGTCGAACTGCCACTCCCATCAGCCCAAGACAGCATGGCCAGTGGTCAGAGATGGTGGGAGTTGGGAGTCCACAGACCACAGGAGCAGCTGAGACCAAAAATGTGTCCTGCTCCTCTTAAGTTCTGCAAAGCCTCTTTTATCACACAGTGGGGTGGATGGAGCGCAGGATTCCTCTCCCCATATTTCTCTGGCAAAGATGGAGGCCTTTCCCATCCCCAGGGAGCCCCAAGATGGCGTCAGTGGCCTCATCCGCTCCCACTCTATCCATCCATCCATCCTGCCCTTCCTCCCAGCAGAAGCCCAGAAGGCCGATTTGCACTGTCCAGGACATGATATCCAACCGGTATGCACACAGGCTTTTGTTTTGTGCCCCAGATGTGAGGAAAGGCCCCATAACAGCCTGAAATTGTTCACAGATTGGAGGAGCAACTCTGGGTTGTCCAGGAAGGAAGCAGGAGGGGAGACGAGAGGGGAGGGGGAGAAGGAGGGCTGGATTGGGGGGGGTGCCGAAGGGGGCGAGAAGGGCCCGGAGAACTGTCTGGGAGAAATGGGGGGGGGTCTGACATAGAGTTAGGGCTTATATATGAAGGCCTTTTGTAGGTCAAGCATCCCGAGGGAAACTGAGCAGAGAAAAGTGATGCACCATTTATATATTTATTTATTTAGAGGATTTACTTCTCCCCAGAAGCTTTAAAAACCCCTCAGACCCCAATTTGTGCAGAGGATGAAATCCCTCCCGTCCCCCGTCTGTCCCCTGCAGGAACCTGGGAGCTGCTCCCTTCTTGAAGTGCATCGTAGCAACAACATAAGCCCTCCTCCAGCGATCCAGCATTTCACCAGTCTTCCATGATTTCGCAGAGATAATCTTGATCTAGACTCCTGACGGCATTGCTCTCTGCTTCTTTGGCACTCTCAGACCCCCTCAGCATGTTACGGTGTGCATCCTAGAGGGGGAAATAACATTGTCATATATGGAGTTTGCATGTGTTTTTTTCCCTTTGGATTAATTTATTTACTTACTTAAAAACATAAATAGCTGTATACAAATGCTTTACTTTACATCGAAGAACCCACGTATGATGGAGAATTTTCCTCCTTGGGATGTTTCGCTGGGGGTCCTTGAATAAATTGGAAGACACAGGCTTGGAGCCAAAAGGTAGGTCTTTATTCTTCCAAGCATATGCAGGGCCAGCCTCCCAGGAACATCCAGGAGAGACTGCACTGAGGCACTGTGTGCAAGCTCTTTTACAGAGTACAGTTACAGCATGTGACAATGATTTCACCAACCTTATGAGTCCTCGCCCACACAACATCACAGTTCCTCCTCTCTACAATGATTCCAAACCAATCAGAAAGCATTAGCTAATTCCAGTGCTGATTCCAAGATTCTGTCCATCTCTTTAATATTTCCATTGTCCTACTGTCTCGCAAGACTAATGCATTTCTTTGGGACTAGTTGGACAGTTACTACTATGAATAGGCTTTTGCTTGCTGCCCTGGGCTTCTGCTGGGAGGAAGGGTGGGATATAAATCAAACGAATAAATACATTAAAGAAAAACAGCAGACAGAAAAAAGCAAAACATTTGACAGGACAAAAAATAATGCTAATATTAAACAGCTGCCACTGTGATCCTTTTATGCCGTTTGTGTTTCTGGATTCTCTTGTGCAACTGGTATTTGTATGAGGGCAATCTATCAATTTTATAAACAAATACATTTTCAGCTAAAGACAAATATTCATAAGAGCAAAGATCAAGATTTTATTTTATTTGAGTTTTATACTCTGCCTTTTAATGGAAATCCTCCACAAAGCAGTTTACAATATTTTAAGTATTTTACATACAAATTTATTTCATAAAACCTTTTAAAACACATTGTTATGTGCCTTCAAGTCGATTTAAACTTACAGCGACCCTATGAATCAGCGACCTCCAATACTATATACTATAAACCACCCTGTTCAGATCTTGTAAGTTCAGGTCTGTGGCTTCCCTTACGGAATCAATCCATCTCTTGTTTGTTTGGCCTTCCTCTTTTTCTACTCCCTTCTGTTTTCCCCAGCATTATTGTCTTTTCTAATGAATCATCTCCTCTCATAATGTGTCCAAAGTATGATAACCTCAGTTTCATCGTTTTAGCTTCTAGTGATAGCTCTGGTTTAATTTGTTCTAACACCCAATTATTTGCCTTTGGTTTTCAAAGCAGCATTTCTTTTTACCAAGAAGGCCATATAACGCCTCCCCATCAGCTACATCAATCAGCTAGATTGTACCACGCAGGCAGGATTACATGGGTGCAGGTGATTCTTTCAGCAACCTGGACCTTGAGCTGTTCATGGCTTTACAGAGTGAGGATGCATTTAAATTGTATAATTGCATACCTGAGGAGTCATTCCCCATGCTTCCAGTATGTAGATACACCTTCCTTGTTCCTTGCAGCGGCTCCTCAAAGGTCTTAAACAGAGAAAGGGCCGGCGCTTGCCCTGGACGTGCAGCTTGTGCCTGTTCCACCTACCTCTCTCCCGTCTCCTACTGCTGTGTGTACTACCCGTGGAGTGCTCACAGGGCTACCATCAACCCAGGCTTCTCTAAGGGTCTGATGCCCCTGTCACCATCTTGGTTGATGGCATGCATGCTCAGTATGCTACGTGTGGACACATGCCTGCCATCAACCAAGATGGCAGTAGGGGCATTAGCCCCTTAAAGAAGCCTCTGCCGCCATCTTGGTTGATGGCAGCCCTGCCTGCAAGCGGCAGAAGACAGGAGAGAGAGGTAGGTGGAGTGTGTGAACGGGCAGATGGCCTGGAAGCTCCCTCCCTGTGATCCGCAGCAGGGACTCTGAAGCGTATTACAGAAGGGGAGCGCTACTCTCTCACCCTAACAAGGAACCCTGCAGGGCCCCCTCTGAGCCGCAGGGGCCCTCAGCCAGGGCCCGCCCTGGCCGCCCTTTGGCACTGGCCCTAAGCAGAGATTCCCCCAACCCTGCCATCTTTCCCAAAGGGCCTTTTGTTGCTGGAGAAGCCAGTTTTGCTATGAGACAAAACCCAGTTCTCATTTGCCTTCTATACCACCTCCAGTACCAGATGAAGTTGAGGCCCTCAATTTGCCACAAGGGGGAGAAGATGGTGAGCAGATATGACCAGAGGCTGAAATCAGTTTCAAAATTTATTTAAAATACATAAACAGAAGACCAGTGAATGCATTTCAGTTTACGAAAGATGAAAGCATCTTCCACAAAGAATATCAAACAAAAATCAAAAGCTATTATTTATTATATTTAATTCCTTGTTACCCAAAGGTCTCCAAGCGATTTACAAAACTGTTAAAAACACAAATAAATATATCATACCATAAAACAACAAAATACAACAATCCCCGTAACAGCCACTGAAAACTTGGGTCAGCACACTAATGAAACATCATCTTAATCTATCAAAAGCCTGGGGGGGAAAGGATGTCTTTACCTGGCGCTGAAAAGATGTCAATGAAGGCACCAGGTGGACTTTACTGGGGAGCACAATCCAAAGATGGAGAGCCCCATAAAATATTTTATACATAAAAACCATTAGAATACAATGATTACATTGAAGAACAAAGTGGAAAATGTATTATATGAAGGTATCTGGTAAAGTGCCCAGTACATACAAGGATTGTAGCAGGCAAGATTTCAATGAACTTTAGAACCATTGCTAAATCCTACACTGGCTGACCTAAAACCCACCAGTCCTCTAGTTAAAGGTTCTTGCACCCCCAGCTGTCCTAACCAACCGCACAGCAGTTTTCTTCAATAGAAGCGCATAGCTGCTAACTCAGAGGTGAATTCCAGTGAACAGCCTCCTGTGGTCTTAGATGCACATGAGCAGAGATCAGACTGGATACAACATCCAGAAAAATAAATAGAAAATTAGTCCCAATAAAAAGATTATTTTTAAAAAAAATAAAAATAAAATAGTGAAATCTGAGCCTCACCTGAGATTAAATAAAATTAAGGAAAAAATAAAATGAATCTATAAAAATGTATCTGGAAAAAGCCAGTAAAGCTATCTCTATATAAAAATCACCAGCAATAGTTCTAGTAAGGGGCAAGTAATATTTCCTAAAATTTATTGGAGTCTGTGGAAAATTCAGCACAGAGGAACCTAACCCACAGTAAAATTAGGGAGCGATCCAAGTTGGATTTATGCCGGGCAGAGGGAGTTGGATGTGGTGGAACCATGACTGACCTGGCAAGGTCCTGGTGCCACCAGGTCCCGCCAGAAGCCCCTCATCCCGGCTCACTCGTGGTGCTGCCGGGACCCTGCCAGCGCTCCACTGGGGACAGCCAGTCCAGCAGATAGAGAGCAGGCAGCAGCCCCAAAAGTGGGGCATTCTGGGGGCATGGTGTGGGAGGAGCTACGGGGGGGAGACTTACACAGCATCCAAGTCCCCCTTGGAGTGCTCCCGCAGGTCTGGATCTGTCCTGAAGCTCGCAGGCAAAAAGGCCGCTGTAGTAAAATGATTCTAATAGTGGTCTATGGGGAATGCTGACTCCCCAGTAGGACTGTTTGTGGACGCCGGCTCTTCCCTTCCAGCCCCCACACGGCTCCTGAGGTAGCCTGTGTTCAGTTGGGCCGGTGGCTCCCAAAATGGGGAGTGGACGCTATGGAGCTTTCCATTGGCTCTTCCTCTACCAGCGCCCCCCCCCCAACACAGCTTCCCATCATTTGGATTGCTCTGCCATTATAAGCAGCAAAACTGAAATCTAAAAGCAAAGTTTTCTACTTTCTGTTTATATTCCACAGAAGAGGTAAGGTGCAGCACTGAAAGACATCAGAAAAAAATAGATTGCGTGGGGGAAAAATGAACCTAAGATGGCTAAAGTGAAGAATATATAGTCTTCCCTGTGGTGCCCAACACTCCAAAAATTTTCCCTGCTCACTGATTTGTTCCTTTGTTCCTCCCCTTTGCTCGGAGCTAAAATTCAGTCCTGAATCTGTAAATGCCGTCTTAAGAGGAAAGAGGTTCCATCACACCATTTCTCTGAGCTGGAACAGCTTCACTTTGTCTTGGGGCTACTGATGTGAACCCAGAGCCTTACTTAGGGTAGACTCTTGAGCCCAAAACTATTGGAAGCATCCAACCTTATATCTCCATCACAGTCACTGAACCTATTTCCATACTCCATTAATTTACATAATTTTTCTCCTGTGTGGGTTCCTTTGATATAAAGTAAGTATACTGTTTCAACTGAAGCTCTTTCCACTCTCCATGAAGTAAAACATTTCCCTCCTGAACATGTTCTTAGATGTCTATTAAGTGTTTCACTACCATTAAAGCATTTTCACAGTTCTTCTCCCGTGTGGGTTCTTTAATGTAAATTAGGGATATTATTCTGACTGAAGTGACTCTATGAATTTAAATGGGTTCTCTACCCCATGTGTGTCCTATGATGTTTAGTAAGGCTACTGTTCCAACTAAAGCTCTTTCCACATTCCACGCATTTAAATGGTTTCTCCCCTGTGTGGGCTCTTTGATGTGAAGTAAGGTGAATATTCTGACTGAAACTCTTTCCACACTCCATGCATTTAAATGGCTTCTCCCCTCTATGGATCAGTTTATGCTTAGTAAGGTTGCCACTCACACTGAAGCTCTTTCCACACTCCATGCACTGAAATGGCTTCTCCCCTGTGTGAATTTTTTTATGCATAGTAAGGTTGCCACTCACATTGAAACTCTTTCCACACTCCATGCATTTAAATGGCTTCTCCCCTGTGTGCGTTCTTTGATGTAAAGTAAAGCTGTTCCAAACACTGAAGCTCTTTCCACACTCCATGCATTTAAATGGTTTCTGCCCCGTGTGAGTTCTTTGATGCAAATGAAGGGCACTGCTCTGATTGAAGCCCTTTCCACACTCCATGCATTTAAATGGTTTCTCCCCTGAGTGTGTTCTTTGATGCATACACAGAGCACTACTCTCTTTGAAGCTCTTTCCACATTCTAGGCATTTAAATAGTTCCCCCCCTAGGTGCATTCTTTGATGTAATGTGAGGTTTCTATTACAGCTAAAGCTCTTTCCACACTCCAAGCATTTAAATGGTTTCTCTTCTGTGTGTGTTCTTTGATGTACAGTAAGGTTACTATTCCAGCTGAAGCTCTTTCCACACTCTAAGCATTTAAATGGTTTCTCCCCTGTATGCATCCTTTGATGTAAAGTCAGGCTACAGCTTACACTGAAGCTCTTTCCACACTCCATGCATTTAAATGGTTTGTCCCCTGTGTGTATTCTTTGATGTACAGCAAGTTTACTGCTCTGACTGAAACTCTTTCCACAGTCCATACATTTAAATGGTTTCTCCCCTGTGTGAGTTCTTTGATGCAAAGTAAGGTCACCATTCCGAACAAAGGTCTTTCCGCACTCTATGCATTTAAATGGTTTCTCCCCTGTGTGGATTCTTCTATGCTTAGAAAGGTTACTACTCACACTGAAACTTTTTCCACATTCCTTGCATTTAAATGGTTTCTCCCCTGTGTGGATTCTTTGATGTAAACAAAGGGCACTGCTGTGACTGAAACTT
The DNA here is from genome assembly GCF_030035675.1 of Rhineura floridana. Taxonomy (NCBI): domain Eukaryota; kingdom Metazoa; phylum Chordata; class Lepidosauria; order Squamata; family Rhineuridae; genus Rhineura; species Rhineura floridana. The sequence goes on along the minus strand of NC_084482.1, from coordinate 226,478,102 downwards.
TTTCCACACTCCATGCATTTAAATGGTTTCTCTGTTGTGTCATGATGCAAAATCTGAGAAACAGAGGGTTTCTCCCTCCCATTCTCTGATTGGTGTCTTTCAGGCTTTTGCGGACCGCCATTATTTCCAAACATCTCTTTCTGTGCTTCATGCCTGACTATTGCCAATGGCACCATCTTTGGTTCCCCATCATCCTCATTTTTCTGACCATTATCTGCTGGGGGTGAGGAGAAAAAAATCATGATTAAATTTCAAGTCAAAATCAAAGGATCTCATCACAGATAAAGCCCAGCTGGTGTATTATTTTAAATTGTTTTTAGATTTTTAAGTGCCTTTTACGGTTTTAAGGTTGTGCATAGTTTAATTGTATTTTAATTGTATATTTTTCTATGTTTTTAACTACATGTAGTTTTATTTGTAAGCCGCCCTGAGTTCCAGTTTGGAAAAAGGGCAGGGTAAAAATAAAGTTTCAATTCAATTCAATTCAATTCTTGGATTGCTGCATTTCCATGATTCCGCACTTTGCACACCCAGCAGAAACAGAGATTACCTTCTGAATATATGCTACAGTCTCACACAACAACATAAATTCCTTTCTGGTCCACATATCACCTGTTGTCACTAAACCCAGGTGTGCCTGGTATTCTCCCCATCTGGGATACAACTATGGCATACATTTCTACAACAATATTCAATAAGAAGCATAGTGAGGGACAACGTAAGTGCAGCCATGCTGGGAAAGAGGCCAAACTGAGCACAGCTCACTGCACTCAGAAGAGATGATCAGAGAGAAATATAGGAACACAGGAAGTTGCCTTATACTGAATCAAACGATTAGCCCCTCTAGCTAAATACTGTCTACACTGGCTGGCAGCTGCTCTGCAAGGTTTCAAATGAGGGCCCCTCCCAGCTCTACCTGAAGATTCCAAGGATTAAATCTAGGAACATCTACGTGCAAATCAGGTGCTCTGCCACTGAGCTAGTCTTTTCTCAAAGGCAGGAACGGCCCAAGACCAATGTTGCACAAGTTTGCAATGACACTTTGGACTGTAAGGAGAATGCCTCATCCGTGGGTTATATATTTCACTGGCCAACTCTGAATTTAGCCACAGGCACTGCATCATCTTTTGTTCCCACAGTAACCTTTCCCAAGATATTTTTCCAATCCACACCTGCTGATCTCTCCCCTTCATCAGTGTCCTTCCAGCCAAGAGATGAAAAGAGGTTTTGAAATTTCTTTCAAGGGAAGAAGCAAGCTAGTTACTTCTGAGAACAAAACATCCAGGCATTGCTATGGGCCTCTCCCAAAAGCAGAGAAAGGCAAGATCTTAGACCTCCTGGTGATGAATAGGATAGGGATGTGTTGACTGAATAGGACCCATAGGACACTTGTAAACAGGCGTTCGGTGTACTTTAAGCACAGCTCAGTAGCATTGTGGAAATCAATCCAGCTATTTCAATTTGGGAGTTTCTCAGCAGATGGAAGGGAAGTTTCCACATACAGGCCGCCACTTCCTTTATAGAAAGACCGCTGCTGGATCAGAGCAAAGGTCTATCTAGTCCAGCATCTTCACAGTGCCTGAGGAGATGTGTACAGGAACTCCACAAGGAGGACATAAAGGCAACAGCCCGATTCTGGCAGACAGCAGTCAGCCTCTCCTGCACCCCTTTCAGAGGAAGGGTGGGACAGAAATTGAATATAGATAAACAAATAGTTCCCATTCGGAGCTTTATCTTCCATGATTATTTCTAATTCCCCTTGGAAGATGAGAATTATTTGCATCTATTTTCACAGCAGAAGATATAAGGCAGATCCCTGTGTACAAACTAATTTGTGCAGGAAGGGCGTCTGAGGAATTATGATCATTTATTTAGTATTCTTTGATTTATATCCCGCCCTTCCTCCCAGCCGGAGCAGGAATTGAGGCAGATAACGAGTTTCAATCTCTTTTTAGCATACTGGTTTTAATTATTTTTGAAAAATATTTTGAATTACTTCTTTTTAACTGTTTTTATTGGTAATATGAATGTTTTTTGTAAACCACTGAGAGGTTTTCCACAAACAAGATGTGTGTGTGTATATATATAATACAATACAATAAAATAAAGATTCAGAAGTCTAATATTGGAGGCAGTACGCTTCTGATTACCAATTGCTAGGAACGGCAGGACAGGAGAGAGCTCTTGTGTCAGGTCCTGCTTTCGGGCTCCCCATGGGCATCTGGCTGGCCACGGTGAGAACTGGGTGCTGGACTAGAGGAGCCACTGACCTGATCCAGCAGGCTTTCTGTTCTGAAAGCCATATGAGTTGTCCACCAGTAGAACTCACAGCTGGACAGGTGACTCTGGGCTCCCTTGGGAGGAAGGGCGGGATATACATTTAATAAACAAATACAATCAATACATAAAAATAATAATCTGCCAGGAATGATGTTACACAGGAACTATCGGTGTCTATTCCCAACACCGAAGAGGGCCCCATAACAGGCTAAGCAGCTACCTGCTGATGTCTCCTCTTCTTTGAGATCCTGGTTAAACGGATATTTCTCTTCTTCCCAGCAGGAACTGAGGTCAGATTCTTCCAAGGAAACAGACAACACTAGTTACTTTTGACCACAAAACATTTACCCAGTCCAAACCGAGCCTCTTAAAGCTAAGAGGAGGTATAATTATGGTCTTTATTATTATTATTATTATTATTATTATTATTATTATTATTATTGTTATTATTTATTTAATTTATAACTCCCACGCCCACATGAACAGGACAGAGCCTTTATGGTCGCAGCGGCAGCAGTCTGGCACTTAGTTTGAAATGCCTGTTGGAGATGACACAGCCAGCTGTTTTCATTTGGGCCATATCATTTTAACACACCAAAAGCAAAAGTGAGCCTGGGAGCCGTCCCTCTTTCTCCCACAATAAGCAAGCCAGAGATGCGCTTCAAAGTTACAATCCTCTGGTAAAATCTTCTCTCATGGTGATTAAGATTCAAGCCACTGCAACGTATTTACATAGACAGAAACACCATCAGCACTTCAGTGTCTTAGTTTGAAAAGAATAATCAGTTGTGAAAGATGTTAGATTTCTGAAAGGGAAATATAACGGCATGTGTTATATGAATGCTCCTGTCCTGAGCAGTGTCGGAGGCAGGAGCCGCCAAGGCAGCAGGAGCAGGAAAGGGATCTTCGCAATATATGGTTCCCCTACTCCCAGCAATAACAATAATGGACCCCAACTGACAGCAGCTTGAACAGTGAGTGGTTTGAGGCAGAGGAGCACCACATCCAAAACAAGAAGGTTGCAGCCCCCTTTACCACCTCCAGACATTGGTTCAGGACTCACACTGCCCATCCTGGCACCGATGGAACAGAAAGAGTTGAGAGCTGTCAGCATAGCGGTGACACTTTGCCCCAAATCCACAAGCTCCAAATAGGAGAAAGGGGGGGATATACGAATTTCAGATGACATTATTATTACAAACATACATGGTCACTGTTCAAGTTGCCCTCTCTCAGCTTTGCCCACCTGGGTATTCGGTGCAGCACTATGGTAGATCTGAGGGCCGGGGAGGCAGGGTCGCTGTGGTCTATAGGAGTACTTTCTCGCTCACCAGGCATCCTGTCCAGATGGCGACTGGTCTAGAGTGCCTCCACCTTGTGCTGGGCCAAGGAGACAGACTGGGAATCCTGTTGGTGTACCGTCCACCTTGCTGCCCAACAGCTTCCCTAGCTGAGCTGACAGAGATGGTCTCGGAGGTGTTGTTGAGGTCCCCCAAACTTGTGGTGTTGGGGGACTTCAACGTTCATGCCGAGGCTATCTTATCTGGGGCGGCTCAGGACTTCATGGCCTCCATGACAACCATGGGGCTGTCTCAATTTGTTACTGGCCCAACGCATGTGTCGGGTCACACTCTTGATTTGATCTTCGCCACTGGTCATGGAGATGGTGATCTGGAGGTGGGGTGTTTTTCATCTACCCCATTGTCATGGACAGATCATCGCCTGCTGAGTTTTAGACTTACGACGACTCTTTCCCTCTGCAAGGGTGGAGGACCTATTAAGTTGGTCCGCTCCCGGAGACTCATGGATCCTACTGGTTTTCAGAGGGCTCTGGGAGTTTTTCCGGCTGATAGTACTGGCGCTCCTGTCGAGGCCTTGGTCGAACTGTGGAATACGGAGATGACCCGGGCTATTGACATGATCGCTCCCGCGCGCCCTCTTCGTTGCAGAGCTCATACAGCTCCGTGGTATATGCCGGAGCTGAGAGCGATGAAGCAAGAGAGAAGGAGGCTGGAGTGCAGATGGAGATGAACTCCAGACGGATGCAATTATGCTTTGGTAAGTGCCTCTACTAAGTCGTACATAAAAGCGGTAAGGGCGGCGAAGAAGTCTTACTTCGCTGCTTCTATTAGGACATCTCTTTGCCGCCCAGCAGAGCTTTTTAGGGTTGTAAGAGGACTCTTACATTCAGGTCCTCAAGATACCATTGAAACATCTGAAGCTCGCTGTAACGACATTGCAGGGCACTTCCAAAATAAAATCACATGCATCCATAGGGACCTAGACTCTGATGTTATGACAGTTGAATCCACTGAAGTGTCCAGAGCACGGTCTTGTCCTTAAGAACATAAGAACATAAGAAGAGCCTGCTGGATCAGGCCAGTGGCCCATCTAGTCCAGCATCCTGTTCTCACAGTGGCCAACCAGGTCCTTCATTATTGGATGAGTTTCAGTTGGTGCAGCTTGAGGAAGTGGACAAGGTGCTTGGAATGGTGCGGGCGACCACGTCTGTGCTAGATCCTTGTCCATCTTGGCTAGTGAAGGCTAGTAGGACTGGGACCACCGGCTGGGCTAAGGAAGTGATAAATGCCTCCTTGAGTGAGGGAGTAGTCCCTAGTAGCCTCAAGGAGGCAGTAGTAAGACCTCTTTTAAAGAAACCTTCCTTAGACCCAGATGACCTGAACAACTATAGACTGGTGGCGAATGTCCCCTTTTTGGGCAAGGTTCTGGAGCGGGTGGTTGCCGGTCAGCTCCAGGCGCTCTTGGATGAGACCGATTATCTGGATCCGTTTCAATCCGGTTTTAGGCCTGGTTTTGGCACTGAAACAGCCTTGGTCGCCCTGTACGATGACCTTTGTCGGGAGAGGGACAGAGGGAATGTGACTCTGTTGATTCTCCTTGATCTCTCAGCGGCGTTTGATACCATCGACCATGGTATCCTTCTGGGGAGACTCGCGGAGTTGGGAGTTGGAGGCACTGCTTGGCAGTGGTTCCGCTCCTACTTGGCGGATCGTCACCAGAAGGTAGTACTTGGGGAACATTGCTCGACACCTTGGACTCTCCATTGTGGAGTCCCTCAGGGGTCGGTTTTGTCCCCCATGCTTTTTAACATCTACATGCAGCCTCTGGGTGCCGTCATCAGGAGTTTTGGAGTGCGTTGCCACCAGTACGCTGATGACACGCAGCTCTATTTCTCCTTTTCATCCTCTACAGGTGAGTCTGTGGATGTGCTGAACCACTGCCTGACCGCGAAAATGGACTGGATGAGAGCTAATAAACTGAGACTCAATCCAGACAAGACCGAGACACTGTTGGTGAATGCCTTCCCTGTTCAGATGGTGGATGTTTACCCTGTTCTAGATGGGGTTACACTCCCCTTGAAGGAACAGGTTCGTAGTCTGGGGGTGCTTTTCGATCCTTCCTTGTCTCTTGAGGCGCAAGTGGCCTAGGTGGCAAGGAATGCGTTCTACCACCTTCGGTTGGTAGCCCAGCTACGCCCCTATCTGGACAGGGATGACCTCGCCTCAGCTGTTCATGCTCTGGTAACTTCTAGGTTGGATTACTGTAATGCGCTCTACGTAGGGCTGCCCTTGAAGACAGTTCGGAAGCTTCAGCTAGTGCAAAACGCAGCAGCCAGACTGCTGACGAGGACCAGCCGGTCAGCGCATATAACACCTGTTCTGGCCCGTTTGCACTGGCTACCTATTTGTTTCCGGGCCAGATTCAAGGTGCTGGTTTTGACCTATAAAGCCTTACACGGTGTGGGACCGCAATACCTTGTGGAACGCCTCTCCCGCTATGAACCTACCCGGTCACTTCGCTCAGCAGCTAAGGCCCTCCTCTGGGTACCAACCCATCGGGAAGCCCGGAGGACAGTTACACGATCTAGGGCCTTTTCTGTAGTGGCCCCCGAATTGTGGAATAGCCTCCCCGAAGAAATACGCCTGGCGCCGATGCTGCTATCTTTTCGGCGCCAGGTTAAGACCTGGCTATGCTCCCAGGCATTTTAATGTGTTTACTTTTATATTTCTGTGGTTTCTGTTTGTGTTTATTATTGTTCGGCTGTTTTTATTATGATATTTTGTATTTTAATGCTTTTGTACACCGCCCAGAGAGCTATTCGCTATGGGCGGTTTAAAAATGAAACAAATAAATAAAATAAACAAACATGCTTGAGACTGCAGCCTTATTTCAACTTCCAGTTTATCACTCAGCTATAGTTTACACGTGAAAAGGAGTCCAGCAGTGGGGGTGGAGGGAGAAACTTGTCAAGGAGAGCGTTTGTACCCATTCCCCAGTGAAGATGCCAGGGAGCGAGCCATGCCAAGCAGGTGTCCAGGGCACATCACCAAGGTGTAACAGCCGCCTTGACTGCAGGGATAAAGGGCACAAATTGCAAATTCACACTTTCAAAATCAGTCAGGGAAAAAAACGGCTCCTTACCAACAGAGGCCACAGTTTCATAGTTCTCCTTCATGACTTCCCTGTGCAGAGCTCCTTGGCCTGGCTCCAGCAGAGCCCATTTCTCCTCACTGAACGATGCAGCTATGTCCCCAAAGGTCACCAGACCCTGGAAGAAGAAGAGGAAGATGACAAAACAATGATTTAAGAACATAAGGATGCTGGATCAGGCCAGTGGCCCAACTAGTCCAGCATCCTGTTCTCTCAGTGGCCAACCAGATGCCCCGATGGGAAGCCCACAAGCAGGACCTGAGTGCAAGAGCGCTCTCCCCTCTTGCAGCTTCCGGCAACTGGTTTTCAGAAGCATATTGCCTCCTACTATGGAGGCAGGGCACAGCCATCGTGGCTCATAGCCAGTGATGGCCTCGGCCTCCATTGATTTGTCTAATCTTCTTCTTTAAAGCCATCCCGACTGGTGGCCAGCACTGCCTCTTGTGGGAGCAACGTCGAGCTTAATTGGATGTCCACAAGTTCTAGCATCATGAGAGAGGGAGAAGAAGTTTTCTAATTTTTCCATGCCATGCATAATTTTATATTTTTATATATTTTATTTTTATTTCATATTACTGTTCTATGATTCTATGATCTCATTCTGGTTCAGTCACCACCAGTTCAAACCCACTCAGTATATACCACCCATTTGCAGAGGTCCTTTTGGAGCTCTTCGCAATCCCTTTTGTTTTAACAATCACTTTCCCAATTTCCCAGTCTGAAAGGGGAAGGAGTAACATGGTAGGTGCATGTGGGCTTTGGTCAATTTACCAGCCCCTGTAAGTAGGCCACTTTGGATCAATGCAGTGAGGGACACCAACTTGGATGGCTTTAAAAGAGGATTAGACAAATGCATGGAGAATGAGGCTTCCAGTAGCTACGGCCCAGGATGGCCGTGCTCTGCCTTGGCAGGCGGTGTCAGGATGCCTCTGAATACACTCAGAATCACAAGTGGGGAGGGTGCTTTGCTTGTGGGCTTCCTACTGGGTTGTCTGGTTGGCCACTGTGAGAACAGGATGCTGCACTAGATGGGCCCCCTGTGGCCTGATCCAGCCACAGGGCTCGTCTTCCGTGCTGAGGTAGTGCCCAAAGTAGAGACCAAAGGGCACTGTCTTCCAGAGCCCCTTCCCACTAAATACAGGGAGAGGTACCGAGGCTGTCCCCCACGTCTCCCCGATTCTCTTTCCTTACCTGCGGTGGCTGCTGAACAGCCGTTTCCACTCTGCCCCAAGAAAGAGACGACCCCGACGGTGCCTCTGAGGTCATTGTGGCGGAGACGGAAGAGGAGGAGGCGTAAGCGCAGGCACCTCTGGGCCTCTCGCAGCAGTTGCCACGATGCACTTTCGAGCAGGGAGCAGCCCTCAAGGTGGGGTCATTGCAAAGCCTGCAGGGGAGAGAGAGGGGGTGGGACGAATTTCATCCTTGGAGCAAATTTGGAGTTTAGGGGTTTTAATACGATAAGCGTCCTGACGCTTTTGGTGACCAGGGACTGCTCAAAATGAGAAAGTGGTTAAGTTTGCTTCGGGATGCTCGACCTTCACGGGGCCTTGACATTGAGCCCCTAAATCTGTTTTAGACCCCTCCTCAGTTCATCCCAGACTGTCTTCCAGGCCTGGGAAGGTCTTCCCTCTTTCGCCATCATCCAACCCCAGTCAATCTAGCCGCTCCTGCCTTTTCATCCTGCCCACCTCAGAGGTTCTCTTTTAGCTTGTGAACCCTCTCAGACTTTGTTCCTGTGCCCCTTTTTCATCACGAGGAGGGCATAAAATTAAAAACCTAACCCCTGTGCACAGCAGTCGGGTATAGTGTCCCTGAAAGTTGGCGGTTTGTGCATATTGTAAGGTGGGATTCCTGCATTGAGCAGGGGGTTGGACTTGATGGCCTTATGGGCCCCTTCCAACTCTACTATTCTATGATTCTATGGGAGTGGATGAGGCCCCTAGCTCCATTTCGGAGCTCCCTAGGGATGTGAAAAGCCGCCCTTCTCGCCACTGGAAATATAGGGAGAGGAACCCTGAGCTGCATTCGTCTCAGCCCGCTGGGCAAGGAAAAGAGTTTTGAGCTACTTGCAACACTCCTACGTTAAAAACAGAAGGACACATTATGGGCATCATCTACTTGCATAAACCTTTACAGCAAGGGTAGAGAACCTTTGGCCCTCCAGATGTTGCTGAACTACAACTCCCATCAGCCCCGGCAAGCATGGCCAATGGCCAGGGATGATGCGAGTTGCAGTTCAGCAAAATCTGGAAGGCTGGAGGGCTCCTCACACCTGCTTTAGATGTTGTGGGCTACAGCCACTGCCATCCCTGACCATCGGCCATGCGGGCTGGGGCGGGTGGGACTCCCAGTCCAGCAACATCTGGAGGGCACCAGGTTGCAGAAGGCTGTTCCAAGTTGCGCAGGTGATGTGCAAGGTGGAGAGGTCAACAGCATTCTCGCCTACCTCACAGGGCTGACGTTTGGGCAACTTGGATATAAGAAGTTCATTTACTTATAATAAAATATGTGGATAAATTATGTTTTAATTTTTTTTTGCCAAGGCCTTCCTCTAAGGAGCCCAGAGTGGAAAAAATATTTTCACACACACACACACATGTACCCCTTTGTCTTCATAGAAACACTATCAGAGGGCCAAGGTCACAAAGTGAATTCCACTCCTGAGCAGGGATTTGAACCTGGGTCCTTTTTGACTTAGTTCAGTGTTAAATGGCAAGCATCTGTGCCCTTTCCTCCAGTGCTCTCTTTCTCTCTGTGTGTCTTTGTATTGAAGAGCCCTCTGACTTTTGCATTGCAACAGCGTAGCCTATTGTACAAAGGTAAAGGTTACATCCATAGCTCCACCCACTTTTTCCCCTGTCCCTGCCCCCCCACTGGAAAGTGGCCCCTGGAAGGTGGTTGATGTGAGAATGTGGCCCTCAGGCAGGGAAAGAGCCTCTGTCCCATGTCTGACCACTGCACTAGACACGGGTTGTCACCCTGGCCCACCTTATAGGGTGGTTGTGAGCATTGCCTGGGTATTGTATAGTGATACAGAGGCCCTCCCACCTAAGTGGATCTCTCCAAGGCAAGCCCCTCACCACCACCCCCACACACATACATACCTCTGAGACCCACCCCCGGGGGGGCTTTGATCTTGAGAGGGGGGTGGCATTTAACTATTTCCTCCCCCTCTCCCCGGAGACTAATTTAAAGGGCTTCTAAAGAAGCTGGTCGGTTTCAAACGCATTTCTCTTGCCTTGCAGGAGGGAAACTGACCAGCCGCTCTTCGTCCCCCCCCCCCAACAAAGCCGCTCTCCCTCCAGCTCTGGGGCTGTTCTCCGCCGTGCCATCTCCCCAAGCAAGGCGGCTCCCTCTGCACCAAGGACCCCTTTCTCCCCCTGCCCGGCCTGGGGACTGGGCTGACCTGCGAGAGAGGGAGGCGAAATCCCGTGGAAAGTGGATCAGGCCCCCTCCCTGCCTGGGGAGCCCCTGGAGGGCCGCCCCATCCCCCCTCCTCCTCCCCTCCTCCTCTTCTTCCCCATCACACCCGGTGATGTTGCACCTCTTACTCCTTTGCGCGCACCGGCGCGGACCCTGCAGCGTAGCGCCGCCTTCTCCGCGCCCGCTTCTTCTAGTGCCTCTCCTCCCCCCCCTTTTGATTAAAACTTCCTGCCTCTCTAGGAAACAAAGCTCAGTTCCTCGACCCACCGGAGGACTGCTCCTCCCCCCCACCTCTCCCTCTCCTGCCCCAGGAAATGCGTCCTATCGAGGACATCCAGACTGACCCCCCCCCCCACTGCCTGGCCTCCATATTTCCCCCAGGACTGACCTGCGCGGGGAAGCGGCTTCGGAGTGAAGCTTGCAAGGCAGACCAGGCTGCCATTCGGCCCCCCTTTGCATGGATCAGCCCCGCCCCACTTTCTATGGATTCCCAGAGAGGAGGGGGCTCCTCCCTCCCTTAAGCCCCCCTCTCCCAGGAGCAAGTCCTTCTTCTCACGTGAACCCCGTTCCTTGCGCCTCTCTTTCCTATGCGCGCTCCAACCTCCTCCTTTCTCTCCTTGGCTGACAAAGGCAGAACCCTCCATTCACCCCCCACACCCTTTTCCTTCTTTTCATTGCACCTTTGATTGCCTCTCTAGGACCCAAAACTTAATGAAGGTTTCTACCCCCTCCCCTAAAAAAGTAGAGAGCCAGTGTGGCATCGTGTTTAAGGTGCTGGACTAGGACCTGGGAGACCCGGGTTCGAATCCCCACACAGCCATGAAGCTCACTGGGCGACCTTCGGCCAGTCACTGCCTCTCAGACTCAGAGGAAGGCGATGGGAAACCCCCTCTGAATACCACTTACCATGAAAACCCTACTTGTAGGGTCGCCAAAGGTCAGAATCGGCTTGAAGGCAGTCCATTTACATTTTTCCCAATCAATTGGCAGTCGGTGAAACCATTGGGCCAAACTGCTTGGCCTTTCCAGCTCTCCCTCTTCCGGGGTCCTTTCTGCTTAAGGGGCCTTTCTGCCTGATGCCTTTGCTTTCAAGGGCTGCAAACAAACCAAAACAGACCCCTGGACTGCACCCAGGTTTGCCGCTGAGCCTTGCCTGGAGGGCAGATGGGCTTTTGCAGTAAGAAAAAAAACCCCGTCTTGCCCCCTTTTCCTTTGAAGTTATGGTTTTAACAAATAATGGTTTTGGCCCTACAAAATGGCATTAACAGCCTCCTCTTGTTATCTTGCACCTTCCATTTTGTACGCAGGCACCAGCAGAACCTTAGATGTGAAGGGCACCCAAAGGCTGCAGTGTCCTTTGCAAGATACACAGAGAAGGACCATGAGAACCTCTGCATGTTGTTCCAGAACCTCTTCCTTATGGGAAAAGTTAACATGGCCCCAAATGTTACCTTTTCCTTTTCAGAGAAACCTCATCTAATACAATGGGCACAGGAGATGGCCAATGGGATGGACTTCTGCGAGGGGGAATGATCAAGGGGATGGAGGTTACAGCATTTGGGGCTTTTTAGTTTACCAGAAAAGGTGAGTCACGGGTGACATGATAGAAGTGTGCAAAATTATGCAAGGCACGGAGAAAGTGGATAGAGAAAGGTTTTCTCCCTTTCATATAACATGAGAACTTTTTGACATGCAATCAAGCTGAATGCTGGAAGATTCAGGACAGACAAAAGAAAGGACTTCCTCACGTGCACAGAGTTAAACTCTGGGATTCACTCCCACAACAGACAGTGATGGCCCCCAACTTGGATGGCTTTGAAAGAGGATTAGACAAATTCACGGAACATTACGGCTAGCAGTGGCCACTAGCCACAATGGCTGTGCAAGCAGTATGCTTCTAAAAACCAGTTCCTGGAAGCCAGAGGAGGCGAGAGTGCTCCTGCGCTCCTGCTTGCGGGCTTCCCTTTGGCGCATCCGGTTGGCCTCGGTGAGAACAGGAGGCTGGCCTAGTTGGGCCACTGGCCTGATCCAGCACCCTCTTCTTATGTTCTTCTGTTTCTGAACCAAACAGAGGTGTGAATTCCGACTGAAACGGATCTAGAAAATCTCCTCCAAGAGTACCTGGAGCTGGTTGGCCACCACCCTCCAAAGAATCTTGCCCAGAAAGGCCAGTATAATTAGGAAATATAATTAACAATCTCACAATATGGATTAGTTACTCCTGAAAATTCTGCATGTCTGAATTTGCCTTCTAGTTAATCAGACCATCGATAAACTGTAGACAAAACCCTATTCTCACTCCCTTCCTAGTTTGAGAACCAGATGAATGTGAGGTCCTTCATTTGTCCCTGTGGGCAAGAGGCCTGTGACCAGATGATCGGAGGTGAAATCAGTTTGGAAAATATACTTAAAATACATCAGCAGAAGACAAGTGCACAATATATTTCACTTTTTAAAATATGTTGGCATAGTCCACATAAAAATATCAAAGGAAAATCAAAACCACATTATAAAAAATGTCTGGAAACTATTAGATGGGCAAATAAACTGCAGCAAACTTTATTTTAGTTATGTATATAGTACTGAAGACGTTTACAAACAAAATAACATACATTAAAATTGTCAATAATATTAACATTTAAAAAGAAGTTTTAAAAAATGAAAAACACACAAAAAAACCAAGTATGCTAAACTAAACTATATGAAAGCACCTGGTAAAGTGGCCAGTACATAGAATTAGGGTTTTTAAAAACAATTATTTCTATTTATTAAGAGCTTCCCATAAAATATATCAAAAATGCCAAAAATTAAAGTAATTCCACACATATAAAAACAATTAAAATAAATTAAAAATCCAATACAGATACATAATGGGATAAATAAACCCTTAAAAGGATTGTTGGAAAAGGAAGGTCTGCAAGAGACATCAAAAAGAAAAAGAGAAGGCACCTGGCCTGGTCCAAGCTGTTTTCATATTTGTAGTCCCAACATTAGAATTAACTACAGACTTAACATTGCTAAATACTATCTTAGCCTACCCAAATTCCACGAGTCCTCTAGTTTAAAGATGTACAGCAAGGCTCACACGGAAGTTTGTTGTACATTCCATTCCTTTAAATGTGTGTATTCTTTGAGGAATAGTAAGGTTACTCCTTACACTAAAACTGTTCCCACACTCACTGCATTAGAAGGGTTTCTCCTTTGTGTGTGTACTTTGATGTACATTAAGGTGATTGCTCGGGCGGAAGCTCTTGCCACACTCCATGCATTTAAATGGCTTCTCCCCTGTGTGTGTTTTAAGATGTAAAGAAAGGCTAGCGCCTTGACTGAAGGTCTTTCCACACTCCATGCATGTAAATGGCTTCTGCCCTGTGTGCATTTTTTGATGAGTATTAAGGCTACTGCTTCGATTGAAGCACTTTCCACACTCCATGCATGTAAATGGCTTCTGCCTGTGTGGGTTCTTTGATTATTAGTAAGGGTACTGCTTTGATTGAAGCTCTTTCCACACTCTCTGCATTTATATGGTTTCAATTCTACGTAATGGGGAATTCTACTCTCAAGCCCTGCTCTGTTTAAGAGACACTTTTTCTCTTCCCTGAAAAAGGAGGGGTGTGGGTAGGAGGTGATTTCGTGCGTGCGTGCGTGTGTGTTTCTTGCTGACCCTGAGAAACTCAGGCTACTTTCTAATGCTTGCTTTGAATTGTTCTGCTAGGCTTGAGGGAAGTCTGCCAAGGAAGAAGATAACATTTATTTCAGTTTCTATTGCTTGTTCTTCTTGCTCACAGGATGGCCTTGTGCTCTCCTGCCACAGTACCTCAGGGATGCACGACGAGTCATTGTGGGGTGGGAATTATAGTCCAGAATGCTCCAGGGAGATTACACCTTTCTGCTTCACATTTATTTATTCTGTGAACTTCCACCTGAGCCAGTTGTGCATTGCCAAAAACTAGGGCGAAAGAGGACACAAATTTGCATACAGTTTGCATGTTAATATATGTGTATAAATACACACTTAGAAATAGCTCAGGGCAGTTAGATACTCATGGTACTTAACCACCCTTAAAAGTGTGATGCAAGTATTGTAAACTTTTACAATGTGACACAATCTAAAAACAATGAGAATATACAGATAATACAAAATAAACACCCGCCCTGTGGAATTCCCTCCCCTTAAATATTAGACAGGCGACATCTCTGTTATCTTTTCGGCACCTACTGAAGACCTTCCTCTTTCAACAAGCCTTCTAAGTAGAGACCTTATCGCAGTCTGCATCTGTGTTGGAATTCCTTTTTAATATGTTTTTAAACCTTTTAAAAATGTTTTTAATCTTTTTTTAAAGATGTTTTGAAAGCTTTTAAAAATATTTTTAAAGATGTTTTGATTTAATGTATTTTAAAGTCTAGTTTAAAGTCTAGTTTAAAGTCTAGTGTTTCTAGTGCCCTGGGCTCCAGTTAGGAGAAAAGGCGGGAAATAAATCAAATAATACATAAATAAGGGATGTAATCGTTGGTGCTGAGGCAAACACAAACACAAACACACACGCAGGCTCAGCTTTTCCCTGACACCAAGGAAATTAAGACACCTGTGTGTGCTAAAGTCAGCCCGACAGAACTACAACTCCCATCAGCCCAATCCAGTGGCCATGCTGACTGGGGCTGATGGGAGTTGTAGTTTTAAAAAAGTAACTTTTCCAAACTCTGTTGATATGTTCAATCGAGGTAAGAGCAACGTAAACACGGTGACGTCAGAGAACTGAAAAAAGGAGGGCAGGGCCAAAGTTTATCTTCCTGCAAAAGTCCACCTGCCCTCCATGCAAATCTCTGCTGTTGCAGCCGCAAAATTCAATGCAGTCCTTTTTGCAGCCCTTACAAGCAAAAGCATCAGGCTGTGCAGGGCAGGAAGGGCCGGGGCAGCAGAAGAGGGAGTGCTGGAAAAGCCAGGCTGTCTGGCCCAATGGTTTCCCAGCTGTGGTCGTGGGGAGTAGAAATCTTCGGGTAGCAAAGACAGGGAGGTTGGGGCCCGGCTGCTTGCCACTCAAGACTCCTCCTATAGGGGGGGGGTAAAGGAACTGAGCTCTGGCTCCTAGAGAGGCAGGAAGTTGCAATCAAAAGTGGGGGGAGGTAGAGTATTGAAGGGGAGGGGAGAGAGAAGGGGAGGGGAGGGGGAGTCTCTCTATGCCTATTTTGGGGAGAGGAGGAGTTCGGAGCTTGCAGAGGACAAAGAGGTGCAACATGGGGGAAGGGGCGGGAGAGAGAAGGATTTGCATTTGGGGGAGGGTCGGGAGATAAAGGAGAGATGTTCCACCCCTCTCCCCAGGCCCCCCTCTGGAAGGGGGGCTGACGCATGCAAAGTGCGGCCTGGTCCCCATTGCAAAGATCCTGTGTCGGAATCGCGTATTTGCCATTTGCCGAGTGCACCTTTTTTGCGCAGTTAAAGAGGCGGCCCGGTGTGCGGTTTGCCGAGCAGGATGTGCAGAAGTCCGTTGCGAGGCATCCTGGGTCCCCAGGGGGACGCGCAACTCAGGAAGGGGGTCTTGGTGCGGCGCGGGTCGGCGAGACACAGGAAGCCGCCTTACGCTGAGTCCGTCTAGCTCAGTGTTGCGTACACTGACTGGCAGCGGCTCTCCAGGGGGCGTTTCCCAGCCCTGTCTGTCTGCACGGCGCGTCTGAATGGCCGGAAAGCGCAGGAGGGGAGAGCGCTGCTCTTTGCGCTCAGGTTGCGCGTAAAGGGCACGTGGTTGGCGCTGTGAGGAGAGGAGGCCGGGCTGGATGCGCCCCTTTTGGCTCTTCTTAGGTACCTGAGGATTGAACCCGGGGCCTTCTGCGTGCAAGGCAGGTGCTCTGTCACTCAGCTGCTACTGCTCTGCCTTCGGGATAGCTGTGCTCCTTTCGTGGCCCAGAGCTGGGAGGGGGGAGAGATGTGTCTGGTCAGTTTCCCTCCTGCGGAAAAGGGGAGGAGGTGGGGATTTGAAACTGACCAGCCTCTTGTTATGGGCGTGTTATGTGCCTCCAAGTGGACTACTACTTATGGCGACCCTATGAATCAGTGACCTCCGGTAGTGTCTCTCATGAAACACCCTGTTCAGATCTTGTAAGTTCAGGTCTGTGGCTTCCTTTATGGAATCAATCCATCTCTTGTTTGGTCTTCCTCTTTTTCTACTCCCTTCTGTTTTCCCCAGCATCTTTTCTAGTGAATCATATCTTATTATTTTATTTATTGATTGCTTTATTAAATTTATATCCCGCCCTTCTTCCCACTAAGAGCCCAGGGTGGCAAACAAAAGCACTAACAACACTTTGAACCATCATAAAAACAGACTTTAAAATATATTAAAACAAAAACATCCTTAAAAACACATTAAAACAAAACATCTTTAAAAACATTTTTTTAAAAAGGTTTAAAAACATATTAATAAGCAATTCCAGCACAGATGCAGACTGGGATAAGGTCTCTACTTAGAAGGCTTGTTGAAAGAGGAAGGTCTTCAGTAGGTGCCGAAAAGATAACAGAGATGCCGCCTGTCTAATATTTAAGGGGAGGGAATTCCACAGGGCAGGTGTTTATTTTGTATTATCTGTATATTCTCATTGTTTTTAGATTGTGTCACATTGTAAAAGTTTACAATACTTGCATTAAAGGGTCGGTGCCACTACACTAACATTTCCTATGTTGTGCGGAATGGACCTCCTGGTAAGTTGGTATCTTCTCATTATGTGTCCAAACTATGATAATCTCATTTTCATCATTTTAGCTTCTAGTGATAGTTCTGGTTTAATTTGTTCTAACACCCAATTATTTGTCTTTTTCGCACTCCATGGTATGAGCAAAGCTCTCCTCCAACACCACATTTCAAAGGAGTTGGTTTTTCTCTTATCCATAATGGAGCTTAAAATATTTAAACCCACAAAGCCCAAATTGATATAAAAGATGAAATTCTTCCTATCATCTCTCTCTCCCCTGCAGGCACTTGGGAGCTGCCCCCGACTTGAAAGTGCATCGTGGTAACGACTGTGAGAGTCCCAGAGACGCCCAAGTTTATGCTTCCTCCATCTCCTCCACAGGAAGCGCAATGACATCAGAGGTACCATCTGGACCATCTCTTCCTTGGGGTAGAGTGGAGAGAGCAGCCAGGAAGGCACTTCAGGTATGGGAAGGAGCATCCAGGAGAGTCATAGGGATTCCCTGGGTGCCTCCCTCTGTGCTGAGTGGGGAGGGGCTCTGAAACAATATTTATTTATTAACTGTATATCCTGCCCTTCCCGGCGCCCGGGGCGGCAGGTGACAAGTGGTAAAACAGCAAAAGCATCCTTAAAAACAAAACTCCTTTAAAACATTTTTCAATGTATGTTCAAAAAACCTTTAAAAACGTCTTCAGTTCAGTTCATAGAATCGTAGAGTTGGAAGGGGCTAATGAGGCCATCGAGTAGAAACCCCTGCTCAATGCAGGAATCCAACTTAAAGCGTAAGTTCAGTTTATGGAATATGTATTTATTTATTCATTTATTTATTAGATTTATGTCCCGCCCTTCCTCCCTGTAGGAGCCCAGGGCGGCAAACAAATGAACAAAAAACACTTTAAAACATCATAAAAACAGACGTTAAAACAAAACATCTTTGAAAATATTTTTTAAAAGGTTTAAAAACATCTTAAAAAAAAAAGGTTTAAAAACATATTAAAAAGCAATTCCAACACAGACGCAGACTTAAAAGGCTTGTTGAAAGAGGAAGGTCTTCAGTAGGCACCCAAAGGACAACAGAGACGGTACCTGTCTAATATTTAAGGGAAGTAAATTCCATAGAATATGCCTTTTCCTCTTTGCTTTTGGCACAGCAGGAAGTCAAAATGACCTGCAAACCACATGAAGCCTTGAAAGATGTAATCAAATGAATGAAAGCACAAATACCGCTTCCCTATTATCACTTCCCCTTTCAAACTGGAAGAATTGTGCATGTTGGAAGAATGATCTTTTCTTCTTCTCCTTCCAGATTCTGTTGACCTTTGAGGAGGTGGCCGTGTACTTCACGGAGGAGGAGTGGGCCCTGCTGGATCCGGGCCAAAGGGCTCTGCACAGGGAAGTCATGGGGGAGAATTATGAGATGGTGGCCTCTCTCAGTAAGGACACTACTTTTTTTGTGCGATTGTTAGATACTGTAGGTATGAATTCACAATTCTCAGTTATTGGGCTGGATGAAGAAGGAGTCTGGCCTACTCTAAGGCAGCTTCCTAATGTCGTGAAGGTTTTCTTAATCATTCGATACAGTCGCCTGCCGCCTTCAGCTGCATCTTGCTACGGGAGGAGAAGGCAGTTTTACAAATGCCACATTTGCAAGGCACCCTTTAGCATGGCAGCACCTGTACTTTGGAACTCCCTGCCCATTGATATTAGGCAGGCACCTTGCTGTATTGTTTTTAGTGCCTGCTAAAGACTTTTTTGTTTCAGCAAGCCTATCCAGGCATGTAATTTTACTATATAATTTTAACTTGCATTTTAGTACATATACTATATCTCTTTTGGAGGAAGTGAAAAAGCAGGGATGGATCCTAGGCTGATTTTTACTTTCAGAGTGATTATGGCCCAAATCAAAACAGCTGGCTCTTCAAAGTTCTGCAGGGTCAGCCACCACAGTCACTTCAAGCTGAGTTTCCTATCCAGTAAGTACATGTTCACAAGAGCCAAACTGATCCTGCTGGGTCCTCATGTCCCTGACCATGTCATGCAGAAAATAATAAAATCACAATTGCCCCTCTTATTTATTATAATAATTATTGATAATATCTACTGTATTTATATAGTAGTTTAAAGGCAGACCCCCACAAAGTGGTTTACATAACATTATTATAAACACGGCTGAATATTTTGTGGTCAAATTTAACTAGTCTTGTTGGTTTCTTTGAAAGAATCTGACCTTGGTTCCTGTTGGGAAGGATGGGAAGATCCATTTATCCAGGATCCCAAAGAAGAGGAGGAAACAGCAGGTAGATCCTTTGCTGTGTCGCGAGCCCCTTTTTGGTCTGGGAATTCAAATATTTTTCATTTCCTGAGAAATACTGTCTAAAGGAAATGGGCCCATCAGGTGGTGAGTTCTGGTGGACATCTTAATGGAAGAGAAGGCTCTCAATGGCTACTAGTCATAATGGCTATGAGCTACCTATGGAAACAGGGGAGGAGCAGCAAGAGGGAGCTATTGTCTTTATGTTCTGCTGCTGGGCTTCCCAGACGAATCAAGTTGGCCCCTGTGCAGAAGTTGGACTAGAGAAATCTTTGGTCTGATCCAGCAGGGCTCTCCCTATGAGGAAGAGAGATGGCCTCCAGGTTGAGGTTGCCCTTCTACATGCTAAAATATGCTGCAAATCAAAACATCTGGCTTGGCTTCCAAATAGTCTGGTGGCCACCTTTCAACAAGCTTTCTAAAATCTTTATCCCAGTTGGAATCTGTCCTGGATTTGAATGGATTTTATATATCTGCTGTTGTTATAAACTGTTTCTATATATATAATATCTTTTTTTTAAAAAAAATCTATGCTCCCCATATGCTCAGAGGCACATGTTACCAAATTCTTCCAAGCTACACACAGGAAGTGGATTGGACTGTGAAAGACCAACCCAAATTGTGTATGCATTTTTACAAATTAGTAGGGCAGTACAGTATCTTGAATGAGGAGGTCAGGTCTCTTGCTTCCCTGGTCACTATAACTGCACAATTTCCCTGCTTTTTAAACTTTGATAGAAATATCTGTTGGTTACAGATATGTTCTTAAACCACAAGGTTTGGGTTTTTTTTGCTTGTTCTGAGGGGACATGGATTCCATTGCAAACCTCTCCCTATAGGGTGCTTTGAAGTCCTGGCACCAGGTGATTGACAAGAGGGCAGACTCGCCCGCTTATCAAATGTGGCCTGTAAGGCCAATTCTGATCTGGCCTGTGGAACCAAAAAGAAATAAATCTCCTGATAAGTGGGGGGTTAAATCCTCCTGCTTTGACTGCACGCTGCTGTTTCCTACTGGGAAGGAGAAGATTCTGCTGGAGAGAGGAATGAGGAAAGGGAGAGACTGGCAGATAACAATTTTTAAAATGTCTTGGGAAAGGTAATAATGGGAGCAGAACTAGGCCAAATTCAGGTGTCAGTAAAATACACATCCAGCTGTGTGTTAACAGAGGAGTTCAGTTCAGAGTCATGGGCCATTCCTGCCTTTGGGGAAAGGCCATAGCTGAGTGGTGGAGCATTTACTTTGCATGCCAAAGGTCCTGGGTTCAGTCTGTGGCATCTCCAGCTACGGGTGGAAAGGGCCCATCTGAAATTCGGCAGAGCCACTCGTGGCCAGTGTGGAGAGCACTGACTACATAGACCAATTTATTTGTTTAATTTAATTTATATACCGCCCTAAGCCAAAAAGGCTCTCTGGGCGGTGTACATAAGAGATAAAACAAGCACCAATGAACTTATCTTCCTGCATTTGTATCTAAATGTCACATTTGACTGCAGCCAAGTCCAGTGGTATTGCAGAGTATAGTTTTGTTAAAATCGATACCACACTTGTGTCACATCTGTACCTAGTGACATCAGGTGGGATATGGAAGAGGCAGGAATTGTTCTTTGAGACTGCAGTGAACTCAAAGCAATTTCAATTTCAGCTAGGCACAGAAAGAGAAACTGGGGAAATTGTTGGGCTTTATCCGTTATGAGATGCTGTTACTGCATTGAAATACAAATGAGATTTTTCTGTTTTTTCCCCTCCTCCACCCTCTGGCCCAGCAGATGATGAACAGCACAGTGAAAATTACAGGGAGCCGCAGATGGTGTCACTGGCAACAGGCAAGCATGAAGCAGGAAAAGAAATGATTGGAAATGAAAGAGGACAGAAAAGGTGTGAAGGAAACGTGTCAAAGAATTGGAGAAAGAAATCATCTACTTCCAAAGGTGATGGCACCCATAAGCCTCTGACGCTACAGGGAGATCACAAAAGAAAAAGCAGGAAAATGTATCCAGTGATTGTGGAAGCTTTCAGAGATATATCAGATCTAAATAGGGATTACAGAATCCATGAAGGGGAGAAACGATATAAATGCATGGAGTGTGGGAAGAGCTTTAATGTGAGTGGCAGCCTTACTAAACATCAAAGAACGCACACAGGGGAGAAACCATTTAAATGCATGGAGTGTGGAAAAGGCTTTAGTATGAGTGGTAACCTTACTAAACATCAAAGAACCCACACAGGGGAGAAACCATTTAAATGCATGGAATGTGGAAAATGCTTTAGTGTGAGCTGCAGTCTTACTGCACATCAAAGAACTCACACAGGGGAGAAACCATTTAAATGCATGGAGTGTGGACACAGCTTTAGTGTCATCTGTAACCTTATTAAACATCAAAGAACACATACTGGGGATAAACCATTTAAATGTATGGAATGTGGAAAGAGCTTTACTGGAAGTGGTAACCTTACTAAACATCAACGAACCCACACAGGGGAGAAACCATTTGAATGCATAGAGTGTGGAAAGAGCTTTAGTATGAGCAGTAGCCTTACTGCACATCAGAGAACCCACACAGGAGAGAAACCATTTAAATGCATGGAATGTGGAAAGAGCTTCAGTGTGAGAAATCATCTTAATAATCACCACAGAACTCACACAGGGGAGAAACCATTTAAATGCATGGAATGTGGAAAGAGCTTCAGTGTGAAAGATCAGCTTATTAAACATCAAAAAACACACAGCACAGAGAAACCATTTAAATGCATGGTTTGTGGAAAGAGCTTCCGAGTGAGCAGTAGCCTCACTCTACACCAAAGAACACACACAGGGGAGAAGCCATTTAAATGCATGGAATGTGGCAAGAGTTTCAGTGTGAGGTGTCATCTTACTAGTCATCAAAGGACCCATACCGGGGAGAAACCCTATAAATGCATGGAGTGTGGAAAGAGCTTCACTGTGAGTAGTAGCCTTATTTTACATCAAAGAACCCACACAGGGGAGAAACCATTTAAATGCATGGAGTGTGGAAAGAGCTTCAGTGAAAATGGAACACTTACTAAACATCAAAGAACTCATAAAGGAGTGAAGCCATATAAATGTATGAATTGTGGAAAGAGCTTCGGTGTGAGCAGTAGCCTTACTGTGCATCTGAGAATCCACACAGGGGAAAAACCCTATAAGTGTATGGAATGTGGAAAGAGCTTCAGTCAGAGTAGTAACCTTACTTCACATGAAAGAATCCACATAGGGAGAAACAATAGAAAATCAATGGATTTTCAATGGAGTATGGAAAGCGTTTCAGTGACAAGATAAGTCTTACTGTACAAGAAAAAACCCACATAGGAAAGAGTAGAAATCAACAGAGGGCAAAAAGTCTTGTGGCACCTGGAAATGTAACACATTTATTAGTTTTCCTTGCCTTGAGTCTGCTTCATCAGATGCAAATCAAGTGTTTATCAGAAAAAGACATAAACAGTGAGGTTTTATGGAAGTAAACAATGTATTTTATGGCTTTATGTATTATAAAATGCAATGTAAGATATATAATGTATACAGTCTGCATCTGCATTGGAACTGTTTTTTAGATGTTTTAATTGTTTAATCACTGGTGTGTTTGCTGCTTAGGGCTCTTTTGGGAGGAAGAACAGGATATGAATGTAATAATTAATAATAATGATGATAATGATAACGCTTAAATTTATGCAGTTGACCCCTGTTTGCCACCCTGCGCTCCTTCTGGGAGGAAGGGAAGGATAGAAATTTATGATTATTATTACTACCATCTGCAGTGGAATATAAAACCATTATCACAATTCAAGCTAAAATTGTTAGATAATGACCACCTTGATACGTTGTCATCAGGGCCAAGCATTTTGCTGTGTAAAGTCCATGTAGAGGAGCCAGGTAATATGGCACTTGAATCCTACTCTGGTGAGGTGAATGCATCCTATACGCTCCTGAGGCAGCAGGCCAGATTAGGAGGCTCAAGACAGGCAGTGTAGCAAGAGAGGGGAATGGCTTCAGATTTCAAGAGGAACAGGCAGAAGGTGCTTCTGATGTCCCCCAGAATCTCCTGTCTGATGCAGTCAGTTCACTGGGCCACCCTTGAGAGTTGTGATGCTGTCCTGCTGGTTTCTGAATATTGCTGTTTAGTCTCAGATAAAGGAAACACTTTGTCCAAACATCTTTTGGTGAACCCTTCCCCCTTCCAATATTTTAGTTTAGAGAAAACGTGAGTAATGTGGGGGACATAGTAGAGGTGTATAAAATTACGCACTGTGTGGAGAAAGTGGATAGGAGAAGGGGACACCACAACTTGGGGACATCCAATGAAGCTGAATGGAAGATTCAGGACAATATTTCTTACACAGTGCATAGTTAAATGATGTAGTAATGGCTTTGAAAGAAGATTAGACGAATTTATAGAGGATAAGGCTATCAGTGCCTACTCTCCATGTTGGCTATCTTCTCCCTCCAATGTAATTCCTCTGAATACTTTTTGGAAAAGGTTTTGGGATGTTGCGGAGCAGAGAGAAGATTTAATATTCTTCAGTGGATCCATCTTAGTTTCATGTTTTTTTCCTGATGGCTTTTTATGGTGTAACTTGCCTCTTCTCTGGAAGATACACGAAGAGCAGACAACTTTGCTTTCATCTTTAGCTCAGCTAATTTCCTGTTTGGATTTTCCTGGATCTTAGATCCTGGACATCAGACTAATCTATGGTCTTACCTGCATTTTGGACCATAAGAGCCTATTCCCTGGATTTCCCCCTGGGTTGATAGATGTGAACTTCTATCAAGCGAAAATGCCATACAGTTAGAACAACTGGAAATAGAGGAAGCTTTAAATTGGAGGACCCTGGAGTTATAGCTGGGTGAATACACACAGGTAGCAATGGTTCATGTTAATCTTGCATGTTATAATCCTTGTATGTGATGGTCACTTTACTGTTTTCCATGTTGTTTCTCATGCAGTCATTGCAACCTAATGGTTCTTAGGTGTAACGTGATATTGATTTCCCTTTGATACTCTTGGTGAATGATGCTTACATGAAATGATGCTTATGCTTTTCATAAACTGAAATGCATTCATGGTCTGCTGCTGTTGTATTTTAAATAAATGTTTGAAACGGATTTCAGCCTGTGGTCATACGTGGTCACAACCCTCTCGTGCACCAGGGCAAGCTAGGGACTTCACTTTCATTTGCAGCTGGTAGTGGGGCAGGAGGGGAGTGCGAATCGGGTTTTCTCAGCAGTCGGCGAAAGTGGCTTCTCCAGTTTTGGGAAAGTGGCAGGGCTGGGGAAAATCCCTGCTTAAGAGCTTGGAGGAGCCGTTGCTTCCTGGGGTTGACGTTCCTGGGCCAGATACGTCAATGGTCTCATTCATTAGAAGGCAACTCCAGACATGCAGAGTTCTCAGGAATAACTCATCTGTGTAGTGAGATTCCTTCTGATGTCAAGCCTCCCCCCACTCTGTGCCCCTCAGCTGAAGGGAGATGCAAGGAAAGGGCACAAGAAGGCCTCCTGGCGGTCTGTTTCACCCAAGGGCTGGGCAGCCCATAGGTAGACTGGCTGAAAGACATTTATTGGTGGATTCTCCTTCCAGGGTGAAGGATGATTGCTCAGTTTCAGCACAGGGGCGTTCATGCACCCTCATATTTTTAAAGCAGCCACCAAAACTATAGAAACTTTTGCAGTGATTTCACGACCCCCCCCCCAAAAAAATAATAATTAAAAAATTGGTTTTGTTCTTTGAAGAGTGTGGACTTCCTGGAGCTTACATCTCCCCATGTGACTCACTGTAGGCCGTTTGTACCAGGGCCAGGAACAGCCTGATCAGTTTAAGGTCTGCCCCCAGCCCCTGCTAGCAGGAGGGAAACTTACCAGGCAGATTTTAGGTGCAGGAAATCTGAAGGCATCTTTTCTCTAGTTCTGGAGCTCAAAAGCACCATGTGCCCCCAGTAACTCACTTGCTGGATCGTCACCTTGTAGTGGTGAGTGGGCTTGCGTGTTCCAGTGAACCCTGTGAGCGATGCTGTCGGGAGTCATGTACTCCCAGCAGGGTCACCCATAGCGGTAAAGTCAAGGCAGAGGAACCAAAGAACGATCCAAGAATGTCCTCGATGGCAGAACAGGCGGAGGACAACAATGTGTATGTTACAACGGCTGTGAAGGCGGATGAAGGCTACAGCAGATAAAAGACTTCCAATCGTCGTGGTGCCCATGCCATTGGATCAAAGCCTGTTTCTGTCAAGATTGTGTGTTGAACGTTGTGCGCAGATTCTGCAGAAGTCAGTGCCATTATTTCACAATTATGTTTGGAGTTTTTTTAGTGTAAAATTTGCAAAGTGTTGCTGTACTTCACATATTCATAGAAATAAAAGCAAAAGAAAATGATGTCCTATAGGAAACTTCACTAAAATTGCAAAGTAAATCAGACATATTTAAAGTGACCATCTGAAGTATGTCAACTGTCTTAATAATGTTGCTTCCTCCCTGCTAAAACAAGATCAGCACAGCACATGTCTTCTATTATTTGGGCTGATTGCAGGTGTTGCCACCACTCACCATATGCTCAGAGGCACATTACCAAATTCTTCCAAGCTACACAGCAAGTAGATTGGACTGTGAAAGACCAACCCAAATGGTGTTTGCATTTTAACCAATTTGTAGGGCAGTCCAATATCTCAGAGAGGAGGTCAGGTCTCCTGCTCCCCTGGTACATTCACTACAGCTGCCCAATTTCCCTGCTTTTTAAAGTTTGATAGAAATATCTGTGGGCTATAGGTACATTCTTAAACCACAAGGTTTTTTGCCTATTAGTGAATTTCCCTGCTTTTTAATCCGGGAGGTAAGAAATGGGATCCTGTGCAAGTTTGCTGAGAATGGATTGATCATTTGCATGCTTATTGAGTTCAGTAGGATTTACTCCCCTGCAATCATGCTTAGGATACGTGAAACTGACCACAGGGAATGGGGAAGGGAGCAGGAATGGAAAGGCAGAGGGGAGGACTGGGATGGGAGCAGGCAGGAGGGGGAGGGGAGGACAGATGTGATCATTTGCATGTTTATTGAGTTCAGTGGGATCTACTCTTGTGCAATCATGCTTAGGATAGGTAAAACTGACCGGGGGGGGGAGGGAAGGAGGGCTGGAGTGGGCAGGGGAGGAGGAAGAAGGAAGAGGGGAGGAGGAAGGGAGAGGAAAGGGGAAAGAGGGGAAAGTCAGGTCTGATCATTTGCATGAATATTAAGTTCAATCGGATTTACTCCTATGCAATCATGATTAGGATAGGTAAAACTGACCAAGGGGGAAGGGGAGAGGGAGGGAACATATCGGAGGGGGCAAAGGAAGGGGGAGGAGAGGGCAGGTTTGATCGTTTGCATGCTTATAGCCGAAGCTCTGCTCACGGCAGGAGTTCGATTCCAACGGGAGGAAGTTGAATCTCCAGTAAAAGGGGTCGAGGTCCACTCAGCCTTTCATCCATGCATGGTCAGTAAAATGAGCACCCGGCATATGCTGGGGGGTAAAGAAAGGCCGGGGAAGGAACTGGCAATCCCACCCCATATATATGGTCTGCCTAGTAAACGTCACAAGACGTCACCCTAAGAGTCGGAAAGGACTTGCACTGTAAGTGCGGGGACACCTTTACCTTTTTTTAGAGTTCAATGGTATTTACTTCCGTGCAATCATGCTTAAGATAGGTAAAACTGACCATGGGGAGGAGGAAGGGGAGGGGGAAGGAGGAGATTGGAAGGGGGGAGGAGGGAGGGGCAAAAGAAGGGGGAGGGAAGGGGCAAGAGGGAGGGGATAGGAGAAGGGAGGGTGGGTTTGGCCATTTGCATACTTTTTGAGTTCAATGGGATTTATTTCTGTGCAATCATGTTTGAAAATGGAAATGGATTGCCTTCAAGTCAACCAGACTTATGGCAACCCTTTGAATAGGGTTTTCATGGTAAATGGTATTCAGATGTGGTTTTACCATTGCCTTCCTCTGAGGCTGAGAGGCAGTCACTGGCCCTAGGTCACCCAGTGAGCTTCACGGCTGTGTGGAGATTCAAACCCTGGTCTCCCAGGTCGTAGTCCAACGCTGACCTGGGGGAGGAGATTGGGTGGGTGGGCACTGGGCAGAAAGGAAAACATTGTGAACAGTATCATTGCTTTTCACCATTTCCCCCACCTTTTTATTCTACAAAAGGCACATGTAGCCTCCCTAGGGTTGCCAGGTTCAGGGCCTGAGACTGATCCTGTATCTTTAGGAGAAGAGGAAGTCAGCCAAGTGCAGGTGTTCTTGCAGCACTGTCATGGGAAAAACCACAAGGTGGGATTCTCCCTTCCCCCCCTGCACAGCTTTTAAAGATACAGAAGACCTCTTGGAGGCTGGGCCTGGCAACCATGAGTAAAGCCCTGCGAACGCTCTTCTTCAAAAGGTGTTAGAGGGCGAGAAAAATGATACTTGGCACAGTATCTTAGCTAGAGTACACAGCTGAATGAGAATAGGATGCTGCCTTATACTGAATCACGTTGGTCCACCTAACTCAGTCCTGTCTACACTGACTGCCCTTCCTGGAGATGCTGGGGGTTGAACCTGGGACCTTCTGCATGTAAGGGAAATGCTCTACCACTGACCTATTGCCCCTTCCACTGTAATTAAGTCTTCTTTTATTTAGTGGCCAACAGCATGTCCATATCAAATATTCATACTGATTTTCAATTATCTTTTTATTGCTTCATGTCTTAGGTTGTATTAAATTTTACATTGAGCTGAAGCCAGAGCTTGGAAAAGGTACTTTTCTGAACCACAACTCCCATCAGCCCCAGCCAGCATGGCCACTGGGTTGGGATGATGGGCGTTGTAGTTCAAAAAAAGTAACTTTTCCAAGCTAAGATAAATCCAGTGAATATGGAACCTTCCCTCTGGCTCCCCAACACAATACCCTTTTAAGAACATAAGGACATAAGAAGAGCCTGCTGGATCAGGCCAGTGGCCCATCTAGTCCAGCATCCTGTTCTCACAGTGGCCAACCAGGTGCCTGGGGGAAGCCCGCAAGCAGGACCCGAGTGCAAGAACACTCTCACCTCCTGAGGCTTCCGGCAACTGGTTTTCAGAAGCATGCTGCCTCTGACTAGGGTGGCAGAGCACAGCCATCACGGCTAGTAGCCATTGATAGCCCTGTCCTCCATGAATTTGTCTAATCTTCTTTTAAAGCCGTCCAAGCTGGTGGCCGTTACTGCATCTTGTGGGAGCAAATTCCATAGTTTAACTATGCACTGAGTAAAGAAGTACTTTCTTTTGTCTGTCCTGAATCTTCCAACATTCAGCTTCTTTGAATGTCCACGAGTTCTAGTATTATGAGAGAGGGAGAAGAACTTTTCTCTATCCACTTTCTCAATGCCATGCATAATTTTATACACTTCTATCATGTCTCCTCTGACCCGCCTTTTCTCTAAACTAAAAAGCCCCAAATGCTGCAACCTTTCCTCGTAAGGGAGTCGCTCCATCCCCTTGATCATTCTGGTTGCCCTCTTCTGAACCTTTTCCAACTCTATAATATCCTTTTTGAGATGAGGCGACCAGAACTGTACACAGTATTCCAAATGTGGCCGCACCATAGATTTATACAATGGCATTATTTCCTGCACATTGACTGATTCCTCTCCCCTCCTTCCCTTCACCCACCCCTAAAATGCAGTTCTGAATTGGTACATGCCGTGTCAGGATGAAAGATGTCCTATCACACAACTGTCATCAAACAGCTTCCTTTTGCCTTGCGGCACGTGATGTGATCCCAGGGCCCTTTCAGGGGACACTCTGGTCCAGAGCAGTTAAAAGTATCAAAATTGCTATCATCTTCGTGGCTGGGAGTTCAGCGTAAAAAATGACCGGATACATACAAGTTGATTTTCTATGATTTCAGACCTGGCGCTTCCAGCAATATGGACCGTTGGGGACAACCTGAGGTGCTCCAATAGTATCCTATAAATAAATTATAAATACAAAATACAATATAAGAAACGAAACTATAAAAATACGATTAAAAACCACACCACATCTAGCACAATGCATTGCAACTGCCAGAAAATAACATTAAGAAGCCCACCAAAACCTTCTGCAATTTTCAAACGATCCGTGGGGGGAAAGTTTCGGAAGCTCTGACTTACAGCTCGGAAGCTAAACTGTAAACTAAATCCCCATTTTGGAAAAGTGGCTAAAAGAAAATTCCCAGTAAGGTATAGTTCCACACAACAGAGGTCTAGCTATAGGGAGCCCCCGATGACGAAGCATCTCTGCCCTAGTGACAAAGTGTCAAGGTGAGTTAAGCGGCTCAGCGAGTTTGCCAGCATGCATACTCTCCTCTTCCTCCTGTTGACCTAAAGAAATCCCAAAGCCCCCAAGTAAGTAATTTTTGATTTGCCCCAATGGGCGAGAAGGTGGTGACCAAACAGGACCCGAGAGGCTCAAATCTGTTCAATGTTATTTATTTTAACTATATCAGCAAAAGACTAGTGAATGCATTTCAAGCATAACAACATCAAAGAGAAATCAACAGTACATCATGCATGAATGAATTTTGGGGAAGGGAACAGTATATGCATATAGGGATTACATGGAAAAACAGAATATGAATACGTAAACTTGACTATTCAACTTAATTCTACACAGAAGAATATGCAAGATTAAAATTAACTACAATTTAACCATTGCTGAATCCTACATCGGCCTATCTAAACTCCATCGGCCCTTTAAAACGTACTCAATTAAAGCTTCCTACATAATCCCAGCTGTCCTAACTACATGGACTTTTAAGAGAAGAACACAACTATCAATGCAGAGTGAAATTCCAGAAATCAGGCCCCTGTGGTCTTCCATGCATGTTACAAGAGATCAGTCTGGTGTCCAGGAAAATTCAAACAGAACATTAGCCGAGATGAACAAAAATGTTTCAAAATAAAATAGTCTAAACGTTACTCAGGAATTAAATCATCAGAGGTGTACAAAAAAACCTAAATTACTGTAAAATTAGAAGCAAAGCTTCTTAAAATCTCAAAACAAAGCCTTCTCTTATGTATAAGTTGCAACACAAAAAGGTATCATGAAAAAAAACCTGTCTGTGTGAAAAAGAAATGAAGCAAAGTCCAGAGAGGAAAGTTGCTGACAAATCCAACAGTCACACTCGGCTTCAGAAAAGGAAAGTTCCCAAAAATAAAGGAATGGCAAAAAGGATATTGAAAGTCAAAAGGTCTGGAGTTATACTGCAGGCCAAGAAAGGTTATCAGCAGGTCCAAGAGGATGCAAGGGTGGTGCTTGCTATGATGATGTTTACCCTCCTTTCACCAGCAGGTCCCAGGGGGTGGGGTGGGGTTTATAACAGTTTAAAATTCAATATTAAATACAGTTGAAATAAATTACAAGCATATGAACTGGGTGGGTCCTGAAAACACACATCTTAGGTATCAAAGGCCAGGGAAAAGAGTCAAAAGAAGGTATTAGTGGCAAGAAAGCATCCTTCAGTAAATGGAATTCTTGCCTAAATGCAGAGAACAAAAAGGAACACAAAGTTTGGCAAGAATCAAAAGTGTGTCAAAGAAGGATAAGGAAATTGCAGAGAAGCTGAATGAATTCTTTTCATCTGTCTTCACAGTAGAGGATATAGGGCAGATCCCTGTGCCTGAACTAACCTTTGCAAGAAGGGAGTCTAAGGATCTGAGGCAAACAAGGATGAAGTGAGATGAAGTTCTAGTCTTAATTGACAAAATAGAAACCGACAAATCCCTGGGCCTATGTGGCAAGCCACTGAGAGTTCTCAAAGGAGATTGCAGATCTTCTAACAAAAATGTGTAACTTGTCCCTGAGTTCAGCCACTGTACTTGAGGAATGGAAAGTGACCAAAGTAAAAGGATCCACGAGGATCCTGGAAATTACAGATTGGTTAGCTTAATGTCTGTTCCAGGAAAACTGGCAGAAAGTATTGTTAGATAAGCATATAGAAGAACAAACCTTGCTGAAGCAGAACCAGCATGGTTTCTGCATGGAACCTATTCTTATTACTTTCTTACTAACCTATCAGGGTTCTTTGAGTCAAGCATATTAACAGAGGTGATCCAGTTGACCTTGTATAGTTAAGACTTTTAAACAATTTCGATAAGGTACCTCACCAAAGACTCCTCAGTAAGCTTAGCTGTCATGGAATAAGAGGAGAGATTCTCTTGTGGATCAGGAACTGGCTAGGAAACAGAAAGGAGAGAACAGCAATAGAAAGTGAAGCCCACCAAGAATCTGTACTGGGACTTGTGCTTTTTAACTTGGTCAAAGATGATCTAGGATTAGAATGAGGAACATAGGAAGATGCCTTATATCAAGTCAGAGCATTGGTCCATTTAGTGCTGGAAGTGTGGCCAAGTTTGCTGATGTTACTAAATTGTTCAGGGTGGCTAAAACATAAAGGGATTGTGAAGAGCTCCAAAAGGACCTCTCCAAACTGAGTGAACAGGCGGTCAAATGGCAAATGCAATTTAATGTGAGCAAGTGTATAGTGATGCATTTTGGGGCAAAAAAATCTTAAATTCCCATATACGCTCATGGGGTCTGAACTGGCGGTGACTGACCAGAAACGAGACCTTGGGA
Organism: Rhineura floridana; assembly: GCF_030035675.1. Lineage (NCBI taxonomy): Eukaryota > Metazoa > Chordata > Lepidosauria > Squamata > Rhineuridae > Rhineura > Rhineura floridana. Next base: position 226,446,342 of record NC_084482.1, on the reverse strand, counting down.
TCATACTGGATAACTTGATGATTATGTCGACCCAATGTGTGGCAGCTGTGAAGAAGGCAAACTGCGTGCTAGAGATCACTAGGAGATGAAATTAAAATAATTTGTAAAATATTAGAGCATAAAAAGTTCATCTTCAGCTAAAAAAAGAAAATCAGCATTCAGGATGTTTCAAGCTGCTGAGCTGAAATATAAAATATACATAAGATGACTAAGAAAACATAAAAAGATACAATGGAATGAGAATCGTTTCCCCCAAGAATTATAATGGTAAACTTAAAGAACCAAAAAGCCTGAAGTGTAAAAACCACACGTAAGAGGACTAAGGAAACCTCAAAATACATTCCTAATAATAATAATAATAATAATAATATTTAATTTGTTTGTCGCCTATCTGGCAATTAGCCACTCTAGGCGACGTACATTAAAAAAGATAAAATACAATAATATCAGATGCAATCATATTAATAACAATAGATAGAAATACTGGACAGTCATCGATACATAATAAAAGCAATTATATTAACAACATACGATAGATGACAGACTCATGACGATTTACCCATCCCAAGGACCTCGAAGGTCGAATTGTTCATTTTTCCACCAACGGTGATCATCATTAAACTTAAAAGCCCAGACTGCGAGTTTTGATTACTAGCTGAGACATACCGGCTTGTGAAGTAACTTGTACAGTCAAACAGCTTGCAAAGTAGAAGACTAAGAAAACGTCTTTAGATATTCAGTGTAAATGGCCGCAACACACATTTTTTAAACAAAGAGATCCTCAAACTATCGCCTTGTTTTGCTTTAGGAGCACCAGGTGCTCAAACATGTCATCAGTCAGAGAATGTCTTTTGACAGCCATTTCATTCCCGCCTGTGCTGAAGAGACGCTCCACAGCTGCACTTGAAGGCAGACCCGTGTTGTACTGAAGGAAGCTTTTCAAAACGCGTGGGAAGGCATGCAGCGATGACAGCTCCCTGTTTGGAAACTCCAGGTACCTTGAGACTTCCTCTTCTGCGGAGTCCTCTGCTGACTTTTTGCTCTGAGACTGTATGCTGAAAAAGTCATCGTCGCAGTCGTTTGCACGTTCCTTGTCTGAAGCGCTTTCACCCTGCTTAGCAACTACTTCGTGAATGTGATCTCTCAGACAATTTTCCATGTCATACCTGCTGAGATCTGTATTGCACAGATCCAGCCAGTCCAGCTTGAACCGAGGGTGTAAGGATGCTGCCACCAAAAGCTGGCGCTTCTCCCAAATTGGCCCAAACCTTTTTCTGATTGCTCCTCGTACAATCTTCACCAGAGGGCGGCAGTAGGTGTAATTTACAGACTTCTTCTCCAACACCTGCAGTTTATGGTCTAGAGCATGCAGAGTTGGCAGCAAATAACCCATATACATGCCATTTTCCTTTTGAAGGATATCGATGGACTGGGCAACTGGCCCCAAGATCTCACAATACTCCTGGACGACGTGGACCTCGGGAGTTGTGAACCTCTGCAAGGAGCAGAAGTCCATGATGGAATCTATTTTCTGTGGCGCAGTGGACAACAGATCCCTTAGTTGCTTCAGGGCACCATAGATAGAATTCCATCTCGTTTTATTTGGAACCCTGAGAAAGTCACCACACTGGTCCCTTATGTACGCTGCAGCAATTACTGACTGGTTTTGCTTGGACCATAGTTTATAACATTTCCCTAATAAGGAGCAAAAGTGTTTTCTGAAACCCCCCAAAGAGTTCAGAGCTCTCACAATATCCTCAGTTGCCACCAAGTGCAGCGTGTGACTTGCACACCTTTCGTATGGACGTAAACGTACTTCTGTTTCTTCGTCTTGGTCTTCACCTGCATCCAGAATGTTATAGACATCCACAAATTCCACCTTCACATCCTGCTGGTCATCATCATCTTCCTCAGAGTGCTCTGCGACATCCACCGCCTCCCTGTCGTTGTAGAGAACTCTGAAGGTTTTTTTAAAGTTAGAGCCGTTGTCTGTGGTGGTACATACCACTTTGTCGTGGATTTTGTACTCCACATGAACATTGTGCAGCGTTGTAGCCAGGAGATCATAGGTGGGGGGTCCTTTCAGACGTCTGCAAGCCAGCACACAGAACTCGCGAGTCAGACTATCTGGGTTGATCCAGTGGGCTGTGACCCCGAGGTAACTGTTTTTCCCATGTGTCCAGCAATCCACACTGGTGGCCACATGAGCCACTCGAGTCAGTTTCATTGCAACCTCTTCTCTCATTTGGTAAGCCTTTTTTTCCAGTCTGTCTCTCAGAGTCTTCGAACTCATAACGGACAGGTCCTTGCTGAGGCCAAGACGAGCAAACTCAACGAACGATGGCTTGTCCACAAGCTCAGGGGGCATTGCCTCCTCCACGATGAAATCAAGGAGTTTCTTATCCAGGATTTTCTGGGTGACAGGCTCTCTGCCAGATCCCCACCTCTCTAGGGTCACCTGCATCTTGGGAGGCCTTGTTCCACTAGTGTCTTCTGCTTCAGAGAAGTCATGCCTCTTTGTATGTTTCCTTTTTGCAGCCTCGAGAGCTCTGAGCTGCTCTGGGTGCTGCTTCTGGAAAGAGAAAACAGCCTCACTTTAGAGCCTTATACAAAGAAAATTCTCTGAGATCAGCTGACCCACAAAAGCAAGGCTTTGCCTTAATAAAACTTATCAGGGACCCTCCAGGCAAGTGCTTTATTGTGGGTGTAGCTCTTGATACAACAATACTGCATCAGCAATCGATACCACATTATTGCTGTCCACAAGGGCCACAGCGCAACAAAAATGGGATGAAAATAAACCAGAACGTTTGTGGTGCTAAAAGGTACAGGATTTCAGCTGGAAGTTACAGGACATGAAATGATTCGACATGAAGCAGTTATTAACAATATTAATAACATCAGCCATCACCATAAAAGAGGAAGTCTACCAAGAGTGAGACTTTGGACCCTGTCTGTCTTGGACTTCGGCTGCCTTGGTCCCCGGCCTCGCCTCTAGGATTCCCTGCTCTTGTAGGACTATGACTAAAGCCTGACTCAGGATTAAGAGCTAGGCCCTGACTCAGCAGTTTTGGTGACCCACTCCAGCGGTTTTCTACGTGTTTATACTGGCCTGCTAGTAGTGTGTTTGTTCAAGAACAAGGCTTTTGTCTGTCTTATAGCGGTAGGATGTGTCTTCACTACAAGAGGGGAGGGAGGGGGATACAGGGGGCTACCATTAGTGTTGTAGAGGGCAGAGGGAGATACGGAGTAGGGAGGCAGTTATGTTATCAGGGGAGAGGGGTATGCAACAGAGTGCTGGTTGCCCCCAAACTGTCTCCCCGTTTAAATAGCCTGAATAGCCGTGGTGACATTCCCTCCGGGCTGAAATTGCTGCTTGTGAATGCCAGGTCGGTGAATGGTAAAACAACGGCCATTCAGGACTTGATCCTGGATGAGCATGCCGACCTGGCTTGTATTACTGAGACCTGGTTGGATGAAGCTGGGGGGGTTAATCTCTCTCAACTTTGCCCACCAGGTTTCTCTGTGCAGCAGCAGGCAAGACCTGGGGGGCGGGGAGGTGGAGTCGCAGTGGTCTATCGGGATACTATCTCCCTGACCAGGTGCCCTGCCCCACAGTATCCAGGGTTCGAGTGTGTGTATCTGAAGTTGAGTGGTCGGGACAGAATAGGGACTCTGTTGGTGTACCGCCCACCCCGCTGCTCCATAGTCTCCCTTCCTGAGCTAGCCGGGCTGGTCTCGGGGCTGATGTTGGAGTCCCCTCGGCTTGTGGTGCTGGGGGACTTCAACATCCATGCCGAGGCCGCCCTGTCGGGAGTGGCTCAGGACTTCATGGCCTCCATGACAACCATGGGTCTGTCCCAGTAGTATCTGGCCCCACTCATGTTGCTGGCCACACCCTGGACCTTGTTTTCTGTGTGGAGGGGGATGATGGTGATCTTGGTGTGGAGGAACTTTCTGTAGTTCCTTTGTCATGGACAGACCACTACCTGGTGGGGTTTAGACTCACTGGGACTCGGAACCTCTGCAGGGGTGGGGGACCGATTAGGATGGTCCGCCCCAGGAGGCTGATGGATCTGGATGGTTTCCTGATGGCTCTTGGGGATTTTCCTGCCACCTCAGCAGACGATTCTGTCGAAGCTCTGGTTGACCTCTGGAATGGGGAAATGGCCAGGGCGGTGGACATGATCACTCCTGAGCGTCCCCTCTCATGAAGTGGAGCCAAACCAGCCCCTTGGTTTACCAAGGAGCTGGCGGTGATGAAACGAATGAGACGGAGACTAGAGCGACGTTGGCGGAAGACTAGGAGCGAGTCTGACTGAACACGGGCTAGAGCCTCCTTGAAGGCCTACTCTGTGGCAGTGCAGGCAGCAAAGAAATCATCTTTTTCTGCCACCATTGCATCTGTGGGGAGCCGTCCAGTGGAGCTGTTTCGAGTGGTCAGGGGTCTTTTACATTCTGGCCCCCGAGAAGGTAATATAGATCACTCAACAGCCCGCTGTCAAGAGTTTGCACAGCACTTTGCAGATAAAGTCGCTCAGATTCGTTCCAACTTAGACGCTATAATTGATACAGTCTCAGGGGATGTAACTTTGGCTCCTGTCTGTCCAATAATGATGGATTCTTTTCAATTTGTACAGCCTGAGGATGTGGACAAGATCCTTGGAGAGGTGAGAGCCACCACATGTCTGCTAGACCCTTGCCCTTCCTGGCTTATAAAAAGTGCCAGAGAGGGACTGGCTGAGTGGGTGGGGGGAGTGGTTAATGCCTCCTTACACCAAGGCAGAGTTTCAGTGTGCCTAAAGGAGGCAGTTGTAAGGCCTTTGTTAAAAAAGCCCTCCCTGGACCCCTCCATAATGGATAATTACCGGCCAGTGTCCAATATTCCATTTTTGGGTAAGGTAACAGAGTGTGTGGTGGCCTCCCAGCTCCAGGGATTCTTGGATGAAACAGATTATCTGGATCCATTTCAATCTGGTTTCAGGCCTGGTTATGGGACAGAGACGGCTTTGGTCGCCTTGGTGGACGACCTACGCAGAGAACTGGACAGGGGGAGTGTGCCCCTGTTGGTTCTGCTGGACCTCTCAGCGGCTTTTGATACCATCGACCATGGTATTCTTCTGGGCCGCCTTGCTGGGATGGGACTTGGGGGCACTGTTTTGCAGGGGCTCCATTCCTTCCTGGAGGGACGAACCCAGAAAGTGGTGCTGGGGGATTCCTGTTCGAGCCGTTGGCCATTGGCCTGTGGGGTCCCTCAGGGCTCAGTTTTATCCCCTATGCTATTTAACATCTACATGAAACCGCTGGGAGAGGTTGTCCGGGGGTTTGGGGTTCGGTGCCATCAGTATGCTGAAGACACCCAACTCTATGTCTCCTTTCCACCTAATTCCAAGGAAGCTGACTCGGTTCTAAACCGGTGTCTGGCGTCAGTGGTGGACTGGATGAGGGTGAACAAATTGAAGCTTAATCCAGACAAGACAGAGGTGCTCTTGGTCAGTCGTAAGGCGAATCAGGGAATAGGGATACAGCCTGTGCTGGATGGGGTTACACTCCCTCTGAAGACACAGGTTCGCAGTTTGGGTGTGCTCCTGGACTCAGCGTTAAATTTGGAGTCCCAGGTTTCTGCAGTGGCCAGGAGTGCTTTTGCACAATTAAGATTAGTGCGCCAACTGCGCCCGTTCCTTGAGCTGTCTGATCTGGCCACGGTGACACATGCCTTAGTTACATCCCGCTTAGATTACTGTAACACGCTCTACGTGGGGCTGCCTCTGAAGACTGCTCGGAAACTTCAGTTGGTGCAACGTGCTGCAGCCAGAATGTTAACTGGGGCTGGTTACAGGGACATAAGAACATAAGAAGAGCCTGCTGGATCAGGCCAGTGGCCCATCTAGTCCAGCATCCTGTTCTCACAGTGGCCAACCAGGTGCCTGGGGGACCGTACTACCCCCTTGTTAAAATGCTCCACTGGTTGCCAGTCTGTTTCCGGACACAATTCAAAGTGCTGGTGGTGACCTACAAAGCCCTATACGGCTTAGGTCCAGGCTATTTATCAGACCGTATCTCCCTGTATGAGCCTGCCCAGGCCCTGAGATCCTCAGGAGAGGCCCTTCTCTCAATACCCACATCTTCTCAAGTACGACTAGTGGGGACGCGTGAGAGGGCCTTCTCGGTGGCTGCCCCTAGGCTTGGGAATTCCCTTCCTAGGGAGGTAAGAATGACCCCCTCCTTGCAGTCCTTCCGCCGACAAGCAAAGACCTTCCTATTCCAACAAGCCTTCGGAATGGAAGGCTAAGGATAGGGCGTGAAGGGTGCTGCATTGCTAATGTCTATTATATCATTTTTAAACTAGTCTGAATTCTTTTAGCTGTATGTATGGTTTTAATATTGGAAATGGTTTAATCTTATTTTAATGTAGACTTTGTATGTTTTTAATTATATGTATTTTTTATCTGGAAGCCGCCATGAGTTCCAGTTTTGGAAAAAGGGCGGGGTATAAATAAAGATCATCATCATCATCATCACCACCCCAGAATGCACACAGGCATAAACAGTATTGAAAGTGGGACTGCGTGTGGCCACCCAATTATTTTATTTATTTATTATACTTATTTGTCACTTACTCTCAATAGTTTTGTCTCGGAGCAACTTACAACTTAAAAAAAACACCCAATCTATAATTTAAAATATGTTAAAGATAAAAGAACATGGTTAACTAAAAGTGCCCATCTTGCAACAACATAAAAAAGGACCCACCCTGACCCACCCAACTAAAAGATCGACACCTGTTAGCAAAATGCCTGGGTGAATATTATCATGAGCACATCAGCATGAATGAGCATTAAAACTGATGTCTGGAGGTGTCCCCCAAGCCTTCAAAGAGCTCTCTCTGCCGGCTTCACTCTAAAGCACACCAAAAGCGTGAGTGCTGCTAACCTGCAAATGTCTTTTCAGGTTGGATGTGGAGGTTGTTGCCGCGCTCACCGTCTTCACTTTGGGTAAGCAGAATTTGCACTGCACCGTCACGTTCTTGCCCCTCTGCGACACGAAAGAAAAGGCTCGCTCAAAGCCAAGCCACGGCAATGGTTTGGCAGAGGTCGATGGTCTCCCTAGCACATCCTGGGCAGCACCCTCCTCCCCGACAACCACGCAGTCGTTATTCTGGCGTTTCTGTGCCTCTGTAAGATAGAACAAGAGGAACGTCTGTAAGAAGCACTTTCCTCCACCAAGGTGCTGGTTTTAACCTGTAAAGCCTTACATGGCTTAGGACCACAATACCTGATGGCAAGTTTCTCCCGACACGAACCCACCCATACACTACACTCAACATCCAAAGCCCTCCTCCGGATGCCTACTCCGGGGGAAGCTCGGAGGACAGCAACAAGGGAGAGGGCCTTCTCAGTGGTGGCCCCCAAATTATGGAATGATCTCCCTGATGAGGTGAGCCTGGCGCCAACACTGTTATCTTTTCAGTGCCAGGTTAAGACTTTCCACTTCTCCCAAGCATTTTAGCATGTGTTTTTAAATTGTTTTTAAAAAATGTGTTTTTAAATTTGTATATTTGTTTTTAATGTTTTAATTGTTGTAAACCGCCCAGAGAGCTTCGGCTATGGGGCGGTACACAAATGTAATAAAATAAATAAATAAATAAATAAATATGGACATCACTTCCTCTGATCCTATGATTATTTGAGGGAGGCGGAGCCTTCGGGTGGGATTTCTGGTGGTGATGGCTGCGCTTTACTGAGCTCCTTCACCCCACTGAGCCCATCCAACACCATCCAGACCTCAGTACATGAGGCTGATCAAAAGCAGGGCTGGGCTACACTTTCCGTGGCAAACCCCTACATACCTTCAACAGTGGAGGCAGACGCTGCCCGAAGCAGAGAGGGGCAGGCCCTGGGAAAAATGATCTAAGCAGATCCCCAACCCTCAAAAGGGATCAGTCCCCCAGAGAGGAAGGAGAGAGAAAATGAATCCCCGCCACCCACCAACTCAAACAGACCAGCTTTATCTCCATCGCGAAACACCCAGGATGCAACGCAAACTTCTCTGCCTCTGAGAGAAGTCTGCTGAGAGGACGAGAAACGGTGCGCCTGGCTGAGGCCAGCAAAGCCAGACTCACATTTACCCCTTTCAGGTCGGCAGCCAGGCCCTGCGGAAAGGGGTCAGAGGAACAAGGAAGGATTGGCTCCCACGCCCAAGAGCGCAGAGGAACAAGCCGCATGCCCCTCCAACCTGCTGGACCTGACACACAGCGCAGCCCTGCTCCTAGATCAGTGTCCCTGGATCAGCGAGGCCGGACCAAAGCCCCCAACTTGCAGAGCTTGGAGAAGTTACTTTTTTGAACTACAACTCCCATCAGCCCAATCCAGTGGCCATGCTGGCTGGGGCTGATGGGAGTTGTAGTTTAAAAAAGTAACTTCTCCAAGCTCTGGCAACCACCCTGTCAGCTTCCCCCCTCCCTGCCACGAAAACCAGTTCATTGCAAGCACCGCTGGAACCCAGGTTGCCTTCTGAAGATGCGAAGTCGCTCTGAATTGTCAAGGGAGTTCCTAAGACTTCTTTTGTAAACTGCCCAGAGCTTTGGCTATGGGGCGGTATATAGATGTAATAAATAAATGAATGAATAAGACTTAATGTGAAGCCAGGCGTCTACGGCTGCGTTCACACCATCCCTTTAACGCACCTTCCCCAAGAATCCTGGGAACTGTAGTTTGTTAAGGGTGACGGGAACGGTACCTCTGTGAGGGGTAAACTATAGTTCCCTGGATCCTTTTTTTGGAGGGTAGGGGGGGTGGGCTTTAAGCATATAGCGTGTGTGAAAGGAATTCTGATTTTATCCCCTTAGGAACCCATCTTTGAAGTATGTTTAATTTGCTGAAGTTAAAATATAACATTTGCAGTGAAAATTATAAAAGAGAAGCATGTTTGCATAGATGTTCTCCTCAACGCAGGCTTGAAGAGATTGTGGTTAGCATGTTTCCGGAGCTATTCCCGAAGCAACATCGTGTAAAAGAGGAACTATCACAAGAATGATTCTTAGGAGAAATCACATATGCTGGTTTTACATTGTGTGAAGTGTTGATCATTACTCTTTTTGAGATGTTTCTGGATGTCTTGTTACGTACCTTAAATGTGTCAAAACAAGGTTAGAAGGGCATAAAAACCCTTCCTCTTTCTTGCGGATGAACAAAAACAGTCCTTAGACATATAGGCCAGGTACCCGCCCCCAGGGGAGGATACCCGGGCAGGGATTGGCCCAAGGGGGTCATAAGGTACAATGAATCATTATAAAAAGCAAAGTTTTCCTGTTGATTGGCAGAGTGAAGTTCGAGAGAGCTTCCTCTCCCATTATGCATAATGGTATTTTTTGTTATTGATCAATAAACCTCTGTCCTTTGGAGCAGAATCTTTGGTCTGGAAAGGTTTCCCTTCCACACGTGTACGCAGCCTATGTCACTGGCAATGCTTGGATTTACTCTAATAAGCACAGATGTCGTACCATATTTATTTATTTATTAAATTTATATCCCGCCCTTCCTCCCAGAAGGAGCCCCACTAAAAGCACTCTGAAACCTCTTAAAAACAAAAGACTTTAAAACATAGCAAAACAAAGCATCTTAAAAACTTCTTTAAAAATCAACTTTTAAAGCGTCTTAAAAAGCAATTTCAGCACCATAGTTTTGTTCATATAAACTCTCCCAAGAAACTCTTAAATCCGGTACCTGCCCATCTCTTCTCTTCCTCGGAGCCACACCTAAATGGATCCTCTTCTTTCAGCCACGACATCAAGGCCAGTTTGGCAGTTTCTTTCAAGGAAGCAGACAGGTCATTTCATTCGGGGTACACAACATTCAGGCATTCCATGCCACCCAGTGCCATGGCCCCCTCCCAAAAGCCAACGGCGGGAAAGGCAAAGTCTGACTGACAGGACAGGCTCATGTGGGCCCAGCAGGGTTCTCCTGGCACTTAGAAACAGGCTCTCGCTGTGCATGAAGCTCAACTCAGTGGCGCTTCTCAGAGGATAGAAGGGAAACCTCAGCCTGAAGGCTCTCTCCTCTCTTTACAAAAAGAGCCCCACTGGATCACAACAAAAGTCTATCTAGTTCAGCATTTCATAGGAAGCCCAAAAGCAAGACCTAAAAGGGCTTTTGTGCCTCTGGTGCTGCTCTTTCCCTAATTCCAGAGACTAGTAGCCAGAACTGGCACTAGTGGTCGGCCAGGTCGGGCCCTGGCTGAGGGCCCAAAACCAGAGAGGGGCCCGCCATCCAGAACCCAATCCTGCTGCACTGCCACTCAACGGACACATGGGGGGGTATGGGAAGGCATGCAGTGTAGGCGTTCTTGAAGGAGCAATTTGGTTCCCATGCACAGTGGCTGCAGTGCATGTAATTACCGAACATACACTCTATCTTTGCAAGGTTCAGACATGGATGAATTCGACACCCTACGCGCAGTTTGTGTGTGTTTAAAGTAGAGAAGCAGACCAAACAGCCAAGAGTGAGACTGGAAATTCAATTATTTCTCAAGTGTTTGTGTGCTGTGTGTAAGATGAAGGATCCCAGGCATTGAGACTATTCATATAATCCGCCTATCAGCATGGTAAGCCATCATGAATCTTTGGGAGTTGAGGAAAAAGTAAATTTCCTCCTGGAAATTTCCCAAAATTCAAAATCTTACATTTTTTCCCCTTGGACAACAGGGCATTGCCACATCAGTGAAGATTTGTTTTATTTTAAAGGTGCGGGGCAACAAGGGAGGAGGAATGTGGTTTGGGGAGGGAAACGTGGGGACAAGGCACCCCAGAAACCTGGAGCCGGACCTAACAGTACCAGTTGAGAGCTTTGGACTAATCCACTTGGGAACCCTTTGGAGGTGTCCACCAGTAGAACTCACAGCTTGATGGGTCAGTCCACTCTGGACGATATTACACAGGAATGAAGAAAACCCTTCAATTCACAGACCAAAAAAGACCCCGCAACAGAGCCAAGCACCTACCTGCTGATGTCTCCTTCTCTCTGGGGTCGTGGACAAAGGGATCGTCTTCTTCTTCCCAACAGGAACTAAGGTCTGATTCTTCCAAGGAAACAGACAAGACTCGTTACTTTAGACCGCAAAATATCCAGCTGTTCCAAATGAAGCTGTTCCTATGAGCTGAAAGCTAAGAAGAGGAATAATTTTGAACGTACAAATCCTACATCGCATGGATAAGAGAGGGCTGTGTGGTCCCAGCAGGGACAAGCTGCCACTTGTGAATGTGCGTTCACTGAATGTGAAGCTCAGTTTGAAATGCCTGTTGGGGATGACCCTGCGGGACTTAGCAGAGCTTGTTGTTTTCATTTGGGCCATATCATATCATCAGACAGAAAGTAAAAATTCACCCGAGAGGCAGTCCTCCTCCTCCAGAAACGAGCCACAGATGCACTTCAACAATTCTGGAGGAAATTTTATTCCATGGAAATTAAGAATCAAACCCCTGCCATGTATTTGTGCAGCCAGAAATGCTCCCAGTGACCCTATAATGTTACTGGTTCCAGAATGCATATGCAAATAGGGTAAAGCACATGCGTGGTGGTGGGAATGGCTTTTTGCCACATCTTGGATTTCTAAAAGAGACATAATTTTACATTTCACATTAATGCTCCCATCCTAATCAAACTTCTTGAATGAGCGCCCTATTCATTTTTTTTTATAATTTTTTTTTTATTCAAATTTTTCAAAAGGCAAACAAAACAAAGTCAAACAACAAAAACATAACAATACAACAAAAGAAAAAAATAGTTGACTTCCGATTTGAGCGCCCTATTCATTTTGAAGGCATACGCATGCTTTGAATTTCAGCCTTATTTTAACTCCCAGTTTGTGGTTCAGTTATGCTATTTCTATTAAAAGGGTTCCAACAATGGGTTCAGAGTTAGAAAATTGTGGTGGTGGTGGGGAACCTTCCCCTCCATCTCCCTCTAGCACTGGCTATCCAGATAATGATCCAAACTGCCACGTGATGAAGCTTAAAAGGGAAACCTTATCAGCCAAGAACGACGAAAAGATCTTCCTCAACGCAAAAGCATAACAGCGTGTGGAATACTGCAAAATTCTGGCAGAAATGCCAGACCCTGCTAGGGATTTTCTGACCCTCTCTATTCCAATCCTTGCATGCAGGATCCAGGGAGGTAGAGCCCTGCTCACAGCCTGATGGAAGCATACCAGTACCCACCTTGATTCGGTTTCCTCTTCCAGCCTCCAAGGTGAAAAAAATCCTTTCCTTTGGGCAGAGGAAGGAAGAGAGATGGCCAGCGGGTGCTCCCAGATTGCCAGGGAGCATCTCTTCCCATTAGGGGCTTGGAGCACAAGGCCCAGAATCCCAGATGGGAAACCGGTTCTCTTGAAGCCCCAGCAGGTAACTGTCACTCCACGTCTTTCAGATGGGCCACTGGCCTGATCCAGCAGGCTCTTCTTATGTTCTTATGTTCTTCTTCTTCTTCTTCTTCTTATTATTATTATTATCATCATCTCAGGCAGGGCAAGGCCTTTCCCAACACTGGCTCCCTGATCCTTGTTTTAATCTGGAGCTGTCAGGGACCCCGTGTAGAACCTTCTGCATGCTACAGCAGGTGTTGTTTCCTGAGGTGCAGCCCTTCCCCAAACATGGCCCACAGACACACTTCCATAACTACGTCCCTACAGACCAGGAACAAGTGGGGCAAATACTAAACTTGTGCCTCCAGCATCTATCAGTCAGGGGAAAACAACGTCTCCTTACCTAGAGAGTCCACCGTCTCATAATTCTCTGCCATGACTTCCCTGGGCAGAGCCCATTCCTTCTCCGTGAAATGCTCAACCACTTCCCCAAACGTCAGCAGGCCCTAGAAGAAAATGATATGATTTCTTGAAAAAAGGAACCATCTCCTAATTTGAAAGGAGAGGCGGAAACTTCTGTGGCTAGGAGTGCCTTTTACCAGCTTTGGCTGGTAAGACAGCTGCAGCTGTTTCTGGACCGAGATAGCCCAACCACTGTTGTCCATGCACTGGTGACCTCCAGGCTGGATTACTGCAATGCACTCTATGTGGGGCTGCCCTTGAGGTTGGTCTGGAAGCTGCAGCTGGCGCAAAATGCGGCAGTGAGACTGGTCACTGGGGCAGGGTATCGCCAACATGTCACCCTGCTGCTGAAAGAATTGCACTGGCTGCCTATTAGCTAACAGGCCAAGTTCAAGGTTCTAGTTTTGGTGTACAAAGCGCTATACAGTTTGGGACCTGACAGATTGTCTAGGCCATGCAGGGAATGCAAGTTTAGGAATGCTCTCCCCCCCCCCCGCTTTCCTCCCTTCCCATTTTTGTACCTTGAATTCTTCTCTCTCCAGCTCCTTCCCTGGGAGAAAAAAAAACTCATGAGGAGACCCCTTCCACCCTACTCCCCGTCCTCACCATAGGGAGAGGGAAAGGCACGAAGCCCACTTCTCTTCCGGTTCCCTTTCGCACGTGAGTGTGGGTTTTAGACAGAGGTGGGAGGAGGGGCTCCACTACCGCCAAAGCTCTATGGTGCCGTCCCCCCCGTTCTTGTTTCTTTGCATTGGCCGTGTCCGAAAGGTGTTGGCGCAGTTTCAGAGGGGCCACGCACGGGACACAGAAAGGCGCTTTGCAGGCGCGGAGAGGGAAAGAGTCACGTCCAGTGAACTGGCTGCTCTGCTTCCAAGAGAGGAGGAAGATTTTTAAAAGGGGGGCACGCTGGGGAGACATCACAGTGAATCCACCTCCATCCCTGGGGAAAATCCGTCTCGTGTGATATCTTGGCTGGGGGGGGCAGGCTGATGTGTGGACAGCTGGAGGAGGGACCCTTTCAGGTCGCCTGGATCCGAAAAATGCCTGCTCAGCTTCCACTCCTTCCAGGCAAAGGAAATGGGGAGGGGGTTTGGAAGTGATCTGGCTTTTCTTAGGGGCCTTCTAAGAAGTCTCAGGGATGGAGGTTTCCCTAGACTGCGATGGCTACCAACTTGGATGGCTTTAAAAGATGATCAGACAAATCCATGAAGGATGAAGGCTCTGAATTGACTTGCTCGCCCTGATGGCCATGTTGAACCTCCACCGTCAGTTACTGGGAAAATTAAGAGAAAAGACCATGTGTCCTCCCCATTTTTTGGGGAAAAAAAATTTTTGGGAGAAAAAAACCCATGCCCCCTTCCCCGGGCCTTCACATCTCTGCCTCTGATAGGACCGTTTACACAGGGCAGCCTCTTGGGCTAGTGCAGCCACCAACAATGTTGTGTTAATAATAGCTTAGTGTTCCGCCCTCAGCTTTCTCCGGCCTTTTCCTTACACCTCCCTCATCAACTGACTTTCCCAGGGGACAGTTCACTGCCTATTCTTGCTACAGAATGGTGCCGGGCTTCTGCCTCCGCCCCCACCCATGTCTGGTTGCAAATGGGCTTTGCGGTTTCCAGGCCTAGAGAAGCGGAACGCTTTGAGACGCAACGGTGGCTTTCTGGAGCGCATGACATTCAGCTGGGTGGCAGATTTGGCAATATCTATTGCTAGGTTCCTCAGATGGCAGAAAGAGACCCTTGAAAGGTCACCACATTGACCAAGGACTTCTTATTTGGTAGGAACACCTGCCCTTACGATATCTGGCATTTGTACGGATAATTCCCTTCTGTGGAAGGACCATCTCCCAATACCTGCTGGCTCTTTTCCCCTCCAGGTGCCTCCTTCCTTACAGGGATACCCTCCCTACTTTCACAGCCTCAGAACTTGATGGCTGCCAATGGCTTTTGTGCAGGAATCGGTGCTCTTGAAGCGGCTTCAGAAGCTTATCGTATCCCGACCGCGTCGCTCGTTCACCTTTCGTCACCTTGCAATTGGTGGCAAAGGGCCGCCCACCTCTGACATCTCGTTTTGTACGCAGGCAGACAAAACAACACAGGCCGGACTTTAGATGTGAAGGGCACCCAAATGAGGAAACGACCACATGATCTCCTCTGCAAACTGTTAACAAAACCTTTCCTGTATGGTAGACGTTAACAGAGCTCCAAAACTTGCCTTTTCATCACCTGTCATGAAGGTCCGTCTTCCAAGCATTATGCCTGGGTCTGACTATGAACTGTCTCTCACTTTGCTGAGGCTTGGAGCCTATCCTGCTTGTGACATCATACATGATGTCATAATGATGCACTTGCATTCAGCCTAGGCCATCGCTGTGGCAACGCCAGTGGCCGGCAAGTCTCTGCAAAGAGGTCCCCATCAGCGTCATTTTTCTTTGCTGTTTTTAGCCACATTAACCAAATTTTGGACTGCATTCTGGGTTCACGGTCAAAAGATCCTAAAAGTGAGGGTCAGGGGCGTCCGTGAAAACTGCTGGCTTGCAGGCAAGCTGCATATTTCGTAACAGCAAAGGGACAGTAACCAGCCCACAGAGCCAGTGGGTTTAAGAACGTATAAATCTGGGTCAGTATAATGCAGCAGTGGGGAGAGGGAACGGACGGGTCTGAAATAAAAAGGGGAACGAATTCTGGACACCAAGGGAATTTTCTGGGTGAAATAAAAAGCCAGGAACATATTGGGTACACCCAACACTAAACAGGGAAGATTTCATGTCCAGCAAAATCTGTTGTTTTGTTTTCTGTTTTGCTTTTATGTGTTTTTATATCCCTGTTTTCCTGGTTTTAGGTTGTGGTTTTCAGTTAATGTTTAAATCATACATTGTTTGCTTTTTAGAGTGTACTCCACTTAGAGATTTTTGAAATATTGGTAAATAAATGCTTTTGAATAAAGTACAACAAAATTAAATCCTGCAGGAGCAGAGGAAGCGTGCCAGAGTGTTGCAGGCTGGATGGCGACTCCTTCTGGTTCCACCAGCTGCCTCGCAAGACACATTCAACTGATGGGCGGGGCACCCACATGTCAATCACACAATGTCCCACTATGACATCACAGGACTGGCGTCCAGGCGGCAGCGCACACCTGTCAAAATCCCTTGCGCTGTACTTAAGTCCCCGTGATTCCAAACTTAAAGGGGAGGGGGATGCCTCTTCATTCCCCATTATGGAGACTTAAAGGTAGCATGGGGAGACAGTCTCTAAGCCCCCCTGTGAGAAAACAGGAGGCAGATGCCATCTTAAAGACTTTTGCTCAGGGCTTTAATTCTAGCTCAGCTGATGACAGATTAAATCTTGCTGCCATGGCTCTGTGATCGTGTTTCCTGCCGGCCACAGGATTGCGGAGCCAAGTCAGCATTAAAGCCTGTCCCGCACACACACGCACACACGTTCTGATGCCATTAATGACATTAACCTATGGGTGGGTGGGCGTGGGTAGGGCAAAGTGGCCTTGGGGGCCAAGTGGGACCCTTTGAAGAGCTGTGACTGGTCCAGACACCAGAAATTCCCCAGTGCAGTCCCTAAGAGTGAAGTCTGGATCCTGTCAATGGAAGATAGGTCAGGAAATATTTTGGGACTAAATCAGAAATCGATAATGGGGAGGCGGGAGACTTGGTAACATGGAGACCTCCTGAGAAGGAAAGGCCACGTGTTGCGATACAATTCCAGCAACTCCACTGTTGGCTACACAATCGTACTCAAAGAGTGCTTATCACCGGTTTCTTCTCAAAAGGAGAGGAGGTAACGAGCAGGATAGGCACGGCTTGGTCTTGGGACCAGCACTCTTCAACGTTTTGCATCTTTGCGGGGCGGGGGGAATGATCCCACCTGCCCTAAAAGGGGCGATGATCTGACCACTCCTGGAAAAGCCCACTCTGGACCCACTGGTTTGTGACAATTACTGACCGGTTGCAAATGCCCCCTTTTTAGGGAAGGTGATTGAGAGGGTTATGGGCGCAGCAATTGCAAGTACTCTTGAATGAAACAGATTATCTTGACCCATTCCAGTCTGGGTTCAGGCCAGTTCCTCCAAAAAGATTGAATGCAAAAGGCATAGTTTTGTTAATTTGGGGGAACTTACTTTTGTAGCCTTATCTGACCACCCATCAGAAGCCCATTTCTCAACAGAAGCCCAGAATTCAACCTGATGTCTGGAACTGTCTGCCTTTTTTCTCCCTTCCTCTCCCCTTTCCCTCCCCACCCTGGCCCTGGTCTTTTCTGCATGCCTGGAGTTTTTTCCCCGCAGCCTCCATCCATCCCTTCCTCCTTTTCCACCCAGCCAAACCCCCTCCCTTCCGCTGAACTCACCAGCTCTCACCCAGCCTCTTATGCAGATGCAGCAGCAGCAACCTGGCTGGGATGCTCAGAGGTTGCTGGGGGGGGGTCGGTCCACAGGTCACCCCTTCTTTAATCTAGAAAAAAGAAACCAAATGAACAGCTATAAGATGGGGGATACTTGGCTCGGCAATACCACATGTGAGAAGGATCTTGGAATTGTTGAACAGAAGCTGAATAAGAGCCAACAGTGTGATGTGGCTGCAAAAAAGGCAAATGCTATTTTAGGCTGCATTAACAGAAGTATAGTTTCCAAATCGCGTGAAGTACTAGTTCCCCTCAGCGCTGGGTAGGCCTCATCTTGAGTACTGCATCCAGTTCTGGACACAGCACTTTAAGAAGGATGCAGACAAACTGGAACGGGTTCAGAGGAGGACAATGAGGATGATCAGGGGACTAGACACAAAGCCTTATGAGGAGAGACTGAAAGAACTGGGCATGTTTAGCCAGGTGAAGAGAAGACTGTGGGGAGATATGATAGCACTCTTCAAGTACATGAAAGGTTGTCACACAGAAGAGGGCCAGGATCTCTTCTCGATCATCCCAAAGTGCAGGACACGGAATAATGGGCTCAAGTTGCAGGAAGCCAGATTTCAACTGAACATCGAGGAAAACGTCATAGAATCATAGAACAGTAGAGTTGGAAGGGGCCTATAAGGCCATCAAGTCCAACCCCCTGCTCAATGCAGGAATCCAAATCAAAGCATTCCCGACAGATGGCTGTCCAGCTGCCTCTAGAATGCCTCCAGTCTCGGAGAGCCCACTACTTCTCTAGGTAATTGGTTCCATTGTCGTATGGCTCTAACAGTTAGGAAGTTTTTCCTGCTGTCCAGTCGAAATCTGGCTTCCTACAACTTGAGACCATTATTCCGTATTCTGCACTCTGGGATGATCGAGAAGAGATCCTGGCCCTCCTCTATGTGACCTTTCATGTACTTGAAGAGTCCTAACTGTTAGAGCCATAAGACAATGGAGCCAATGACCTTGGGAGGTGGTGGGCTCTCCAACACTTGAGGCATTCAAGAGGCAGCTGGACAGCTACCTGTTGGGAATGCTTTGATTTGGATTCCTGCACTGAGCATGGGGCTGGTCTGGATGGTCTTATGTGTCCCTTCCAACCCTATGATTCTAATCCTTTCTGAGGAGCTCATGTGTCAAGACAAGCTGAAGGCTCCTGGCAGGGAAAGAGGAGGAGAGGCTGCTTCAGAGCCCTGGCAGGGTTTTTCTTTCCCAAGACATTTGGCTGCTGGAGGGGGGAGACCCAAATTGCAGCCCCCTCGTCCCATCAGACCCTACGCTTGCAAACATCCTGCAAATCCTCTCCTCCTTCCTCTCTCTCCTCACTCACCCCTTCCTACGGCTGGCATCCCATGCGCGCTGACATGAGAGTAAGTCCTACTTCGGAGTACCTCTGCACAGTGCTGGCCTCTTCCTCCTCCCTCCCTCTTTTCTCCATATTCCCCCTACTTCCAAAGCCCACCCGCCTCTGGGAGAGGAGGGGGCTCTGCTGCACCCAAGAGGCACTTCAGAGCGTCAGGCTAGGACCTGGGAGGCAGCCACCGCCTCTTAGCCCTACCTACTTTACAGAGTTGTGAGGATAAAATAGGGAGGCAGCATCTCATGTGTACCCCCCTGAGCTCTTTGGGGGCGGGGAGAAAGGTGGGATGTAGTGCCCACAAAAGAGTGGGGCATTTGGGCTTCAGGATTTCACAGTCTAGCTCCCGTTGCCATTCGTGGATCGCCATGGGACTTTTGGTTTGGTTTGAAGACGCCTGTGCGTGAATTTGTTTTATGTGGGGAGATCGGCGGACAACGATCAACACACAATCTTGCCAGAGAAAGGCTCTGATCCAATGGCATGGGCACCACCACGGCTGGAAGTCCCTTATCTGCTGCAGCCTTCATCCGCCTTCACAGCCGTTGTAACGTACACATTGTTATCCTCCGCCTGTTCTGCTGTTGAGGACTTTCTTGGATCGTTCTTTGTCTGGTTCCTCTCCCTTGACCTTACCGCCAGGGGTGACCCTGCTGGGAGCACATGACTCCCGACGGCACCGCTCACAGGGTTCACTGGAACACGCAAGCCCACTCACCACTGCAAGGTGACGATCCAGCGAGGATCCTCCTCCTAAATTCACCCTTCAGCCTCCCCCCACTACCTTGCCTTCCCTCCCCGCGCCCATGGGGGGGGGGTCCTCCCCTGCACCCAAAGGCCCCCTTTGCACGACTCCCACTTCCCCTTTGGGCTGAAGGGGGCTCTTCTGGGCCTTTGTCGCCCCCTTCCCCTGCCTGGGCTTCTCCACCTCCACCCCCCATTTCCCCCTCCCTCCCTCCCGCTTGCTTCGCTTTGCGTTCCCCCTCCCCCTCGAAGGGAAGCCCCCCCCGCCAGACCTTCCCTCCCTCCTTTTGCACCCACCTGATCCTGGGGAGGGGGATCCCCGCCTCATTTGGTTTAATGCACAGACCCCCACGCCCACCCCTCTTTTCCGCTCGGAGGAAGGGGAGGGGGACTGAATCCCCAGTAGGGAGGGGGAGGGCGTTTTTCCCGGCCTCTCTAGGCATCCGCACTCTCTCTCTCTCTTTAACCCTGAGATGGATTCCCAGGTTGCAAAAAAGGGGGCCGTTACTCCCCTTTGCAAAAGAAGCGCCTGCAGGGAGGAGCCCTCCAAGAGACTCCCGCGGGAAACCCGCGCGGAGCGGGGGGGCGGGCTTAAATCCTTTGGGCCTGCTTTTTGTGGGGGGGGGTCGGTGAGGGGAGGGCTAGGCTCTAAAAGAGGACTAGCCAAACTCGTGGAGGGGATAAGGCTATCGGTGGCTACTAGCCACGGTGGCCACGCTCTGCCAGTATAGTCAGGGGCAACGTGCTTCCGAAAGCCAGTTGCCGCGGGAGGGGAGAGCGCTCTTGCGCTCCGGTCCTGCTTGCGGGCTTCCCAGGGGCATTGGCCGGACCCAGCAAGACTCTTCTTATGCTCCGATTTAAGTACATTTCTTTTTCCTTTTACTGTATGGAGCAATTGCTGTATTCATAGAATCACAGAGTTGGAGGGGGCCTGTAAGGCCATCGAGTCCGACCCCCAATATATATATATATATTTATATATTGCATATATCTTGATTTATGACCAGTGAAGAACTATAGTCAAAGTCACTTGTTCAAATGAGTACTTTGATTTATTCATATTATTCAGCTTTAATTCTTTCATAACTGTGACATAAAGTTGTCTGTGCTATCTTATTCTGTGGAATTGGGATGTTCAGATCCCAATTTGTGTGCAGTTCATTTGATACACCTTTCTCAGCTGTTTTTTTTAATGTACACTGGCTCAGAGCAATTTTCCTTTTCTCAGCACCAACTTCTGCAATCTTATTTATTTATTTAACAAAATTTATATACCGCTTGAATGTAAAGACCTCTGAGCAGTTTACATAACAGTTGGTTCAACAGATCACTTTTCCCATTCTTCGAAGGACTCTTTCAAATTTATTTATTTATTTATTTATTTATAAGAGGATTTATATGTTGCCCTCTCGCAAAGCATCAGGGCGTTGTACAACAACATAAAACACATTTTAAAACGATGCTGAACAATCACTAAAGTGCCAAGCTACTCAAAGACGTTTTAAGCAGCTGCATAGGCCTGTTGGCCCCAAAAGTCTTCCAGAGGCGCCTGATTCCCCTCCAGCGCAAGCATCTTGGGAATACCTTCATTCTGGTTCGGGGGGGTCTTAGCTCAGTCTTTCCCTACAACTCCTGCTTGGAGGCCCTGTGACGAAGCAGTCACGGCTTTTTCTCCTTAGATCTGTGTTCCAACACGCTCTTGCAGCTTCACCTGGCTTACACACACCCAAGAGGGCACTTTGCACACAAATGGGGGTTCAGGGCCCACCCAGAAGGTCAGGGGGACTCAAAACCCAATTCCTTAGGGTGGGGGTAGAGGAGCAAGACAGTCCCACAGAGGGCTCACTGCCCACTCCAATTAAGGGAAGAAAATCATTCTGGGGGGGGGAATCCTAAAGGCAAGGGATCCTAAAAGGCCGTGGGCCACAGTCACTTTTCGTTTGTGATGCAGGGTATGTTGACTCTATTCTTCTCTGGTGTATGAAGCCAAGAGGGCGTCTCCCAGTCTCCCTCCTTACTGGCCCGCCAGTCCCTTCTCCTTCCCTCCCCTCTAGCCTAACTGCCCCCCAAACTGCCTAACACAGGACTACTTAGCAAAATGAGAAAATGACCAGATGGCCTGCCTTCAAGTCGATCCCGACTTATGGCAACCCTCTGAATAGGGTTTTCATGGTAAGCGGTATTCACAGGGGTTTTTCCATTGCCTCCCTCTGAGGCTAGTCCTCCCCAGCTGGCTAGCGCCTGCTCAGCTTGCCACAGCTGCACAAGCCAGCCCCTTCCTTGTCCACAACTGCCAGCTGGGGGGCAACTGGGCTCCTTGGGACTATGCAGCTTCCCCATGGCTGCACAGGTGGCAGGGCACGTAACCCCTGAGCCACTCGCTGTGGGGGGTGATCTTTAGCTGGCTCTTGACACCCAGGAGACACAAGCGGGGATTTGAACTCTCTGGACTCCCAGCCAGGCTCTCCTCCCCACTGTGCTATACCAGAAGAAGAAGCTGAATGGTGAGTCTTGCCGCCAGCCTACAATATCTGGGAGACCATGTTTATCATTTCTCCAATTTGCAAGGACACTGCCTGCCCTGTGGACAGGGTGGAGAGAGCAAGGCAGGGAGGGAAAGGCAGCGTCAGGGCCTGATCCACTCCGACAGTCCCCTCACTCCACCATCGCAGAGGATGGTGGAAGGACATGTTCAAGTGTTCCTGGATGACCCTGATTGTTAGGATCTATTTCAGTCTGGATTTAGGCGTAGTTTTGGGACCAAATCAGCCTTGGTCAGCCTGACCTACATCGGGAGAGGGACAGGGGTATGCTACTCTTAGTTGACCTCTCAGGAGCTTTGGATACCCTTGACCATTGTATCCTCCTAGATTGACTGTGTAGTATGGCTTTGGGAGGCTCTCATGCCCCTGTAAATGTTGTACAGTAATTATGGTGTCAGTTTTGTAGGGTAAATGTGGTAAGTAGAGTGAGTGAGAGGGGGAAATGCTGAGTTGTGTTTGGCTGAGCATCTGGGTGGTTGAAGGTATAAATGTGAGAATGACAGTTGTTGGTTCTGGGTTTTTGGAGGGGTGGATTTGTGTTCAGGTGGGCAGTGAGGCAGGTTTTAGGACTAAGAGATACAAAGAGAAAACTATTATATGTAACCACACATGTTGACTGAACTTATAATAATCTTGTTTATTCCCTGTGTTATTAAATAAATAGTTTTGGTTTAACATCACACCTGATCCTTGGCTGGGATATTACAGACAAGAAGGGTGGGCAGAGCAAATACCAAAGCTGGGATCAGTCTCAATGGTGGCAGCAGTGAAGAGATAGCGTAACAGCAGCAGGTATCCAAAGCAAACCAGGGCTGTAATCTTTGAAGATGGAAAGATACAAGGGGTGGGTGGGTTGTGGCCTGTAAGTGCACCCAGACACTACGAAGCAATCGGTAAGGAGGAGATGAAGGCACAGTCTCAGGGCAGTATTGTGTTACAGAGTGTCAGGTGGTGGCGCCTAGTAGACCTTCTGGGCAAATGTCAATTCAAGTCCCAGAGTATATGGTCCAAAGGGCCCTGAGGGTCACCACCTTGCTTAAGCTCAGCAGGTTTGCACCTAGTCAGTGCCTCCATGCCAGCAAATGTTTAAAAAGATGACACCGTAGCCAGAGGGAAAAAAAGGAAACAATTGTAACCATTTTGTTAAACTTCTTTTAACTGAACGCAATTGGTTGCTCGCATGGAATGATCCTCTTTGTAAAAATGAACTCGCACGGGAGCATTATTTATTTATTGAACTTATATCCTGTCCAGGGCAGCAAACGAACAAGAAAACACTGTAAGCACTTTAAAACAAAAGACTTTAAAACATATCTTACTGTAAACTGCCCAGAGAGCTTCGGCTATGGGGCGGCATACAAGTATAGTGAAATACATAAATATTTTTTAAAATCTTTTAAAAACCTTTTTAAAAACAATTAATGCAGTCAGGTGTGATTACATCATTTGGTTTGGTTTTGATTGTCTTTTTCCGTGCTGGAAGCAGACTTTCATGTTACCGCAAATTCTTTTTTAGGCTTAGGCTATGAACGAAAACATCACAGTTGCTGAAGTGCCAGGCTGATGGTAACCTCCACCCCAACTGCCTTATACATTTACAGCAGGATCATGCTACTTCAGTCACGGCTTCCCCCAAAGAATCCCAGGAACTGTAGTTTGTGAAAAGGCCGCTATTCCCCTCACAGAGTGCAATTTCCAGGGTCCCATAACTGTTTAAAGTGGTATCATGCTGCTTTAAATATATAGTGCAGATGTGGCCCTTATTCAGAGATTTACTGCCCATTGGCATTACCATGGAGATGGCTAGGCTGAATGTAAAGGCATTGTTATGACGTGATATATGATGTCACAGCTCCAAGCCTCAGCAAAGTGAGACAGTTAACAGTCAGGGCCAGGCTTCATGACAGGTGACAAGATAACACTTGAGGCCATTTTATCTTTTACCTTAGTTAATTATAGTTAATACCATAGTTAATAGTAACCATAGCATAATGGTTCCAGAACAATGTGCAGAGAAGGTTTGCACGGTCTTTATCTGTGTGTCTTGTCAACGAAATGGCAACCATTTCTACGTTTGAGTGCCCCTCACATGTAATGTTCTGCTTCTGTTATATTGTGTGCCTGAGTACAAAATGACCCCCGCCTCTGAAATTACAGCTCAAGCCGTTTAGGCTTCTGCCTTCTACAAACCAGAACTTCAGAGGAAACATGTTACCCTCTAGGAAGAAAAATGGACATGCCAGAACATACTGGGGCAATTTGTTCCTGGTGACACAACACTATCATCAGCTGTTCCTCTGCATTTTGTACTAGCCAAAGGTTCTGAAATTCTTCATGAGTCTTCCTTCCTACACAAAAGCCATTGCAGCCATCAAGTTATGAGACTCTGAAAACAGGTGTCTCTGTAAGTGTCATGGGCCCAAGGAGAACCTTTGGCAAGCTTGGGAGGATGAAGAATGGGTTACAAACGTCACGGAGATTGGGGAAAATGCGGGAGAAATGTTTCTAGAAATCTCTGGTAGCTCTGAGCTTAGTGAGGTTAATGTAGCCCATCGCGCCCCCCTCCTGTTTCTCTGATGATTGACGACAAGGTTCCCTCACTGGCGCCCAACCCAGACCTACTTGTTGAAAAGATAACATTTAATGAACAACCTTGAGTCATCCAGAGACAGGAAAGTGAGAGCAGTCTCTCAGAGTGTGAATTAATGCTTTCACCAAGGTTACAGAGATTAGAAGAAAGGTAGCTTCAGAAAATGCTGTCAGTTTCTAGAAGGAGCCCCCGCCTTGCAGCTAAAGCAAGAAAGTACCAGAGAATGCTTGGACAAGGATGTGCCTGCCCACCCCTCTTATATTTAGGATGGGTGGATGAGATTAAGGTGTTGCAACAACAGTCTACTGTCACCTCCACTTGCTCATTCTATTTCTGTGAGATGCCTAGTCTGATCCTGTTGTGGTATCATGAGATATACCTAGCCTGTACGCTCCAATTCTGTGTCATGAATCATGCATAGAATGCCTGTCTAGTCTGTTTCTGAGAGATGCCTAGTTAGTGTTTTGTATCCTAGAAGGTCTGATGCTGCATGATTTTGAGTCATTGTATAAAGATATGCTTGAGCTGATGATGATCTTAACTAGCTGAACTTACTTCTGCCTGTACCTTCCTATATGTTGGAATTAATTCAAGGTGTGTTTTCACTATAAAGACAATTTCCTACCCATTTTTTACTCTGAAGTATGGTTCAAATGACAAACCATGATATAGAAGGAGGGTTTCTAAGAGTTTATCTATGGATCTCTCTATTGATCAAAGGAATAACTCATGTTTTAGAAGCCATTGAACATCTTAAATATTTTAAAAGCTCAGGGTTAGACCTGTTGAATTTGCAAAGCAGAGAAATGCATGGCTCCTATGATCTCCTTAATAATGCATAAGGAAATCCTACTCACTCTTAATCTATCTATTACAAGGAGAATGTGGGACACCATTGAAGCAAGCAAAATAAATGCAACATTGCTAGACACATACACAAACTACTCAACTACTATCAAGCAAAAGCAATTAATCCTGGCCCTCTTTACTTAAGAACTGACTTGCAGAATCCAACCCAAAGTCTAGGAAAGGGCCCCCTCCCATTTCTCAAGGGCACCAGCCAGATGTTTGCAGGGTTCACAAGCAGCGCATGAATGCCCTGCCCTGTCCTTTTTCCACAGTGCATATTTACATATGAAGAGTGTGAAAATATTAGTTCCTCCTTTTGCCTGCATTCAAAGCACTGTCGACCACTTTCAACAGCTGGCACTGAGTTCTGGCATTTCTCCAGTATTTCAGAACGTTGAGAACCTCTACCTTCCCCTCCTCCATGAAGAGAAAAATCACAAATACATAAGCCTCTTCTCACAGTGAACATGCTCCAACCTTGAAGATGCTCCAAGCCCTTTATAGTTCCAGGAGCTCTTTTCTGTGATTTTCTCAGCTGCATAAAATCCTCTTTGAGACATGACCAGACAGCCAAAATGTAGTATGTCTAAGTTTTGCTGCTAGTTGCAGAGAAATATGAATACTTCCAACCTGGTGTGATGTTTTTATGGTGCCTCCCCTATATGCGTTCTTTGATGGGATATAAAGTATTTTCTCCACCGAAAGCTCTTTCCACACTCCAAGCATTTATAGGGTTTCTCTCCTGTGTGGATTTTTTGATGAGAAGTAAAGTATTTTCTCCACCGAAAGCTCTTTCCACACTCCAAGCATTGATATGGTTTCTCTCCTGTGTGGATTTTCTGATGAGATATGAGACTTGATTTACAACTGAAGCTCTTTCCACATTCAAAACATGCATATAGACTTTCCCTTCTGTGAATTTTTTGATGTGTACTAAGGCTTGTACTCTGACTGAAGCTCTTTCCACACTCAAAGCACTTATATGGCTTCTCCCCTGTATGGGTTCTGCAATGACAAGTGAGGTACGTGTTATTACTGAAGCTCTTCCCACATGTCATGCATTTATATGGCTTCTCTCCTGTGTGGATCCGCTGATGCAAAGTAAGGTGTGAACTCTGACTGAAGTCCTTTCCACATTCGAAGCATTTATATGGTTTAATACCAGAGTGTGTCCTCTGATGTGAAGTAAGGTGCGACCGCTGACGGAAGCTCTTTCCACATTCCAAGCATCTAAATGGTTTCTCCCCTGTGTGAGTTCTCTTATGTGAAGTAAGGGATGTGCTATGAGTGAAGCTCCTTCCACACTCTGAACATTTATATGGTTTCTCCCCTGTGTGAATTCTACAATGTGAAATAAGTGCTGTGCTATGCCTGAAGCTCTTCTCACACTCAAAGCAGGTATATGATTTCTCCCCTGTGTGAATTCTTCGATGCAATGCAAGGCTTGAAGTGTGACTGAAGCTCTTTCCGCACTCTAAGCAGCTATACGGTTTTTCTCCTGTATGAATTCTTTGATGAGAAATAAGATGCCTGTTCTGACTGAAGTTCTTTCCACATTCCAAGCATCTATACCGCTTCTCTGCTGTGTGAATCCTACAGTGTCTAGTGAGGGCTGTGCTCTTATTAAAGCTCTTTCCACATTCCAAGCATGTAAATATCTTTGCTCCTGTGTGGACTCGCTGATGCAAAGTAAGGTGTGAACTCTGACTGAAACTCTTCCCACACTCCAAGCATTTATGTGGTTTCTCTCCTGTGTGAGTTTTCTGATGCGAAGCAAAATGTGAACTCTGATGAAAGCTCTTCCCACACTCCAAGCATTTATGTGGTTTCTCCTCTGTGTGTGTTCTTTGATGACGACTAAGATTACTACTCACACTGAAGCTCTTCCCACATTCCAAGCATTTATATGGTTTCTCCCCTGTGTGGATTCTGCAGTGCAAGTTAAGGTGAGATTTACTGTTGAATGTGTTGCCACATGAAGGGCACTTATGCTTTCTTTTTCCCTTGTGATGTTTCTGCTGGACTGAGATTTGTTGGAAGTTATTAGCCTGGCAAAGAATGGCTTCATTCCTCCCGTTTTGTGCCTCGTTTTCCTCTTGTATCCTGGTTTCATCTTGATCTCCAAAGGTCTCTTCCTTCACTTCACACTTGATTATTTCTGATGAGACCCAAGATAGCTCCTGAGAATTATGTCTGTCCTGGTCATCACCTGTTAGAATAAAGAGAGGATCCATATTAAGGGTGTAATGCTGTGGAGAACTGCTCTATATATGTTTGGTTATGCTCATGTTTTGAAGGGAAACTTTTCTGTGACTACAACTGTGAAAGTTTGAGTCCTTGTTCTGTTGTAGCCTTGTTCTGTTATTGGGTGGGGCCTGGATCAGGTAAATTCTGTCTGCTTTTCTGGGTGACAGCAGACTCTGATTGGCTGGAGATTCCAGCCACTTGGGAGTTAACTGTCATTGCAGGATACCCTTGAGGTTAATCAGTTGAGAAGAGGGAGAAAAAAGTTGATGAGGAAGTGCTATTAAACATATATGTAAATATCTAACTGTCAAAAAAATCCAGCATGGTCACATCTGACTTCAAAAGAGGAAACAGGCCGGTTAGCTTAATGTCTGCCCTGGGAAAACTGGGAGAAAGTATTATTTAAGATAAATTAACCAAGCATATAGAAGAACATGCCTTGCTGAAGCAGAGCCTATTAGAATTCTTTGAAAGCGTCAACAAGCATATAGACAGAGGTGATGTAGTGGACATAGCATCCTTGGACTTTCAAAAAGATTTCAACAAGGTAACTCACCAAAGACTCCTGAGTAAGCTTAGCTGTCATGGAATAAGAGGAGAGGTCCTCTCAAGGATCACGAACTGGCTAGGAAACAGAAAGCTGAGAGCAGGAATAAATGGACAGTTCTCTCAATGGAGGGCTGTAGAAAATGGAGTCCCCCAAGGATCGGTTTTGGGACTTGTGCTTTTTAACTTGTTCAGAAACGACCTAGAGTTAGGGGTGAGCAGTGAGGTGGCCAAGTTTGCTGATGATACTAAATTGTTCAGGGTTGTTAAAGCAAAAAAGGGATTGAGAAGAGCTCCAAAAGGACCTCTCCAGACTGAGTGAGTGGGTGGCAAAATGGCAAATGAAATTCAGTGTAAACAAGTGTAAAGTTATGCATACTGAGCAAAAAATCTTAGTCTGACATATACACTCATGGGGTCTGAACTAGCAGTGACTGGCCAGGAATGAGTGCTTGGGGTCATAGTGGATAAAATATTGACCCAGCGTGCAGCAGCTTTGAAAAAAGTCAAATTGCATGCTAGGGATCTTTAGGGGATCCCCCACCCCATTCCAGCAAAGTGGAACATCCCAGAAGGTCTGCTGATTTAGAGACAAAATCACTCAGATTCAGATTGAGTTGAATCTGTCGGGAATGCTTTGATTTGGATTCCTGCATTAAGCAAGGGGTTGGACTTGACTGCCTTATAGGCCCCTTCCAACTCTACTATTCTATGATTCTATGAATGCCAGTTAGAGTAAGTCCAGTGGAAGAATCTAGAGCACTGTCTGCTCCATCTGTACTGGATCAGTTTTGAATATTGGGTCCTAAGGATGTGGACAAGTTGCTTGAAGAAGTGTGGCTGACCACCTGCTTCTTAGCACTAGCTGTGAGTGGTTGACTGGGTGGGGCCAGGGAGCGATTAACGCTTTATTGGAGAGGAGAATTCCATCCTCGTTGAATGAGGTGGTGGTATGTCCCCTCCTTAACAAGTCCTCCTTGGACCCAGAAGTGTTAAATAATTATCGCTGAGTGGCAAATATCCTTTTTTTGGGTAAGGTGCCATCTGGATCAGGAGAGGCAATTGGGCTGCTAATGTCTGGAGGCAGCGATGGGCTGGATGTTGGCCGCAAACTGAAGCTGAATCCTGAAAAGACAGAAGCGTTCTGTGTTCCAAGTTCTCAAGTCCAGGAGATGGGAAGCCGGATTGTGCTGGATGGGGTTGCGCTCCCCTGGAAAGGGTAGGCTCGTAGCTTGGGGTTACTCCTTGACCCAGCATTATCACTGGAGGCTCACATGGCCTTGGTGGCTAGGAGTGCCTATTTCCAGCTCCACCTGGTTGGCCAGCTAAGGTCCCTTTTGGACAGAGATGATTTGGGCACAATCCTCAATGCTCTGGTAACTTTCCAGATTGGATTATGTAATCTTTTATTATTTATTTTAATTTTACATGCTGGTCATTGACCGTAACAATAAAGATTATTATTATTAGTATTATTTTATTTATTAATTTTATATCCCGCTCTTCCTCCCAGACGGAGCCCAAGGTGGCATTATTGCAACGCGCTCCACATGGGTCTGCCCTTCAAGACGACTCGGAAACTTCAACTGGTCCAAAATGCAGTGGACAAGATTACTGGCTGGGGTTCCATTTAGAACTCATACAACTCCTAAAACAATGGTATTGGTTGCAGTTTATTTCCAGGCCCAATTAAAGGTGTTTAAAGCCCTAAATGACTTAGGCCCAAAATATCTCAGAAACTGTCTCCTTCCCTACAGACCCTCTCAGATTTTAAGATGAACAGAGGGTCCTTCTTAGTAGTTGCATCACCCTCAGATATTTAGGAGACGGTGGCCAGGGAGAGCTTTCTCTCTGGCAGCCCCTAAGCTGTGGAATTTTCTCATACAGAGGTACATTACGCACCTTTACTACATAGTTTTCGGCGAATGCTAAAGACACACCTCTTTAACTTGGTTCTTCGGCTCCTGAGTTTTTTTTTTTTTTTTTTTTAGAACACACCCTATTCTTGTTATTGAAATGTATTTTGTTTTTAATATTGTATTTTGGATTTTATAACCTAATTCTGAGATTATTGTGGGCCTTCGCTTTGCTCAATCTAGTGGGACTGGGATTCATTCAGTCTTCACATTCCCTAAAAGCTCTTACGAAGAAAAAGAAATCTTGCACAAGGGGAATGCTGCGAGCTGTCAAAATGAACATGAATTAACAGCTTGATGGGTGAAGTCGGTCCTGGATGAGATAAAACAAAATGCAAGGATTCCACCAGCCCTCCATGGAAGGCCCCGGACAACAAAAGGTCCTACTACACACCTGAGCAACTACACGCTGATCCTTCTTCGTTCTTCAGATCTTGGAAAGGAGAACCTTCCCTTTCTTCCATCTAGGAGATGAGGTCAGTTTTGGAGGAAAGAAACAGACTGGTTACTTCTGACTGAAAAAATCTTCAGGCTTTCCAAAGCAAACCCCTTTCTGATCCCCACTTCCAAAGGGACGTAAGGCCAGGCTGCTTGAACTCCTGCAGACTAATATTGTGTGTTGATAAAGGATTTTAAAAGGGACAACAAGCAAACTGGGATGGCCCTATTATGTTTTGAAATGGATTGGTACGAGAGAGCAGCTATGCTTTCATCTGTAACACCCAGCTCTTGTTTGGCTTTGCTTTGGCTGTGAGCCGCATTTGCAGCAACTGCGTGGAAAAGCAACATGCAAATAAAAGTAAATTGTATACTTTAGGTGTTTTGTTTTTAATCTAGCTTGCTTTTTTATTGGTGTTCCAGTGACTTTTTCCACTGTTCATTGTAAACAGCTTAGAGGTCTTTTGTTCCAGTAAACGGGATATGTCTG
This sequence comes from Rhineura floridana, assembly GCF_030035675.1. Classification (NCBI taxonomy): domain Eukaryota; kingdom Metazoa; phylum Chordata; class Lepidosauria; order Squamata; family Rhineuridae; genus Rhineura; species Rhineura floridana. The sequence continues at coordinate 226,415,400 of NC_084482.1, read as the reverse complement.
TCTCTTTGCATTTCGTGCTTTGGAGTGCGACTGTCAAAACACAAGGCCTTGTGCCTATTCAGCAGTAGGTGCCAGGTTCTGAGGAGAAAGAGAGTATTATACAGCCGTAAGAGTGGCCGTAGACTATAGCCAGCGTGGATTTTTCACATTCCGCCGTTTAAAATTGAAAAATACCCCTCACGCCATTCTGATGCTCCCCATAAGCTCATTTCAAAACAAAACCTTACAAAACTTATAGTCCTGAACTCAGAAACGCTTGCTTAACAACTCTCTCAATTTTCATGGCGATACACAAAACAATCAGAGAGAATCGAGAGTTCAAAGTCTAAAAAGAGAGAGAGAATAATCCAGAGCCCTTTTGGACTTTTTCCTTTGAGAGTTCTCATAATCTGTTGAAATGCATTAAAAAATGAGCCATGTTCACAGAGTACCTGTAATCCTATTACTGACCTTGCCCCATACTTTGACCTTCATCTTCTGCAGTTTAAAAGTTTAAAAAATGCCTGGCTGATTTTTAATTAATTTAAGAAATTTTGCATTGAACTGAATGATAGTGTTGGGCATGCACAGTAAGAACCAATTGTCAGTGTTCTACAAGCCAAACTCACAGCTGCTGGGCTTGCCTGGGTTCCCCTTCAGCACACCCACAGCAGATCTTGATTTCACTTGAGACAGTCATGGCTTCCCCCAGAGAAGCCTGGGAAGTGTAGTTTGTGAAGGGTGCCGAGAGGAGACTCCTATTCCCCTGACAGAGCTCCAGTGGTCATAGTGGTTTAACAGTTAGCCACTCTGATTGAAGGTCTTTGAGGGGAACAGGGCGTCTCCTAACAACTCTCAGCACCCTTCACTAACTACACTTCCCAGGATTCTTTGAGAGAAGCCATGCCTGTCCAAAGTGAAATAAAGGCCTGGTGTGGATGTGGCCAGGGCCAGCTTTGGTTTAAATTTGGGTGGGAGGCTACATGTGTGTGATGTAGAATAAAAAGGTGGGGAAAATCTTGAAAAACAATGCTACTGTTCACAATGTTTCATTTTGGAAAGGAAAGGGGCTCATCCTCTGCCCAGTGCCCACCCACCCACCCAATCTCCTCCCCTCCCCCTTCATCCCTTCCCCTCCTGCTGTCCTCCTCCACTCCCTCCCCCTCCCCCAGGTCAGTTTCACCTTTTCTAAGCATGATTGCATAGGAGTAAATCCCACTGAACTCAATAAGCATGCAAATGATCAAACCTGCCCTCCTCTCTTCCTCCCTCCCATCACCTCCCTTTTGCCCCTTCCCTCCCACTTCCTTCACGCCTCCCCCCTCCCCTTCCAATCCCCTCCTTCCCCCTTCTTCTCCTTCTGCTCCCCTCTCTCCTCCCCTCTCCTCCCCTCCCCTGCTCCTTCCCTCTCGTCTCCCCTCCCCCCATGGTCAGTTTCACCTATCTTAAGCATGATTGCAAGGGAGTAAATCCCATTGAACTCAATAAGCATGCAAATGATCACACCTGCCCTACTCCTCCCCTCCCTCCTGCTCCCCTCCCAGTCCTCCCCTACGCCCTTCCTCCCCTCCCTCCTCATCCCCTGTGGTCAGTTTCACCTATCCTAAGCATGATTGCAGGGGAGTAAATCCCACTGAACTCAATAAGCATGCAAATGATCAGTCCGTTCTCAGCAAACTTGGACAGGATCCCATTTCTTACCTCCCGGATTTAAAAACAGAAATTTACTAATAGGCAAAAAGCCTTGTGGTTTAAGAATGTACCTACAGCCAATAAATATTTCTATCAAACTTTAAAAAGCAGGGAAATAAGGCAGCTAAAGTGAATGCATCAAAAGAGCAGGAGACCTGACCTCCTCTCTGAGATATTGTACTGTCCTACAAATTTGTCAAAAAGCAAACACAATTTGGGTTGGTCTTTCACAGTCCAATCCACTTCCTGTGTAGCTTGGAAGAATTTGGTAACATGTTTCTTTGAGCATATGGTGAATGGTGGCAACAGAAATATCTGTTGGCTATAGGTATGTTCTTAAACTGCAAGGCTTTTTTTCCTATTAGTGAATAGTTTGTTATAGGTGGGGCCTAGTGAGGTATTCACTAATAGGCAAAAAACCTTGCGGTTTAAGAACATACCTATAGCCCACAGCTATTTCTATCAAACTTTAAAAAGCAGGGAAATTGGGCAGCTACAGTGAATGCACGGAGACCTGACCTCCTCTCTGAGATATTGGACTGCCCTACAGATTGGTCAAAATGCAAACACCATTTGGGTTGATCTTTCACAGTCCAATCCACTTGCTGTGTAGCTTGCAAGAATTTGGTAACATGTGCCTCTGAGCATATGGTGAGTGGTGGCAACACCTGCAATCAGCCCAAATAATAGAAAGAAGACATGTGCTCTGCTGATCTTGTTTTAGCAGGGAGGAAGCAACATTATTTAGACAGTTGATATAGTTCAGATGGTCACTTTGAATATGTCTGGTTTACTTTGCAATTTTAGTGAAGTTTCCTATAAGAAATCATTTTCTTTTGTTTCTATTTCTGTGAATATGTGAAGTAGAGCAAAATTTGCACTAAAAAAACTCCAAACATAATTGTGGAATAATGGCACTGACTTCTGCAGAATAGTCTCCAGTGGACCTCAGGAGTGTCTCAATTTGCTCAAGATAAAACAGTGGGAGGTGAAATATATTCTAGCAAAATTCTAGGTGTGCTCTATGTTTTTAATTGACTGTGCCCACCTTGCCTTAAATGAAGTGGTTTAAACGTAGCAGGCTGAAAATATGCATCCTCTTTTTTCCAACAGCTAAGAGTCATTGCTGAAGTAGCAACATATTGGAATCAGTCTGATTTTTCATCAAACTGCAGGTCCAAATTCCACTGTTAATGCACCCAAGATAGAAATAGAACATAACCTCCAATTTGAAACACAAAAAGCTGTCTTCACTATCATATGACACTGACCAATAAAAAGGCTTTGAAATTAATAAAAATAAATTTGACACAGATTTCTGGGATGAATAATGAGGGAAATAAAATTTTCTAGTGTAGATTCTCTGTAGAAACATTAATAACACAGGAAAGAAGCAAAGTAAGAAGAACACCAGCAAACATACAAAAATATAATTCTCTCTATCTTTGGAGATGGCAGGCGTTACCACCACTCACCATATGCTCAGAGGCACATGTTACCAAATTCTTCCAAGCTACACAGGAAGTGGATTGGACTGTGAAAGACCAACCCAAATGGTGTTTGCATTTTGACCAATCTGTAGGGCAGTCCAATATCTCAGAGAGGAGGTCAGGTCTCCTGCTCCCCTGGTGCATTCACTATAGCTGCCCAATTTCCCTGCTTTTTAAAGTTGATAGAATAGCTGTGGGCTATAGGTACATTCTTAAACCGCAAGGTTTTTTGCCTATTAGTGAATTGTAATCTCTAAGTGGTTTACAAAAACACACACATTGAAATCATCAGTAAAAACTGTTAAAAACAATAGTAAGCTAAAAAGAGATTAAAACACATCAGTGTCTATGTGTCCGGATAGGCTTGCCTAAACAAAAACGTTTTACGCAAGCGCTGGAAAGAGTGCAGCAAAGGCACCTGCCTGATGTCAAGAGGCAGGGAGTTCCAGTGTCCCTAACAGCACCTCTCAAGTCCTCAGAAACTGTCATCAAGCACATTTAAGGCCACAAAGTAAATCTTGGTATCTCCTTATGCACATAATTAATCGGCTTGAGTGGGCTGTGTTGGGGGGGGGTGGGTCTGATCAGTTTACTCCAGAGGGAAGTTTTCCTGTTTAAATAGAGGCAGATTCAGACTGAGACAGACTTGAGGGTCCACAGATCTCTTTCGCTACCCTGAATGGGCTGCTCTTCTTTCCTCGCCCCCATGTTTCCAAAGCCCCCTCCCCTGACTTGCCTTCCCACCCAGTATTGCCCACACAGACTAGCAGCCTGACCTGGAGATGCTGCTGCAGGTTGAACCGGGGATCTTCCTCAGACAAGGCAGGTTCTACAGCCCTTCCCAGGATTCAGGGTCCCTGCTAGGCTTTTGATCTCACCCCCCCCCATTCCTCAGCCTTCCAAACACCCCCCCAAACCTGATCAGATGATCAGGCTCCAGCCCTCTACCCAGAGGCACTTTAGAAATATATCAAGCTTCTCTAACCTGAGCCAGACCACTGGTCCATCTAGCTTACTATTGTCTACACTGGCTGGAAGCAGCTCTCTAGAATTTCGGACGTGGGGGGGGCTTTCTCTCCCAGTCGTACCTGGAGATGCCGCCGGCAGACCCGGGACCTTGTGCGTGCAAGGCAGGTGCCCCACCCACTGAGCTATACAGCCCCTTCCCTACGGTGGCCTCCTCTCTCTCTCTCTCTCTCTCTCTCTCTCTCTCCCCCCCCCCATTTCCCAAGCAGCTGCCGCTTTCCTCCTGCTTTCTCGCCCAAATCTCCTCCTGGGGTACCCCTGCACCCCCAAAGCACTTTGCACTGACCGCAGCCCTCCTTGGGCTAAACTGCCCTTCCCCTCCCCCCCCCCCGCTTTCCACCTACCTTGGAAAGGTTTCTTGGACTTGCAGAGAGAGGGGCGGAGAGCGGGTGGGCAAGGCAGCCTCTCCCACTTAGTCCTCCTGCGGGGGTAAAGGAACTGCGTTTGGGTTCCTAGAGAGGCAGGAAGTTGCAATCAGAAAGGGCGACGCTGGCGTTGGACATCTGCAACTCCAAAGCAAAGTTAACATGTCTCTGAACCCCAAAATATAAGTTGGGGTGCCCCAAATCATGTATCCCTGTGATCTGGAGTCCAACCCCCTGCTCAATGCAGGAATCCCACTACCTTCCTAGGTCATCGGTTCCATTGGCGTATGGCTCTAACAGTTAGGAAGCTTTTCCTGATGTCCAGTCGAATTCTGGCTTCCTGCAACTTGAGCCCATTATTCCGTGTCCTGCACTCTGGGATGATGGAGAAGAGATCCCGGCCCTCCTCTGTGTGGAAACCTTTCAAGTATTTGAACAGTGCTATCATGTCTCCCCTCAGTCTTCTCTTCTCCAGGCTAAACATGCCCAGTTCTTACAGTTTCTCCTCATAGGGCTTTGTTTCCAGTCCCCTGATCATCTTTGTTGCCCTCCTCTGAACCTGTTCCAGTTTGTATGCATCCTTCTTGAAGTGCGGAGACCAGAACTGGATGCAGTATTCAAGATGAGGCCTAACCAGTGCTGAATAGAGGGGAACTAGTCCTTCACACGATTTGGAAACTATACTTCTTTTAATGCAGCCTAATATAGCATTTGCCTTTTTTGCAGCCACATCACACTGTTGGCTCATATTCAGCTTGTGATCAACAACAATCCCAAGATCCTTCTCGCATTTAGTATAGTATTGCTGAGCCAAGTATTCCCCATCTTATAACTGTGGATTTGATTTCTTTTTCCTAGGTGTAGAACTTTGCACTTATCCCTGCTAAATTTCATTCTGTTGTTTTCAGTCCAATGCTCCAGCCTATCAAGATCACTTTGAATTTTGTTTCTGTCTTCCAAGGTATTAGCTATCCCTCCCAACTTTGTATCATCTGCAAATTTGATAAGCATTCCCTGCCCATCCTCATCCAAGTCATTAATAAAAACGTTGAAGGGCACTGGGCCAAGGACCGAGCCCTGCGGTCCCCCGCTTGTGATTCTGTAGCCAGCTGTGGATCCACCTGATAGTTGTTCCATTGAGCCCACATTTAGCTAGCTTGCTAATCAGAATTATCACGGGGCACTTTGTCAAAAGCTTTGCTGAAGTTGAGATATATTGTGTCCACAGCATTCCCGCAGTCTACAAGGGAGGTTACCCAATCAAAAAACAAGATAAGATTCGTTTGGCAGGATTTGTTCTTCATAAATCCATGTTGGCTCCTAGTAATCACTGCATTGTTTTCAAGGTGCTTACAGATTGACTGCTTTATAATCTGCTCCAGAATTTTCCCAGGGATCGATGTCAGGCGATGTCAGGTCAGCCCAGCCCTCAGCCCTTGCAGAATAGCTGTGTGGCTTTTGTGCCCCAGAGCTGGAGGAAGAGACGCTTTCTGGAGCAGAAGGGGTCCTGGACAATCCCCCCCCTTGCTAGGCAAGGAAAATGAGGTACAGGGCTTCCAAATAGCCTCCAGGCAGAGGGTGGAGGAATTAAATAAATCAGCTGTGACTTGGCAACACCCCTGGGAGTGTGTTGGTGGGGAAGATCAAAGCCCCCTTCAACCGGGTGGATCTCAGCTTGTCTTGCAGGATTGGTCGTGCTGAGGGGTGTGTGTGCTGAGGGTCTTCCTCTGCTGGGGCTGCAGTGCCCACAACAACCTTGTGAGGTGGGCCAGGGTGACGTCCCGTGTCTAATGCAGTGGTTAGCCATGGGACAGAGGCTCTTTCTCAGCCTGAGGGCCACATTCCCTCATCAGCAGCCTTCCAGGGGCCACTTTCCACTGGGGGGCGGGGCCAGGGGCAAAAGTGGGTGGAGCTATGGATGTGAACCTTGTTTTAGCCATGCAAAAGCCAGAAGATTCTTCAGCACACACACCCAGTAATGGAGGAGTGCAGCGCACTGGACATAGACCAAGGTGTAGAGATTTGAAAGCCTGGAAAAAATCCAGAAAAATTCAGTTCAACATAATTCACCCCCCTTTTTTCCCCCTTCCCCAGGCAATTGCATCTCGACCAGGGACATTATGATGTCTATGTTCTGCCTCCATGGCTGAAGTGCTCTTGCAGGCTACTTTGAGAAATGTGGCTGGTCCCCGGGAGAACAGGGTGCTGGACTAGAAAGGCCATTGGCCTGATCCAGCAATCACTCCTTCTGAGACCCAGAATCAAATTCTGTTAGCTACGCGGTTCCCTGGGAGACCTTGGGCCAGTGAGTATTTCTCTGCCTAGCCTACCTCACTGGATTGTTGTGAGGATAATGTGCCACACTTTATGTGCCACTCTAAATTTTGGACATCCACTATGTGTGAGCACATGCGTATCCTCTGAATGTGTGACCTTGCACATCTGTGCAAGTGTGTCTGTATCTTATTACTAGAAATACCATTTAATACTGAAGTTGTGCCCCAGGGAACCTGGGTCCAAGTCCTTGCTCAGGGATGAAATTCAGCTGATGACCTTGGCCCAGTGACAGGGCTGTTGTGAAGACAAAGGGAGGGAAAGTCAAACTTTATTTCCCGCTGGGAGCACCTTAGAAGAAGACCTTGGTTAAAAAAAAATATACTGTCTATATAATAAACTATATGGATAAAAATGTTCCATTCCTGGACTCCTTTCATTACTGGAAAGAAAGGCACTTTTCACTCCCCCCCCGAATGCACTGTAATCTTTCTGTGCCACCCCCTATATAGGTGCAGAGTGCTGGGCCTGGACCAGATTTAAGAGAATTGAACCCCATTATTCCTAATCAGGCCAATGTCTGGTTAGATTTGATCAAGGGATTCTGGGTAAAAATGGCTAAGTGTTTGCTGGCCAGAGAAAAAGCTGAATTTTACTAAAGTGATGTTTCTAGGCTTAAAAATGAGAGAAGACCAAGTACGCAAAATAACATCCTGGTATAGTGAGTGGAGAAACATCTTTATTATTATTTATTAAATGTATATCCTGCCCTTCCCAGAAGGAGCCCAGGGCAGCAAACAGAAACACTAAAAACATATTAAAAACAGACTTTAGAATATATTCAAACAAAACATATTTTTTTTTAAAACAGCTTTAAAAACATTTTAAAAAGCGAGCTTCCGGTTGAGCTTAACTTCCGGTAAGATGTATTTACTTCATCTCCAAAGAGAAACTTAATATTATTATTAAAGGACTGCTATCAGTAGCTAATGTTTAAGGAGTAAGAAGTAAGGAAGGGAGAGAGTGTGTCTTGGCATATATCCACATTCCAGCCTCTTTGACTGTGTGCGGAAATGCCGGTCTGCGGATGCTGAAGCATAGGAGGATCCGCCATAAATTTTAAGAGGATTTACTTGTCAACTTTGCTGTTTGTTGGAGGAATTAGGAACCTGAGCCCAAATTTATGAGGGCTGCTGAAACAAATGCTTATCTTGCTACAGCAGCTAAGTATACCCTATTTTGAACTGGCTCGGGGGAGTCAAACACCGGTGTTGGCCCTTACTGATTTATTTGTTACACGGTATATGGAGTCAAGATGGTAATGACTAGAAGCAACTATCAGGAATTAGGTCTAACAGTGGAAGATATTGAAATGCCAAGCAAAGCCCAGAATAAAATCACGAAATACTTTCTTCCCATTAATGACCCACCTCCTTCGAGGGCCCGAGAAACTTTAATTAATTCTGTGAACACACAGCTGGGAAATGAATGGAACGTAGCACACCCTCTCTCTGCCAAACTGCACACGATCTTCCCAGCTGCCAAAAGCCTTGCTGAGGAGCTGCAGGACGCAGGTTTAAACTTCTCCTCGAGAGTAACAAACGACAAGCTGTCTTCAGAAATTATTTAAACTTTTCCTTGAGCGTAACAAACGACGAGTTGCCTTCAGAAATCCTTACCATTGACTCTTACTGCCCTCTTAAAAGACAATCAATGACTTTACTTGAGAGCGAAAAGGAGAAGGAAGAACCCTCTTTATCAGATTCTGATCAAGACTGGCACGTCTTTCTGTTCGAGGAAATGAAACTGATCAAGGCATACATCTCAGAAACAAACAAATTACTTACCACGCTGGTGGAAGCGTTAGCGACTCCAAGAGCTGAAAAAATAGGAGTAGAAAATTCTACACACAGCTCTGAACCACCTCGCATCGAGACTACAGCCATGGGTAAGAACAGAGCTTCAATAGCCCCAAACATTAACCAACCCAAGAAATAAAAAAATATCAAGAACAGTAAGCTCAACAAACCAAAAAAGATGAACTTTGAGCCTCTGTTTAGACAGTTGGAGGTTCCAATGAAGAAGAACCCTCCAGGAGTCTACTGTCAGGTTGAGCAGGGAGGATCCTCCTTGCCGCTTACGGAGTCTTTTTCAGACTCTCAGAGTTCTATTCCTGATGAAGACATGGCAGAGAGTGTGCGCACTCCGAGGAACTACTTAGAACAAAGGACTGTGACAATTGAAAGGCATCCAATGAGGTGGAACTTAACATTGCAATCGAATAAGTTGGTCATTTCCTATAAACACAACTCTGGGGAGCGGCGCCCCTCATTTCCGAGCATTTCGTTCTTGGACAACTGCTTTCGTCAGTCCATGCACGCCCCGTGGCGACAAATTATATCAGATCAATGATAAATATTTCTAACAATCCACGTGACTGGCGTTTGATTATTACCTGTCACTCCAGTAAGGTAGCTAACCAAATTCTAAAAGCAAGGGACGGTTTAAATAGAAGGGGGATATCCGTACAAAGATATTATACCAACGCTGTAGCTCCAATGCCGTTAGCCAGTCTTCACACGCAAAATCTGTCTATTAGCACGGTTGTATCTGAAGCATCTTCAAGGACTAATAATTACAAGAACCCCGACCAGCCGGACCCTGATCCATCGAATTTGCAATACTCCTCTGTAGTCATGACATCACTGATGCCTGCTCTTTTACAGGAATTAGAACCAGAGGAGCTACAACTTACGGAGCTTTATGTCCAACTTCCAGAGTCGGAGAGATTGGCACTTGTCACTAAGTTGCATCTTCTGATTCAACGACTCAGAGCTGCAGACTGTAACGAGAGATCGATAGCTTCACCTGCTCCTTTAAATGATGCTGGAGGAAACCTTTGTACCACTAATACAGGAACCCCTATTAGGCAAAGTCCGACTCCAACAGAAGAAATGATTCCTAGTATTGTTAAATCCAATTGTTGCAAAAGTGGCGCAGTTTTTCGGGATGACATGGGAGTTTTAAATAGAATCTCGGAATCCAACTGACACGTACCTCCCGCTGCCCTGCATTTTCTTTCTTGGAACATAGCTGGCTGGAAAAGCAAACAAAGCGATCCAGAGCTGATCTCCTATTTTAACAACTTTGATGTAATATTTCTCCAAGAGTCCTGGGCAACTTGTAAACCTATTTTGAATGGCTTCTCCTCTAGACACTTGCCAGCCACATTTGCGGGCCCCAGGAGAGGTAGAGCAGAAGGGGGTCTGGCAATATTATTCTCCACTGATTTGGTCATCCAAGTGAGAGATCTTCAACCTTTGAAATCTATGGCTATGGCAGTGCTCCTGAAATTTAAAGTTTTATCTGTCCTATGCATCAATGTTTATATGCCTTCCAATCATATGCGTACCAACATGGATTTGATCTGGGATGAGTTTGATAATTATTTGTTAGATTTGGAGATGCAATATCCTAGAGCATATTTGATTATCATGGGGGACTTTAATGTGAGGATTGGACCTAATAATAATGCCCTTTTCTCGTCAAGGTTATGGAGGGGAGAAAATTGTGACCACCTTATCCCGAATCTCAACAGACTTTCGAAGGACAGCAAAATCAATTACGGGGGAATATGTCTCTCACGTCTTGTGGGCAATCATAACCTGATTATTTTAAATGGACTTGAACACCTAGATGACAGTGCGGAATACACTTACATCTCCACCCGTGGAAGCAGTGTAATTGATTATGTAATAATTTCTTCCCAACTACTTAATTTGATTTCTACCTTTAAGGTAGGAAACAGACAAAATAGCGACCACCTACCGCTTAATATCGAATGCCTCTGCCCAAAAAACTCCAGGTTAATTAATTACCACAATGCTACCCGTAGTTGCAAGTTCTCTGCGGGCAGAAGAGTCAGATGGACGACACAGTTGGCCCTCAAGTTTGAAAACTTCCTTTTCTCTCCATCGGTCAGGGCCATCTGGGAAAATTTAAGAAAAGCTAATAACTCCCAGTTAGCCCTAGTTGAGTATACATCCTTAGTTTCAAATTTAAACACCATTTTTTTCCCCAGATAGGACGTGGTTAAAAAAATTTCTGGCTGTAATGCGAAATGGTTTGATTCGGAATGTTTGGCCTTGAGATTACAGCTGAGGAATGCATATATGCAGTATCACCAGCAAAATCTTATTCAGCTTCCGCCTGAATATTATGATATTAAAAGGAAATATAAATCCCTGCTGGCTACTAAGAAAAGGTTATTTGTACAGCAAGGATGGGAGTCCTTAATTCAGGCATCGAGATCTAAAGACTCTAAAAACTTCTGGGCTATCATCTCCAATGCCTCCAGTACTGAATCTATAGCTCTTTGTAATATCCTCCCCCAGATTTGGGAACGGTACTTCACTGATATGTTTGTGGAAGTTCGTCACAAAGATCAAAGCCCTTTTATTCCCCCTGATCTTATGTCTCTTCCATCTTGGCCCCCTGTTACACAAGGAGAAGTAAAAGATCTGATAGCTGGATTGAAGGCGGCCAAGGCACCCGGTCCTGATAATATCTCGCCAGAAATGTTAAAAAATTTTCCAGACTGGTGGGCACCCATCCTAGCCAATCTATATACCAAAATTAATAACACGGGTCAATTCCTGGAGGCTTGGAGTGAAGCAATAGTGGTGCCAATATTCAAAAAGGGAGATAGAGAGGACCCGTCTAATTACAGGCCAATTAGCCTATTATCAGTAATCGGCAAACTATATGCTGAACATTTGAAAGTAAAGCTAGAAGCCTGGATGGAGGAACATGATATATTAGGAAAAGAGCAGGCCGGGTTTAGGAAAGGCAGTTTGGTACTGGATCACTCCCTAGTATTGAGCCATTTAGCGGAAAAATATAGCAAGCTAAGAGGTAATGGTCTTTATGTGGCCTTTGTTGATCTCAAAGCCGCTTTTGACTCAATTCCACGGGACAAACTATGGATTAAACTAGCAAATACTAACATCGATAAAAGGCTGCTTTCCCTGATTTACAATCTATATCAGCACACCTCTCTTCGTGTCCGTTGTGGCCGTGAGGGAGGTTTGACCGACTCCATCTTTTCTAACAAGGGGGTGAGACAGGGGTGCATACTAGCTCCCCTGTTATTTAATTTATACCTAAATGACCTGAGAGCATCTTGCCTCTCTCAGGAATTCCACTCCCCAAAAATTGCAGAAATAAGATGCCCTCTGCTTTTGTACGCAGACAACGCGGCCCTTCTCTCCCTTTCAAAAGTAGGGCTTAAACGAATGCTACGAGCTTTCATGTTCTATTGCAGTGAAAATCGATTGATTATTAACTTCTCCAAAACCAAAATTTTGGTATTTTCCAATCGTAAAACAACCTCTGTCTGGTCAATTAACAGTCATCAAATAGAACAGGTCCCATATTATAGATACTTAAGGATTATCTTTCACTACTCGATGAACTGGACTACCCATATAAGAGCGGCAATTATGAATGCCCGTAACACGATCAAGGGCGTGTTACACTTCTTTTCCAAGGGTGGGCAGTACGTGCCAGCTGTCATCCAGGTTTTCAAAGTCAAAATCATCCCCCAGCTCTTATATGGGATCCCCATTTGGATACATTCATTTAATTCCTCGGTGGAATCAGTTCTTTCACTTCTCTTACGCAGGGTGCTAGGCGTCCCAAGATGTGTTACCTCTGCAGCTCTCAGACTAGAATGCAGTCTCACATCTTTGGAATGCCAGGCATGGTTGATGGCGGTGAACTTTTGGGTCTCACGAGCGTTTAACCCACGGCCAGGATATTTAACTGCCCTCTGGAATTATGATTTTACATCTAATTGGTGTAAAAAATTTACCGCGAAATTATTACGGTTAGGTTTTTCCGCAGAATATTTAGTATCCCAACCATTTTCCATGGCAAAAGCCCAAATTCGATCTCGGCTTAGAGATTCTGACTTACAGTCTACGATCAGTGGAGCCACTAAAGTATGTTCTCCTCTTTTTTTGAAACTAAAAATGGTCCCTGAAAATTATGCTCCCTATTTGGACTACCTTACAGTACCTAAATTTAGACTAGCTTTTACGAAGGCCAGATTCAATTCTCTGCAGTCAGCACTGTTGAAAGGAAGGTACGCTGGTCTCCCTGTTGTACAACGTCTTTGCCCATGTGGAATGGGGTCCATCGAAACCCTTCACCACATGGTTTTAAACTGTCCCCTATACTCTTCGCTAAGGGACAAATATCTTTCCCTCTTGCTACTAAGGTATTCTTCCAAGCCCCCGGAAACTATAGTATCTTACCTATTGGCTGGTTCAGATAGGGAAACTTCCCTCCAAGTAGCTAAGTTTATTCAGGCCTCCCAACAAATACAGCTAACCTTGCCCTCTTAACTGAATGCTCTTGCTTCGAAGCAATTTTATTTTGTATTCTGTTTTATTGTCATTCTGTTCCTTTTGTATATATCCTGTATTTTGTATCTCTTGTTTTATAGTGGGTCCTTGACCGTAATAAACTTATGATGATTTAAAAAAGCAATTCCAACACAGACACAGACTGGGACAAGGTCTCAACTTAAAAGGCTTGTTGAAAGAGAAAGATCTTCAGTAGGTGCTGAAAAGATAACAGAGATGGTGCCTGCCTAATATTTAAGAGGAGGGAATTTGAAAGGGTAGTGGCCACCACACTAAAGGTCCGTTTCCTATGTTGTGCAGAGTGGACCTCCTGATAAGATGGTATTTGCAGGAGGCTTTTCCCTGCAGAGCGCAGTGATTGACTGGGTATATAAGGAGTAAGATAATCTTTCAGGTATCCTGGTCCTGAGCTGTACAGTATAGGGCCACCCTACACTGGAATCTTGAACTTAGCCCTGTAGCTAATAGGTAGCCAGTGCAATCCTTTCAGCAGCGGGGTGACATGTTGGCGATGCCCTGCTCCAGTGAGCAGTCTCGCTGCCGCATTTTGCACCAGCTGCACCTTCCAGTCCAACCTCAAGGGTAGCCCCACATAGAGCGCATTACAGTAATCCAGCCTGGAGGTCACCAGTGCATGGACGACAGTGGTCAGGTTATCCCTATCCAGAAATTGCCGCAGCTGTCTTACCAGCCGAAGCTGGTAAAAGGCACTCCTAGCCACTGAGGTCACCTGGGCCTCTAGCGACAAAGATGGATCCAGGAGCACCCCCAGACTATGGATCTATTCTTCAGAGGGAGTACGACTCCATCCAAATCTGAACTCGGGAACCACCAGCCCACAGCACCTCCATCTTGCTAGGATTCAGACTCAATTTATTGGCCCTCATCCAGCCCACCACCAAGTCCAGGCAGCGGTCCAGGGCTTGCACTGCTTCTCACGATCCAGATGTTACAGAGAAATAGTATACTGCTGACACCTCCCCCCAAAGACCGGCCTCCAAGAGATCTTCTGTATCTTTAAAAGTTGTGCAGGGGGAAGAGAGAATCCCACCGTGTGGTTTTTCCCATTAGAGAGTTGCAAGAACACCTGCACTTGGCTGACTTCCTCTTCTCCTAAAGATACACGATCAGTCTCAGGCCCTGAACCTGGCAAGCCCAGGCCCAAGGCATGCTGCTCTGCGGGCAGTGAAGGCGGAGTGATGCCCTCTCCCCGTTCCAAGGGCCGAAGCCCACTGGGCGAGCAACTGAATCTTTCTTGCTTCAGCCCTCAGAATTAGGGGTCCCAGGCCAGGCAAGAGATGGGGGACGACCACTGGGGTCCCACTTCCAGATGGATCTCATCAGATCTCTGGTGAGCACCTTAGAAGGGATCAGGGGAGCCATCCAGGTGGGCACCTGGCCTTTCAGCCCAGTCTTGCGAATGAGACCCAGGCCAGAGACCCAAGGCAACAGCAGACACAGCTGGGAGGTCACAGGCGGGGGCTTTGCAGCTAAGGCCTCCTCCTATCAATGGGGGGGGGCAGGGGGTCCCCTTGCAGCTGAGCCTGGGAGGCACCAACCCTCTGAGTGGGGAGTCATTGAGGGCAAAGGCAGAGACGGCCCAGGCAAGGTTTGCCTTGCAAATTCCAGGCAAAGAGTGAAAAGGGACCCCAGAAGGGAACGAGCTGGAAATATGGGGGGGGGAGCAGTGGGGTTCCCCGGAGCGGCTGCAGCCCCACAGCAAGGAGGAGGAGGAGGAAAGGGGGGCCGCCTTGCTAGAGGGAGGGAGGCACTTTCCGAGCGAGCAAGCCCAAGCCGGACCTGCAAAGGGAAATCTTTGGCTTGCGGGGGGGGGGGGGGGAAGGAGGGGGGAGCCCCCTTTAGTCCTCCGACTCGGGCAAGGAGCTCCTAGAGAGGCAGGAAGTCTGCGAGAGCATTTTGGGAAGGAGGGGGGTCCCCGGAAGAGAGGGATGGGCCTGGGGGAGGTGGAGGAGGAGTCTGGAGCCGCGCAGGGGACAAAGAGGTGCAACAGATTGGGGGGGGGAGAAAAGGAGGGGCTGCTTTTGGGGAGGGGGGAGGGAGAGCCCCCCACCGTTTCCTCTGGGGGGGCTGATGCATGCATCCATCTGCAAAGCGTGGCCCAACTGTTGCTGCAGGGCCCCCATTGCAAGGCCCGGGGGAGATATGAGGGGAAAGGGGGGCTCGCTGCGGTGGGGCAGGTGGAGAGGGAGCTGCTGGGCCGAGCATTGTCCGGGCATGCAGAAGGCCCAGGGTTCAATCCCCCCCAATGGCGGCATCTCCGGGGAGGGGTGGGAAAAGGCCCCCTGCTTGAACCCGGGGAGGGCTGCTGGGGTTGCACCAGGGAGACCCCCCCCCGAATCAGACCCCATTCGCAGCTCCCTGGGTGACCTATTTCTCAGCCCCGCCTACCTCACTGGACTGTTGTGAGGGCGAAGGGTGGAGAACTGTGCCTGCCGCCCCAAATTCTGGACCTGCATGTGCACATCTGTGCAAGTGTGTGTGCACGTGTAAGAGAAAGAGAGGCACATCACATTTTGTTATTCATAGCAGTTACCCAAAAGATTGATGCAGGCTATAATATTACAATGACTCCTGAAAGCCAGGTCTGTATTAAGTATGAAATTCCTCCCATCCTGTCTCTCCCCTCCAGGCACTGGAATGGTCTCGCTTGAGAGCAGCTCCCCACTTGAAAGCGCATCGTGGCTGTGAGAGTCCCAGAGGTGGCCGAGTTGACGCCACACAGGCGGTGCAATGGCCTCAGAAGCGCCATCTGGATCGTCTCCTCCTTGGGATGCAGTTGAAAGAGCTGCCGGAGTGCCATCTCGGGTGAGCGAAGGAGAGTGGGGAGATGGGGGGCAGCCTGGGTGCCTCTTAAAAAGGAGGTTCTTAATGTGCCCCAATGGGCAAGAGGGTGATGACCGAACAGACCTGAGAAGCTAAAATCTGTTTGGAGGGGTGTATGAGCGGAAGACCAGTGAATGCATTTCAAGTTTTGAAAGAGAAGAGGACAAATAATAATAATAATAATATAAAATAAAAATAAATGGCATGTTATACATGGATGAATCTTGGGGAAGGGAAAAATAAGGAAGGTTATATACAAAACAGAATATGAATAAATAACTTTTAAACTGAACTCTCCTCAGAAGATCAGTATGCAAGATTAAATTTAACTCTAGCTTAACCATTGCTGAATCCTGCATTGGCGCACCTAAACTCCACCAGCCTTTGGCTTAGCTGACACTGCATGTTCCCAGCTGTCCTGACTACATGAGGACACAGTCACCGATCCAGAGTGAAATTCCGGGAATCAGGCTCCTGTGGTTTTCGATGCATGTCATTGCTGTTGTTATATGCCTTCAAGTCAATTATGACTTATGGCCACCCTATGCATCTTTTGGGATATATTCATAGGTTTTCATGGTAAGAGGTATTCAGAGGTGGTTTACCATTGCCTTCCTCTAAGTCTACGGCACCCGGTATTCCCAGGCGGTCTCCCATCCAAGTACTAACTGGGCCTGACCCTGCTTAGCGTGACCCTGCTTAGCGTCCAATCGGGCATGTTCAGGGTAGCATGGCCGTAGTCAATGCATGTTACGCGAGATTAATCTGGTGTCCAGGATATGAGGTGCAAGAAAACCCAAACAGAAAATTAGTCCAGGTAAAAATTAAAGGGAAATGTTTATTATAAGTTGCAAGTGTGGAATCTTAAAAGCAAAACATTCTTCTTCGAGTGTGTCACAGAGAAATGTTACAGGGCCAAAAGACCTTTGAAAAAGATGCTTCAGTAGAAACAAGAGATGAAGCCAAGGAGGAGTCCACAGAAGAAAGTGCAGCCTTTCTGCTCCTCCAGTGCCCCAGAAACCTTGTCCTGATCGCTGATTGGTTCCTTTAATTTCCCTTTTGCTCACAACCAAACTTTGTCCTGTATTGTAAAAACACAGGGCACAGGACAAAACAGTAGCAGAAACAGTTTTCCATTTTAAGGGTTGACCTGATCTCAAGCCTTATCGGGGATCAGGTTACCCAGGACTCATAGCTGCATGGATCTTCACAAACATTTCTGCCTTTATTCAGGCCTCCTTTAGCCGTGAGCCAGAGTTTCTTGCTCAAAGATTGCTTCTGTTCCACTCCACAAACTCCGGGATGACTTTACCCATGCATGCAGATTTCTCCCCAGAATTGAGCTCACTAACACCCAGACCCCTTTCTTTTCAGTGGAGAGTACCTCTGAACAAATAGGACTTTTTCTCTATATTTTGGCACTGTGACATCTGAAAGTGACCTGGTTATAGGGGCTGATAAATAAACCAAAGTACACATGCAACGTTGGGCTTGTCCACATTTGAGCTTAGTCCACACATAAGCATTTTTGCCGTTCTAGACCAAATGCGCTCCTGTGTGTCCGTGCTGACAGCCATTTCCCTTGTCATTCAGATCTGTGCTGAGTTTGCTCTTTCCTGGCTCTTCATCTGTTAATGCCTCTCCCATACTTTCCCTTCTCAGAGGGCATATGCCCAGGGATATTCTTACCTCTGAGTATGTACCCTAAAAGGAGTGAGTGTGCAACCTGCTTTAAAAGAAAACATGGTGGTGAAATCTTGGAGATTATCCACTGGGGCTTGGAAGATGTGCAGAAGGAAATAAATAGGGCAGATGCTGCCTTCTAACCTCCAAAGCAGCTCATTCCTCAGAGACATCGGCATGGCTGGAAACGCCTTCATGAAATACAGGGATTCTTACATGGTAGCACAGCATGCCTAGCTGTGCAAGGTTGGGCACAAATTTTAGCTCCCCCCCCCATTATGTAAGAAGTGTTGCTGTTGACAGCACCGCATCCGGAAGAAAAATGAATTGAAATGGGGGAATCTGGAAGTGGGCAAAGAGGAGTTGCCCTCCCAAAGAGTTTGGCCCCTACACGCCCACCGGGGTAGAACTGCAGGATGCGTCCTCCCCCACCTAGCAGGGAGCAGCTTCAGCTTCCAAACTTCAGCCTTTCCGGATTTTCCTCGGATCGTAAAGTTGTGCCTTTTGAGTGGGAAATGTGTGGGATAGCACTTGCAGCACCAGCACGTCCTGTGGGCAGCCATGGTTTAATGGGGGCAGAGGCATGTTCCGGTGCCCATGCTGAGGGATGGATGAGCACAGTGCTGTTATCGCTTCCCTTTTCAAAATGCGAGGACGGTTGCATGTTGGATAAATTACCTCTTCTTCTTGCCCTCCCAGGTTCTGGTGACCTTTGAGGAGGTGGCTGTATATTTCACAGAAGAGGAGTGGGCTCTTCTGGATCCAGGCCAAAGAGCTCTGCACAGGGAAGTCATGGAGGAGAATTACGAGACGGTGGCCTCTCTTGGTAAGGACACTTCTTCCCCTCTTGACTGACAGATGTTGCTGTTTGTGCCATTTGTCTATGCAGTGCAAGGATGCTGCGGTGGAAACGTGTGCCTGGGTTAGACATTTGGGGAGGGACCACAGTCCAGTGGGAAAGCGTCTACATTGCATGCAGAAGATCCTGGTTCAACCTCTGGCATTTGGGGCTTTTTAGTTGAGAGAAAAGGTGAGTAAAAGGGGACATGATAGAAGTGTATAAAATCATGCAAGTTGCGGAGACAGGAAAGTTTTTCTCCCTCTCTCGTAACAGTAGAACTCAGGGCCGTCCAGTGAAGGTTGAATGTTGGAAGAATCGGGACAGAAAGTACTTCTTCTTGCATAGTTAAAAACATGGAATTTGTTCCCACAAGGAAGTGATGGCCACCACCTTCCAGTGAAGCTGAATCTCAGGCGATTCAGGACAGAGAAAAGGAAGTACTTCCTCACACAGTTAAACTATGGAATTCACTCCCCTGAAGCAGTGATAGGCAGCAACTTGGATGGCTTTGAAAGAGGATTAGACAAATTCATGGAGATGGCTATGAATGGGTAGTAACCATGATGGCTGTGTTCTGTCTCAGATGCTTCTGAAAACCAGTTGCTGGAAGCTGCAGGAGGGGAGAGTGCTCCTGTGCTCAGGTCGTGCTTGCAGGCTTCCCATTGGAGCATCAGTTTGGCCATGGTGAGAACACGATGCTGGGCTAGATGGGCCATTGGCCTGATCCATCCAACTCTGCTGATGTTCTCATGCTTGTATCAGGCTATGAGAAGAGCTGTGCTCACCTGCGTCCCGATCACAGGCTTTGCAGTAGAGGTGCTCACAACATCCCTAGTGTGTGTGTGTGTGTTACGTGCCTTCACATCGAGTATGACTTATGACAACCCTATGAATCGGCAACCTCCAATAGTATCTGTTACAAACCACCTTGTTCAGACCCTCGTCGTGACTGGAAATTCTTCAAGGACATTGTTGTCTTCCACACATTGTTCTGCATTTGCATTGAGGAGGATTCTCTGCTTGTTCATAGATTTTAAGCTTACAACCCATTCATCGGGGGCAGTTTGGATCCTTGTAATTCATTGTTTGCATAGCCAGTGCCAGAGGGCGGTGGTGGTGATGGACTGGATCTAACACTGTTGCTCAAGGTTCAGGTAGCCTCGGTGCCCAGGAGTGGCAGTAACCTATTAGAATTCTTTGAGAGTGTCAACAAGCATATAGATAGAGGTGATCCAGTGGACATAGTGTACTTAGACTTTCAAAAAGCGTTTGACAAGGTACCTCACCAAAGGCTTCTGAGGAAGCTTAGCAGTCATGGAATAAGAGGAGAGGTCCTCTTGTGGATAAGAAATTGGTTAAGAAGCAGAAAGCAGAGAGTAGGAATAAACGGACAGTTCTCCCAATGGAGGGCTGTAGAAAGTGGAGTCCCTCAAGGATCGGTATTGGGACCTGTACTTTTCAACTTGTTCATTAATGACCTAGAATTAGGAGTGAGCAGTGAAATGGCCAAGTTTGCTGACGACACTAAATTGTTCACGGTTGTTAAAACAAAAAGGGATTGCGAAGAGCTCCAAAAAGACCTCTCCAAACTGAGTGAATGGGCGGAAAAATGGCAAATGCAATTCAATATAAACAAGTGTAAAATTATGCATATTGGAGCAAAAAATCTGAATTTCACATATACACTCATGGGGTCTGAACTGGCGGTGACCGACCAGGAGAGAGACCTCGGGGTTGTAGTGGACAGCACGATGAAAATGTCGACCCAGTGTGCGGCAGCTGTGAAAAAGGCAAATTCCATGCTAGCGATAATTAGGAAAGGTATTGAAAATAAAACAGCCGATATCATCATGCCGTTGTATAAATCTATGGTGCGGCCGCATTTGGAATACTGTGTACAGTTCTGATCGCCTCATCTCAAAAAGGATATTATAGAGTTGGAAAAGGTTCAGAAGAGGGCAACCAGAATGATCAAGGGGATGGAGCGACTCCCTTACGAGGAAAGGTTGCAGCATTTGGGGCTTTTTAGTTTAGAGAAAAGGCGGGTCAGAGGAGACATGATAGAAGTGTATAAAATTATGCATGGCATTGAGAAAGTGGATAGAGAAAAGTTCTTCTCCCTCTCTCATAATACTAGAACTCGTGGACATTCAAAGAAGCTGAATGTTGGAAGATTCAGGACAGACAAAAGGAAGTACTTCTTTACTCAGCGCATAGTTAAACTATGGAATTTGCTCCCACAAGATGCAGTAATGGCCACCAGCTTGGACGGCTTTAAAAGAAGATTAGACAAATTCATGGAGGACAGGGCTATCAATGGCTACTAGCCATGATGGCTGTGCTGTGCCACCCTAGTCAGAGGCAGCATGCTTCTGAAAACCAGTTGCCGGAAGCCTCAGGAGGGGAGAGTGTTCTTGCACTCGGGTCCTGCTTGCGGGCTTCCCCCAGGCACCTGGTTGGCCACTGTGAGAACAGGATGCTGGACTAGATGGGCCACTGGCCTGATCCAGCAGGCTCTTCTTATGTTCTTATGAGTGCCTATTTTCCGCTACAGCTGGTATGTTCAGCAGCTGTGGTCCCTCTTGGACAGAGAAGACTTGGCCACTGTGCTCCACACTCTGAACTACTGCATTATGTGGAGCTGTCCTTGAGAATGGTTCAAAAACATCAGCGGATGCAAACATGCAGCAGTCAGATTACTGGCTGGGGTTCCATTTGGAACTCACGAAACCCCTGTGGGCTGGCAAGCCCTGGTGTAGAATGGATGCTCTCCGCAACGTACGTTCTCTGTCCTACCCACTTTTGATTCTGGCCCTGCTGAGCATTGTCATGTGACCCCTAGAAGAGAGTCCAGATGGGAGGGTTGCTCTCTGCCTGAAAAAGGTGCCTCACCCCTGAGATAGACCTTTGGTCTTACTCAGCACGGCTCTTCTTAAAAAGAGAGTTGGCCTCTAGGTTGAGGTTTCCCTTCCATGTGCTCTGCTCCAGATTAAAATCGTTTCTTCAGTGCCATTGAGCTGAGGTTAATGTACAGCGAATGCCTGTTCACATGGACCGGGTGGATTTTGCTGGGTCTAGATGCCTCTGTCCCATCAATCAGCTCTTCCTTTCCCTGCCATTGGTAGGGGACCATAGCAATGCGTGAGTTAAGAATGCCTGGATTTTTTTGTACCCAATAGAGTTAACTATCCTGTTTGTTTCTTCGAAATAAATTCCTAAACCAGCTCTCATCTCTTTGCTGGAAGGAGAAGATCCAGTTGCCTGGGGCTCTGATGAAGGGAAGAGATTGTGCGGTACCAGTTTTAAAAATATCTTGGGAAAGCTTAGAATGGGAACAAAACTATAATGCAATATCTGTGCTGATTAGGCTAAATTCAAAGCTTGCCAGTGACACACACCCCTCTTGTGTATTAATGTTGTACACTTCACAGCTACATTATAAAGATTTGATCTGGGGCTATTCCTGCCTTTGGGGACAGGCTGTAGCTCAAGTGGTGGAGCATGTGGTTTCAATCCCTGATAACTCCAGGTAGGGCGGGGAAGGGCCACCACCACAAACCCTAGAGATCTATTGCCAGCCAGCATAGACAGCAGTCAGCTAGATGGACCAAGAGTCTGAATCCGTACAAAGCAACTTCCTATGATAGTATCTGACGATCTCCTTTGACAGCAGGCCAATTCATAGGAGCCACAGCGCAGGGAGCTCTTCCCAGTTTGGTTTCCTCTCCAGCCTGGTTGTGCTTCTATTCCTATCCCCTAACCCCACCCCCCAGATCTTCATGCATCATCCTTTTGGATACACCACCATAGTTGTATCAGAGAAGGGAAAACCCAGAGACTTCTGTGCCTAGTGACAGGAAGTGGGATATTGACCAGAAAGGAATTCATGTCGTTCACATAACAAAACCGTAGACAGTAACATATTTGGAAAGTAGCTTGAGAAGCAGCTAATTGGGCTCAGTGTTTGCGCCTTTGGGGCACGCCATAGCTCGGTCTCCAGTTAGGCCTGGGTTGGGCAGACATCTGAAACTCTGCAGAGCCAGTGCCAGCCAGTGTAGACACCTCTAAGCTAGAAGAACTCATGTTTGGACTTTGTTAATCATCTCTTTTGACTGCAAGGAAATTCATAGGAATTGCAGAGCAGTGAGCAGTTCCCAGTTTGGTCTCTTCCCCAGCCTTGCTGCTTTTCAATCCCCTCGTCACCTCCTAATCCTAGATTCTTGTTTGAATTTATCACATGGGGGGTGATGTCTGTGCCTACTGACATCAGGAGTGATACAGACCAGAAATGAATTGATATGCTTAGATTGTAGACTATTCAGAAGATAGCCTTAGTTTCAGCTGGGCATATAGAGAGAAAGAGGGAGAAGTTTGAATATTCTAAAATCAAGGAAGCAGTTAATTGGGCTCAATCTGTAATGATGCCTCCTTTGTTTCTGCCTTGAAATCCAAAAACCATTTTCTTTTTCTTCCCACAAACAGGTGATGGGAAGAACAATGAGAATTATAGGGAGTCATCTGTGGTGTCATTGGAAAAAGCCAAGTATGAAGCGTGGAAACAGATGTCTGTATATCAAAGAGAACCCCCGAAGACTGACAGAAACCAGTCAAAGAATAGGAGAAAGAAAATCTCTGCTTCTCAGTGCGCTCACGTTGATGTACCTCTGCTCCCGTGGGAAGTTCACAAAGGAAACAGGAAGAGAATATGTCAAGTGTGTGGGGAAATATTTAGATACAAATCGCAATTAAATATGCATTACAGAATCCATATAGGGGAGAAAGTATTGAAATGCATGGAGTGTGGAAAGAGCTTCAGTGAGAACAGTAAGCTTCTTCGTCATCAAAGAACGCACTCAGGGGAGAGACCATTTAAATGCATTGAGTGTGGAAAGAGCTTCAGTGTGAGTAGTCACCTTACTCGTCATCAAAGAACCCATACAGGGGAGAAACCATTTAAATGCATGGAGTGTGGAAAGAGCTTCAGTCAGAGCAGTAGCCTTCCTTTACACCTAAGAACCCACATAGGGGACAAGCCATTTAAGTGCACAGAGTGTGGCAAGAGCTTCAGTCGCATTGGTAACCTTATTCGTCATCAAAAAACACACTCAGGGGACAAACCCTATGAATGCATTGAGTGTGGGAAGAGGTTCAGTGTGAGCTACAATCTTACTAGACATCAAAGGACCCACACAGGGGAGAAACCATTTAAATGCGTTGAGTGTGGCAAGAGCTTCACATCAAACAAGGGTCTTACTTTACATCAGAGAACCCACACAGGAGAGAAACCATTTCAGTGCATGGAATGTGGAAAGAGCTTTAGTGTGAGTGCTAATCTCACTTTACATCAAAGAATCCACACAGGAGAAAAACCATATGATTGCACTGAGTGTGGAAAGAGCTTTAGAGGGAGTAGTCACCTTACTTTACATAAAAAAACCCACACAGGGGAGAAACCCTATAAATGCGCTGAGTGTGGAAAGAGCTTCAGTGTGAGTAGTCACCTTACTTGTCATCAAAGAACCCACACAGGGGATAAACCATTTAAATGCATGGAGTGTGGGATGAGCTTCAGTGGGAGTGGTAACCTTATTCGTCATCAAAGGACACACTTGGGGGAGAAACCATTTAAATGCATGGAGTGTGGAAAGAGCTTCAGTTTGTGCGAAAACCTTATTCGTCATCAAAGAACACACTCAGGAGAGAAACCATTTAAATGCATGGTGTGCGAAAAGAATTTCAGTGTTAGTGATAGTCTTACTAGACATCAAAGAACACACACAGGGGAGAAACCATTTAAATGCATGGAATGTGGCAAGAGCTTCACTCTGAGCAGCAACCTCACTTTCCATCAAAGAACCCACATAGGGGAGAAACCATATAAATGCATGGAGTGTGGAAAGAGTTTTTGTGTGAGTGGTAATCTTGCCTTACATCAAAGAACCCACATAGGAGAGAAAGCATATAAATGCACAAAGTGTGGAAAGATATTTAGTCGGAGAGGTCACCTTACTCTTCATCAAAGAACACACAGAGGAAACTGTAAATGAGGGATGTAGAACCTCTTGCCTGTGGACCAACTGTGGCCCCCAGGCCTCCCTGTTTGGTCCCCAAGGCCATTTTGGGGAAGCCACACCCATCTGCCCCAAACCTGACATCATGACTTTAGGTAGGGGTGGGTAAGGGCAGGGCTTCAAAGGAACAAGGAGCTTAAAGTAGGCTGCTTTTTGCTAGAACAAGGCATGCTCCCAACTGCCCACCAGCTGATGAGTGGTAGGACTGTGCCTTCTGCAAGGAGGGGAATGCGATTTCCATTCAATGGAAACTGCTTCTCTCTCCGGGTGCACTTAACTCCAACAGTGGTGGCAGCAGAGGGAAGAGCAGAGATTATTCTAATTCTAATACTCTTTAAATGCCGGATTTCTTCTCTCCCTTGCAGCTGGTGAGGGGCACAAAGGAAAGAATCCCCTCCCGTGCACCTAGGAAGCAAGAAAAGATTGCATTTTAAACAGCAAGTTTCTTCCTCAAGATTCCCTTAGCGGTAAAGGGCACTTGGGGACACCCCCTTCCCAGAGATTTTGAGAGCTGGGTGGGACAATCCACCTGTAAGTCATGTCATAATGACATGATTGACAGGTGAATGGCCCTGTCTGCCTGCCAAATTTGGCCCATGAGGCCAAACCTGATAAGGATCTTGTCCGTGGAGCCAATAATGTTCCTCACTCCTGATTTAAATGCATGGAGTGTGGAAAGAAATTCAGTTTCAGCCTGTAGCCTTACAAAACATCAAATAATGCATGCAGTGTGGAAAGAGCTTGAGGAGGAGGAGTGGCCTTATAAATATCAAGGAACCCACAAGGTGAAGATACAAAAATGTATAGAGTCTGCAAAGTGCCCCTGTGTGAGTAGTAGCCTTGCTGTGCATCTGAGCACATACACGGGAGGAACCCTAAGTATATGGAATATGAAAAGAGCTTCAATGACAGCAAAAACCTCGCTTTACATTAAAAAATCCACACTGATGAAAACCAAACTATTGCTGAGTATGGAAAGATCTTAAATTTGACAGAAGCCTTACTGCGCATGAAAGAATGAAAACAAGAAATTAGAAATTCAGGGACTATGGAAAGCGGAAATAGAGTCTTCTGGCACCTGAAAATGTATTACTATTTATTGTCTAGATTCTACATCAGATGCTAGGCAAGATTTTATATCTGCGTAGACAGAAAAACTGAACAGTGAGGTCTGATTGAAGTGAACTGCATAAAGTACAATGTATACTAACTATGTTGAAGCTTATATTTATGCAAAGTAACCAATGCCCATTCACAACAGTTGTAATTGATGATAATACAGTAATTCTAGAATTTCTATGTTAACTGTCTCACTCTGCCTAACAGTAGAGCTGGCCCTGGTGGTAATTTAGCGGTTTCATATTGGAGTCTCCATTTGAAGTTCCTTTGTTCAAGAATTGCTACTTTCAGCTCAGCAAGAAGTCTCCTTCTGCTTTCCGAATACTGCCTTTATGGGTGTCATTCAGACTTCTTTTGAGGGTGCACTTCCTGCCCTCTCTGCCCTCTTTTGCACTGGAGAATCCGTGGATGGAGGCTGACTGTGTTCCCATGTGTGGTGTCTCTCACACACGTGCAAATCCACACCTCCAAGCTAAAAACATTTATTGAATATTTCAACTTTGATGAGTATAGAAGTTGGAGTCAGGGATGATCACAGCAGTAGTCAAAGTGAGGTTCTTCAGATGTCCATAGGCTATTTCAGTCATCCCTGACCATTGCCCTGCTGCCCTGGCCAAGCTCTGTGCCTTTAATTGCACCCAGACCCTCAGAAATCCAGCAGTGGGAGTTTTCCTTGGTGTGGACGAAACAGGGAGCACATGGGAGGGGGAGTTCAAGGCACAGAAGCAGGTAAAATGGATGCAACCCTCATTGATTTCTGCCCTGTTGAAAGAAAAGAGTGGTCGTATGGTTCAGCAGCTGTGACAAGAATTGGTTATTATTTATGAGTGGATCTGTAAGAAAATGCTCACGATTCCCTAGTGAAACGCGTCTTTTTAATTTCTTTCCCCATTTTATCTTCCCACTCGCGCCCCCTGCCTCATCTCTGCATGGCATCACTCCATTTGTGTTTGTATGTACCTGTTTGCCTTGGTTTTTGAAATGCTGTCTTTGTTACCTTAAGCTGGGGATAGGTAGGACACTATTGGAGCACCTCAGGCTGTCTCCATCTGTCTATAAAACTGGAAGCTCCAGGTCTAAAATCATAGAAAACCACACTGTATGTATCTGGTCATTCTTTATGCTGAACTCGCAGCCAAAACATCTGGTCCTGATTCACATGCTACCTGCTTCATCAAATTCATTTGATCTGGTGACCAGGCCTTATTTCAGGAATCTGGTTGTTTGGTCCAGAGGGCGAGGCCAGCAGAGTTATGGAACTGAAGCATTATTTGGTTCAAACTGTCGTTCATAAATAGCACGACTGTTTCCTGTTGCAGGAAGGACAGAAATTCTTCTTGGCCTGGAAGTCTGGAAACACAAGCGGCTGTCAAGCTGTGCCACCATTATGAAGATGATAGGAATTTTGATACTTTTAGCTGCTCTGGACCAGAGTGTCCCCTGATAAGGCCCCGGGGACCACATCACTTGCCGTAAGACAAAAGGAAGCTGTTTGATGACAGTTGTGTGATACGTCTTTCATCCTGACATGGCACTTAACAATTCAGAACTGCATTTTAGTGGTGGGTGAAAGGAGGGAGGGGAGAGAAGGAACCAATCAGTGATCAGGAAAAGGGTGTTGGGGAGCAGACAGAAGGTTCAGTATTCTTGGATTTATCTTTGCTTCATCTCAAAAATTTAATACAACCTAAGACATGAAGCAATAAAAAGATAATTGAAAATCAGTATGAATATTTGATATGGACATGCTGTTGGCCACTAAATAAAAGAAGACTTAATTACAGTGGAAGGGGCAATAGGTCAGTGGTAGAGCATTTCCCTTACATGCAGAAGGTCCCAGGTTCAACCCCCAGCATCTCCAGGAAGGGCAGTCAGTGTAGACAGGACTGAGTTAGGTGGACCAACGTGATTCAGTATAAGGCAGCATCCTATTCTCATTCAGCTGTGTACTCTAGCTAAGATACTGTGCCAAGTATCATTTTTCTCGCCCTCTAACACCTTTTGAAGAAGAGCGTTCGCAGGGCTTTAACTCGTCGAAAAGCAGTTACTTCAGCCCTTTCCAACATTCTTCTAGATGCTACATTCGGGCCCTTTGAAGCTTTTCGTGTGTTATGGGAAGCTGACATAGGAGAACCTCTTGCTGATTCAGTGTGGTCCTTGTGGACGTCGGTACTAGTTAGGACACTTTCAGCTTCTGTGAGAGAGGCAGCCTTAAAAATCACACACCAATGGTATCTAACCCTGATTCAACGTGTTCACCCAGTCGTTTGAGGGGGTGCAATGAAAAGGGCACATATGTGGTGGACTCGCTCTTTTGTTTCTGGGTTTGAGGATCTTGTGTTTCACCACCTCTCTAAAGTTATGTGACATAAATCCCCTGCCATATCCCTTCTCTCAGGTTTTACTGGTCCTTGTCTGCTTTATAAAAAAATGTAAATGTACTGCCTTCAAGTCGATTCCAACTTATGGCGACCCTATGAAGAGGGTTTTCATGAGGCTGAGAGGCAGTGACTGGCCCAAGGTCACCCAGTGCGCTTCATGGCTATGTGGGGATTCGAACCCTGGTCTCCCAGGTCGTAGTGCATCTCACAATAGTTGTAGGGTGGAAGTCTTCTACTGCTTGCTCACTTGGAAATGTACTTATATGTTTGGCGCTTAGCGCTGATGGAAAAGTCGACTCGCTCTGTACGGCTGACAGGTCAGGGCAAACCTGATGCTTTTGCAAAGGTCTGGTTTCCTTTTATTGCCTTTATTAATTCCTCCTCAGATGGCATTTAGTCCCCAGCATCACATGCTAGTTCATGGTGCAATTTTATGTAATGGTATTTGGTTGTTATATTTTCCTACTTTTGATATATTGTGGGGTGGCGGTATTGTGACACTTTATATGTATGACCCCCTTTATGCCTTCTTATGACCCATATTATTTGTTTATTGTTTATTTTTGAAATAAACTATTACTATTATTTTTAAAAGGCAGCTTCCTATGTTCCTAGGCTTTCAGGCCACAATTTGGGAGCCCCTGTGTATGTAGGGCTCCATTCGGGAGGAAATATAAATTTAATAAATAAACTGGGAATGTAGGAAGCTCTAATTAGAGGGCCGGTGGAGTTTAGGGTTCACACTGCATTTCCCATGTAATCACTGCATCCTAATTGGGTTTAATGTGTAACAGTCTTTTCTTTTTCCTCCAAATCCTGCCTGTGGTTGTTTTGCACACAAGCACACACACATACAGCACTCTTTAAGACCTTCTTAAGAGCCTGGAGCCCTCAGTACCCTTGCCTAGGGCATTCCCAACTTCAGGGGGGTCCTCTGAAGTTCAGGCTATGCCATCCGAGAGGTACGTAGCTGTGTTTTAATGCACCTTGCTGTGAGTCCCCCTCCCAGCTGAGATTAGATTGGTACCCTCCTTGCTGAACTTCAGGTGCATGATGAAGACGTTCTTGTTCCAGCAGCGTTTTAAGACAGTCGTCTTTCTGCTTCCTTTTATTATGCCTTTTAAATTGTGTATGGTTTATTTTAGCTACACTGCTGAGAAATGCAAATGATTGTTGTTGTTATATGCCTTCAAGTCGATTACGACTTATGGCGACCCTATGAAGCTATTTTTGGATATATTCATAGGGTTTTCATGGTAAGAGGTATTCAGAGGGGGCTCACCATTGCCTTCCTCCAAGCCTACGGCACCCGGTCTTCCCGAGTACTAACCAGGCCTGACCCTGCTTAGCTTCCAAGAACAGACAAGATTGGGCGTGTTCAGGGTAGTATGGCTGTAGGGGCAAATGATTAAGTGATATATAAATGCTTTAAATAAATACATGTGGGGCTTTCATGTTCCTGGCTGTGTGTAGTGCTGGCTCTGAGGCCAAAAAGAATACAAATAAAAGCTCTTGTCACCTTTGTGATCTCGAAAGACTCTCTGTGCCTCCAGCCCTGGGTGATTGGGCATTTGGTGCCCTCGGTACTTTGGTCTTTTGTGGGTTTTGTGCGTGCAAAGACAAGACATACTGCTTTTCCCTGTCTCTCCATCATGAGCTCTCCACCTCCACTCATTTCCCCCCCACTCACGTGCTAATCAGGTGCACAAGGCCAGCACTGCAATTAATGGATCCAATCACTATGTGCTTCCAGAACCTGCAGCAATTATAAATAAAGAATGAAGAAAAGCAGGAGATGCCTTTGGGTTTACAGGCTACACCTGTGAGGTCTTGACAAATGCTTTCAGGGAAGCAGCCCTAGAAGTGAACTAGAAAACTACTCTCAATTGCTGCCTATCATGGCTGGTAAAATCTAGCAGGAGGGGACTGACTGGACGGGTCCAGGGAATGGTCAGTGCCTTACTACAGGAGGGAGTTATATCCACTGCCTTCGAAGAGGCGGTGGTGCCACCCTTATTGAAGAGACCCTCCTGGGATTCAGAGGATTTAGAAAACCACCATCCAGTGTCCAATATTCCCTTCCTGGACAATGCAACCAAGAGGCCAGACAGCTGCAAATATGCATGGCAAAAGCAGATTATCTAGATCCATTCTGGCCTAGTTTAAGGCCTGGTTTCAGGACCAAATCAGCCTTGGTTGCCCTGATGAATGGGTGGCGGACAGAGGAGTGCAAGCTTGATCGATCTCTCTTGATCAGCCCTCATACTCTCCTGGACCAGTTCTGTGGGATGGGTGGCACTCTTGTATGGTAGGTCCAGTCCTACTTGCAGGGTCAATTCCAGAGACTGGCATTGGGAGAATGCTCTTCAGGCTGTTGGCATCTGTCAGGCCCAGGATGTGACTCAGGAACCAGACCAACGACTGTAGTTAATTCGTGTTTTATTAGGGTAATGTCCAAACAAAGACTGCGTTTTCTCATGAAGCAATACAGGGATACAGGTCCTGCGGCATTGGGAGAAAGTTGACAGAGCAAGGGGCTGCTTCCCGCCTGTTCTTTAAGAAGGGGCCAAACGGGCGTGCAATCTTTCGCTCCTCCTTAACTGCCCCTCAGGTACTGCCCGCCTTCCCCCCCTTCTCTCCTGTCTTTTCAGCTGTCTGCGTGTGCGCGGTGAGGGGGGAAGCATCACCCCCTCCTCTTCTGAAGTTTCCGATTCCAGGATGGGGGATAGGGGAGGGGCTGATGGTAAACTGTCTCCCCGCTTTTCGGCTGTGAGCAGCCCTCCCTCTTTCCCCTCTTGCTCTGAGGGGGAGGCGTGAGAATGTCCAGGGAGGGCTCAGGCTCCCTGTTGCTAAGCAACCTTATCACTGGCAGTTCCTCTGTTTTGTCTTCGCTCCAAAGGGGGGAAGTTCCTTCCCCTTCCCTCTGCCATCCATCCGAATACTCTTCTCCCAACTCTCCGGGATCCAGCTCCCCGGGATTGGGACCCCAGCTCTGCCTTCCGACACCATCCCCCCTCCCAGGCTGTGCCCCCCTCCCCTTGTCTGGCTTGGGACGGTGGGGAAAACGTTGATGGAAAAGTTTTACCAATTCTGGAGCATGCACATCAGCTGCATCTTCCCATGATCTGTCAGCCACCCCATAGCCTTTCCAGTGAATCAAGTACTGCAGCTTGTGGCGTCTGATCCTGGAATCTAAGATCTCCTCAACTTCAAACGCAAGCTGCTCATTTACCAGGAGTGGAGCTCCGGGAGGTTCCTCCGGCCGTAACTCACTGGGAGGGGCGGCTTTCGTTAAGAGGGATCGATGGAACACAGGATGTATTTTAAACGTGTCAGGCAGCTTCACGGGATTGATTTGAGTTTCTATTTCAAAAGGACCCACCCTCTTGTCTTGTAATTTTCTACATTTGCCCGGGATCTGGAGGAAGCGGGTGGACAGCCATACCTGGTCTCCCGGTTGAAGGGGGGGGCCCTCCTTCCTGTGCAGGTCAGCAACTCGCTTGTACTCCGTTTTGGCTTCGTTTAACTGCTGTTTCAGTGTCTGTTGCGCCGCTTGCAATTCCTTAAGGAAGTTCTCAGCTGCCGGTACCAGCATTCCTTCTGAGCTGCTTGGAAAGACTTTAGGATGGAATCCATAATTAGCGAAGAACGGGGTTTGTTGAGTGCTGGAGTGCAGAGAATTGTTGTAGGTGAACTCTGCAAAATGCAAATATGATACCCAGTCAGTCTGTTGATAGGACACATAACTTCGTAAATATCTTTCCAAAACGGCGTTCAAGCGTTCCGTCTGCCCATCTGTCTGGGGGTGATGGGCGGAGGAGAGTTTTAATTCCGTCTGCAACTGTTTCCACATTGCTCTCCAAAATTTGGCTGTGAACTGAGTTCCTCGGTCTGAGACTACGCTGTTTGGCAATCCATGCAGCCGGTAGACTTCTTTTATGAATAACTTGGCCGTTTCTTTAGCCTCTAAGGCCCCTGCACAAGGAAGAAAGTGTGCCATTTTGGTAAGTAGATCCACCACTACTAAGATGGCTGTCATTCCTTGGGACTTGGGTAGATCAGTTATAAAATCCATGGAGAGGTCCTTCCAGGGTTCGTGTGGGACAGGCAACGGTTGTAACAGTCCTGCTGGTGTCCCTGTTTGTGTTTTTGTCCACAGACAGAGCAGGACTTTACATAACTCTCAATATCCCAACGCATTTTAGGCCACCAGAAGTCCTTGGCCACGTTCTGAATGGTCTTGTAAATCCCAAAGTGTCCCGCTGTGATGGAATCATGACACTGGCATAGGATTCTGAGCCTTAATTCCCCTTCTGGCACATATCTGGCGGTTTTGAACCATAACAGTCCATTTCTCCAGTGAAAGGTTACTTCTGAGTCTTGACCTTGTCCCGTCTCCTGCTGATATTTTAGCATGTCTGCATCTTCTTGTTGTGCCTTTTTGAGTTCCTCTTCCCATGAAGGCTGGCATACTCCCAACGTTAATTTCTCTGGCGGGATTACGTACTGAGGCTGGTCCTCGGATTCACTTTCTTTGTATTGTGGCTGTCTGGATAAGGCATCCGCTCTATGGTTTTTGGCTTGGGCATGGTAAGTAATCTGGAAGTTAAACCTAGTGAAGAACTGGGACCATCTTATCTGTCTCTGGTTCAGCTTTCTGGCTGTTTGGAGGCTTTCAAGATTCTTGTGGTCGGAGCGCACTTCAATTCGATGAGAGGTCCCCTCTAGGTATTGTCTCCAGTTTTCAAAAGAGTCCTTGATGGCCAGCAGCTCCTTCTCCCAAACTGTGTAGTTCTTCTCTGCAGGCTTTAACTTCCGAGAGAAGTACGCACAGGGGTGCAGCTCCTTCCCTTCTTGGTCTAATTGTAGCAGGACCCCCCCGATGGCAAAATCTGAAGCATCTGCTTCCACTACGAAAGGGCGGTTCGGATCAGCAAAGCGCAGAATGGGCTCAGTAGCAAACCTTCTCTTCAGCTCCTCAAAGGCCTCGGTGGCGTTCTCTGTCCATTGAAACTTCTTCTTCCCCCTTAAACAGTCAGTCAGAGGAGCTGTTAATTTGGAAAACCCTGGAATGAACTTTCTGTAATAATTGGCAAACCCCCAAAACCGTTGTACATCCTTTTTGGTGACAGGTTGGCCCCAGTCCAATATGCAGCTTACTTTCCCTGGGTCCATCTCCACGCCTTCCGCTGAGATTCGATATCCAAGGAAGTCTAGAGACTTGAGGTCAAATCCACATTTCTCTAATTTAGCATACAGGTGATTTTCTCTCAGTCTCTTCAACACCGTCTTCACATGCTGGTCGTGGTCTTCCTGGTTCTTTGAGAACACCAGGATATCATCTAAGTAACAGATTACATACGTGTCCAACAAGTCTCTAAACACATCGTTCATGAATTTTTGAAAAATTCCTGGACTTCCACAAAGCCCGAACGGCATGACCAGGTATTCATACTGTCCGTAAGCGGTCAAGAATCCTGTTTTCCATTCATCTCCCTCCTTCATTCTGATCAGATTGTACGCTCCTCTCAAATCCAACTTCGTGAAGATTTTTGCAGAGCGCAGTCGGTCCAGCAACTCTGAGATCAGGGGCAGCGGGTAGCTGTTGGGGATGATGATCTGGTTCAATGCACGATAGTCGTTACAGGGTCTGAGTTCCCCCCTTCTTTTTCACAAACAATAGTGGCGCTCCAGCAGGGGATTGTGAGGGGCGTATGAATCCTCGCCTCAGGTTTTTATCCAGGAATTCCTTCAGGGCCTCCCTCTCATTCTCTGTGAGAGAGTAGATTCTCCCTGATGGGATGCTGGCTCCTGGCACTAGGTCAATCGCACAGTCGTAAGGGCGGTGGGGGGGTAAAGTCTCTGCCTCTTTTTCATCAAACACATCTTTGAATTCTTCATACTTTGGCGGCAGGGTCACTTGCTCGATCTCTTGCACTGCCCCCGCTAAGGTGTTCTTGATTCCTTCAGGTTGACAGTTCTCCTGGCAATACTGTGAGGTGAACCACACCACCACCTCCTTCCAACTTATTTTGGGTTCATGCTTTGCTAGCCAGGGCATTCCCAGAATCACCTCAAAGTTCGAGAGATCTGACACGTATAGCGAAATGAACTCTTCGTGCCCAGGGATTTGAAGTTTCACTTCCTCCGTGGCTTGTGTCACCCCTCCTGACTTCAGGGGTCTCCCATCGATAGTCTCCACAGCTAGGGGAGCGTCCAGTTTCCACCGGGAAATTCCATGACGCTTGATTAACTTTGCATCAATAAAATTTGTGGAGGCTCCACTGTCAATTAAGGCAGTGGAATTAAACACCACTCCTCTGGAAGTTGTAATCCGAATAGGCAAGACCAACACCCCCTCTGAGGGAGGTTGGATCGTTGGGGGGCCTTTATACAACGCTGCCCCCAGTCCACCGGCCTGCACGTGGACTGGGTGTTCTAGTTTCCCGATGGCTCAGCTTTCCCCCCTTTCAGTCCACAGTCTCTGGCCACATGGCCCGGCTTTGAACAATAAAAGCATAAACGTTCCTGGCGTCGTCTTTCCTTTTCTTCTTCCGACAGTCTTGGCCTAGCCCCTCCCTGTCCCTCAGTTGCATTACTGCCATCCCTGCAGTGGGAAGGGTCTTGTTGCGGGATGCCGAGGCTGAGTATCTCGGGACCTCCTGCTTCCTTTCCAGGCGCCTTCCTTCCATCCGGTGATCTATCTGTAGGCATAGCCAGATGAGCCCTGGTAGGTCAGCGGGGGGGGAGGTCCTGGCCAACTCATCCAGGATTTCAGCATTTAATCCACTCCGGTACATAAACATCAGGGCGGCGTCATTGTAACCAGTTTCCTGGGACAGAATTTTAAAAGCGTTAGTGTACTCGGAAACAGTCCCTTTAGCTTGCTTCAGAGCGCCTATTTGCCGCGCTACTGTTTCAGCCCTTTGCGGGTCTTGAAACATCTCGGTCATCTCCTGTATAAATCCTCTGTACCTTCCTAAGACAGTATCCTTTCTCACGAGATACGGAGTCCCCCATTTTGCAGCTTCTCCCTCCAGGAGGCTAATCACGAAAGCTACTTTAGTCCCATCGTCTGGAAATTCCGTGTGCCTGACATCCAGATATAACTCACATTGAGCCACAAAGGTTGCCAACTGATCACTTTGTCCCGCATATTTTGGGGGCAATCCAATGGGAACCTTTACTACGGCAGCTGGAGGGGCTGTTCGCATCTGGTCTATCGTGGCCTTCAAGGTTTGATTATCCGTCTTCAGCGCCTTGACTGCTGCTAGCAGGGCTTGAACATCCTTCTGCAAATCAGCTACCTTAGTCCTCAAGAGTTCCACTTCTTCCGTCTCAGAAGTGGGGTTCGTCCCCCCCGCTGCTCCCTTTGACATCTTGTCCCAGTCAAGTGAAGAGAGCGTTGAGGGTGATTTAGGTGGCTCTGTCAAGCTGTCAGGCCCAGGATGTGACTCAGGAACCAGACCAACGGCTGTAGTTAATTCATGTTTTATTAGGGTAATGTCCAAACAAAGACTGCGTTTTCTCATGAAGCAATACAGGGATACAGGTCCTGCGGCATTGGGAGAAAGTTGACAGAGCAAGGGACTTCTTCCCGCCTGTTCTTTAAGAAGGGGCCAAACGGGCGTGCAATCTTTCGCTCCTCCTTAACTGCCCCTCAGGTACTGCCCGCCTTCCCCCCTTCTCTCCTGTCTTTTCAGCTGTCTGCGTGTGCGCGGTGAGGGGGGAAGCATCACCCCCTCCTCTTCTGAAGTTTCCGATTCCAGTATGGGGGATAGGGGAGGGGCTGATGGTAAACTGCCTCCCCGCTTTTCGGCTGTGAGCAGCCCTCCCTCTTCCCCCTCTTGCTCTGAGCCTGAAAGAGGGGGAGGCGTGAGAATGTCCAGGGAGGGCTCAGGCTCCCCGTTGCTAAGCGACCTTATCACTGGCAGTTCCTCTGTTTCGTCTTCGCTCCAAAGGGGGGGAAGTTCCTCCCCCTTCCCTCTGCCATCCATCCGAATACTCTTCTCCCAACTCTCCGGGATCCAGCTCCCCGGGATTGGGACCCCAGCTCTGCCTTCCGACAGCATCTATGCTACAGGAGACCTCTGAATACTAGTTTTTCCCCATTGTTATTTAACATCTACATGAAGCCGTTGGGGGTGATCATTAGGGAATCTGGAGCAAGGTATCATCTGTAGGCCAGCTGCTTGGAGAAAGCAAACTGTCTATATCCATTCTGGTCTGTTTGCAAGACTGGTCTGGGCACCAAAATAACCTTGGCCACCCTGCTTGATGACCTTTATCAGGTGAGACACAGGGAATGCAACCCTGTTGGTTCTCCTGGAGGTCTCAGCAGCTTTTGACACCATTGGCCACAGTGTTGTTCAGGGAGTTGGAGGGGATTGTTGCTTGGCTCCATGGCTTTTGGGCTCTGGGGTTCCACAAGGGTCCATTCTGTCTCCTGTGCTATTCAACATCTATATGACACCATTGGGAACTGTTGTCTGGGGATTTGCAGCATGGTGTGATCAGTATGCTGATGACACTCTATCTCTCAGTTCCATCAGAACTGGGAGGGCGTGAAGGTGTTGGACAGTCATCTGAAAGCACCGCTGGACTGGATGGTGGCCGACAAACTGGCCAAATCCTGATAAGACAGAAGTTCTATGTTTCGGTGGTTTCCACATCCAGGAGTCAGGTGTGCTGCCTGTTCGGTGAGTGCGTGTTTGACTTCATGAAGACAGGGAGCACTCCTGAAGGAACAGGTTTGTAGTCTGGGACTACTTCTGGATTCCAACTTGTCACTGGAGTCTCAAGCGGCTTCTGTGGCTAGTAGTTCCTATGCCCAGCTTAGGCTGGAATGTCAGTTATGGGCTTCACATGCAGAAGGGCCCAGGTTCATCCCTGGCGTCGCCAGATAAGGCGAGAGAGACTCCCTGCCTGAAACCCTTGGGAGCCACTGCCCGTCAGGGCAGACAGTACTGAGTTAGATGGGCCATGTGTCCTGACTCAGTAGGAAGGCAACTTTGTTTATGCCTATGCAGTCCACAGACGCAGGGCCTGATCCTTGCAGTTCAGCTGCACAGCCCAGACCCACGGGCTGTGTGGTTTCCGTGGCAAGAGAGAGCGGCCTCATGGCTGCTTTTCCCTTGGTGCATAAGATGCATCCTTGCTGGGGGCACATGGTGTGTGTGTGTGTGTGTATGCTGGACTGCTTTTGAGCTCCAGAGCTAGAGAAAAGATGCCTTCAGATTTCCTGCACCTGAAATCCGCCTGGTAAGTTTCCCTCCTGCTAGCAGGGGCTGGGGGCAGACCTTAAACTGATCAGGCTGTTCCTGGCCCTGGTACAAACGGCCTACAGTGAGTCACATGGGGAGATGTAAGCTCCAGGAAGTCCACACTCTTCAAAGAACAAAACCAATTTTTTAATTATTATTTTTTGGGGGTCATGAAATCACTGCAAAAGTTTCTATAGTTTTGGTGGCTGCTTTAAAAATATGAGGGTGCATGAATGCCCTGTGCTGAAACTCCGTAATCATCCTTCACCCTGGAAGGAGAATCCACCAATAAATGTCTTTCAGCCAGTCTACCTATGGGCTGCCCAGCCCTTGGGTGAAACAGACCGCCAGGAGGCCTTCTTGTGCCCTTTCCTTGCATCTCCCTTCAGCTGAGGGGCACAGAGTGGGGGGAGGCTTGACATCAGAAGGAATCTCACTACACGGATGAGTTATTCCTGAGAACTCTGCATGTCTGGAGTTGCCTTCTAATGAATGAGACCATTGACGTATCTGGCCCAGGAACGTCAACCCCAGGAAGCAACGGCTCCTCCAAGCTCTTAAGCAGGGATTTTCCCCAGCCCTGCCACTTTCCCAAAACTGGAGAAGCCATTTTCGCCGACTGCTGAGAAAACCCGATTCGCACTCCCCTCCTGCCCCACTACCAGCTGCAAATGAAAGTGAAGTCCCTAGCTTGCCCTGGTGCACGAGAGGGTTGTGACCACGTACGACCACAGGCTGAAATCCCTTTCAAGCATTTATTTAAAATACAACAGCAGCAGACCATGAATGCATTTCAGTTTATGAAAAATGTGGCAGGTGGAAGGCCATGCTCCATGTCTGCACTCTGGGAAAGGCATTTGGAAGCCCTCTGTGTGAAACAACTTTTACTAAAGACAAGAGAAGGAATGACTCTTCTCTGGCATATGATTTGTACATTTATTGCATTCATTTGCGTCCTCTGCCTAGGCAGCCAAGGCAGTTTACGATTTTAAAATACTACAACTAGTAAGCAATGGTGGGGACTGTCGGAGTGGATCAGGCCCTGACGCTGCCTTTCCCTCCCTGCCTTGCTCTCTCCACCCTGTCCACAGGGCAGGCAGTGTCCTTGCAAATTGGAGAAATGATAAACATGGTCTCCCAGATATTGTAGGCTGGAGGTAAGACTCACCATTCAGCTTCTTCTTCTGGTATAGCACAGTGGGGAGGAGAGCCTGGCTGGGAGTCCAGAGAGTTCAAATCCCCGCTTGTGTCTCCTGGGTGTCAAGAGCCAGCTAAAGATCACCCCCCATAGGGAGTGGCTCAGGGGTTACGTGCCCTGCCACCTGTGCAGCCATGGGGAAGCTGTATAGTCCCAAGGAGCCCAGTTGCCCCCCAGCTGGCAGTTGTGGACAAGGAAGGGGCTGGCTTGTGCAGCTGTGGCAAGCTGCGCAGGCCCTAGCCAGCTGGGGAGGACTAGCCTCAGAGGGAGGCAATGGGAAACCCCCTCTGAATACCGCTTACCATGAAAACCCTATTCAGAGGGTTGCCATAAGTCGGGATCGAGTTGAAGGCAGGCCATCTGGTCATTTTCTCATTTTGCTAAGTAGTCCTGTGTTAGGCAGTTTGGGGGGCAGTTAGGCTAGAGGG
This sequence comes from Rhineura floridana, assembly GCF_030035675.1. Classification (NCBI taxonomy): domain Eukaryota; kingdom Metazoa; phylum Chordata; class Lepidosauria; order Squamata; family Rhineuridae; genus Rhineura; species Rhineura floridana. The sequence goes on along the minus strand of NC_084482.1, from coordinate 226,376,318 downwards.
GAGGGAAGGAGAAGGGACTGGCGGGCCAGTAAGGAGGGAGACTGGGAGACGCCCTCTTGGCTTCATACACCAGAGAAGAATAGAGTCAACATACCCTGCATCACAAACGAAAAGTGACTGTGGCCCACGGCCTTTTAGGATCCCTTGCCTTTAGGATTCCCCCCCCTAGAATGATTTCCTTCCTTGAATTGGAGTGGGCAGTGAGCCCTCTGTGGGACTGTCTTGCTCCTCTACCCCCACCCTAAGGAATTGGGTTTTGAGTCCCCCTGACCTTCTGGGTGGGCCCTGAACCCCCATTTGTGTGCAAAGTGCCCTCTTGGGTGTGTGTAAGCCAGGTGAAGCCGCAAGAGCGTGTTGGAACACAGATCTATGGAGAAAAAGCCGTGACTGCTTCGTCACAGGACCTCCAAGCAGGAGTTGTAGGGCAAGACTGAGCTAAGACCCCCCCGAACCAGAATGAAGGTATTCCCAAGATGCTTGCGCTGGAGGGGAATCAGGCGCCTCTGGAAGACTTTTTGGGGGCCAACAGGCCTATGCAGCTGCTGAAAACGTCTTTGAGTAGCTTGGCACTTTAGTGATTGTTCAGCATCGTTTTAAAATGTGTTTTATGTTGTTGTACAACGCCCTGATGCTTTGCGAGAGGGCAACATATAAATCCTCTTATAAATAAATAAATAAATGAATTTGAAAGAGTCCTTCAAAGAATGGGAAAAGTGATCTGTTGAACCAACTGTTATGTAAACTGCTCAGAGGTCTTTACATTCAAGCGGTATATAAATTTTGTTAAATAAATAAAATAGATTGCAGAAGTTGGTGCTGAGAAAAGGAAAATTGCTCTGAGCCAGTGTACATTAAAAAAAACAGCTGAGAAAGGTGTATCAAATGAACTGCACACAAATTGGGATCTGAACAACCCAATTCCACAGAATAAGATAGCACAGACAACTTTATCTCACAGTTATGAAAGAATTAAAGCTGAATAATATGAATAAATCAAAGTACTCATTTGAACAAGTGACTCTGACTATAGTTCTTCACTGGTCATAAATCAAGATATATACAATATATAAATATATATATATATATTGGGGGTTGGACTCGATGGCCTTACAGGCCCCCTCCAACTCTGTGATTCTATGAATACAGCAATTGCTCCATACAGTAAAAGGAAAAAGAAATGTACTTAAATCGGAGCATAAGAAGAGTCTTGTTGATTCCGGCCAATGCCCCTGGGAAGCCCGCAAGCAGGACCGGAGCGCAAGAGCACTCTCCCCTCCCGCGGCAACTGGCAACTGGCTTTCAGAAGCACGCTGCCCCTGACTATCCTTGCAGAGCGTAGCCACTGTGGGTGGTAGCCTTATCCCCTCCAGAAATTTGCCTAATCCTCTTTTAGAGCCCTCCAAGTTGGTGGCCATAAGTGCCCCTTGTGAGAAAGCGAATTCCATGGTTTATGCACTGAAAGAAGCACTTTCACACAAACGATGTTGTTGTGAAACGACTACAACTTACGGAGATCCTGTGAATCAGCAGAAACCTCCAGTAACATCTGTCGTGAACCACCCTGTTCAGATCTTGCAAGTTCAGGTCTGTGGCTTCCTTTATGGAGTCAACCCATCTCTTGTTTGGCCTTCCTCTTTTTCTACTCCCTTCTGTTTTTCCCACCATTATTGTCCTTTCTAGTGAATCCTGTCTTCTCATGATGTGTCCAAAGTATGATAACCTCAGTTTCATCATTTTAGCTTCTAGTGATAGCTCTGGTTAAATTTGTTCTAACACCCAATTATTTGTCTTTTTTGCAGTCAATGGTATGTGCAAAGCTCTCCTCCAACACCACATTTCAAACGAGTTAATTTTTCTCTTATCCCCTTTTTTCACTGTCCAACTTTCACATCCACACATAGAGATCGGAAATACCATGGTCTGAATGATCCTGACTTTAGTGTCCAGTGTTCACACAAGCGATAAGAGCATGAAAACATCTAAAAGGGAGAAAGAAAAGAACGACATCTGCGGACAGGTGCAGCTCTGCAAAGGGCTCCTCCTCCTGGGGGAGGGGGGTCCAGCCCCGGCCCGAGAGCCCTTCGCCAAACCATAGCGGAGGCCGCGAGCAGCAGGACCCAAAGGTGCTTCCTGGGGGGCTCTCTCTGCAGCAAGGCCACTGGCAGTACAGCCCCCCGACCCACCCCCCAAAATAAAAAGCAGGCCCAAAGGATTTCAGTGCCCCCACCCCGCTCCGCGCGGCTTTCCCGCGGGAGTCCCTTGGAGGGCTCCTCCCTCCGAGCTCTGCTTTTGCAAAGGGGGCTGCCCTCCCTTTCTTGCAACCTCGGAATCCATCTCAGGGTTACAGAGAGAGAGAGAGTGCGGATGCCTAGAGAGGCCGGGAAAGAGGCCCTCCCCCTCCCCAGTGGGGATACTGGGATCAGGTTGAGGGTGCAAATCGCGTCGCAAGGAAGGAAGGGGAAATGCAAAGCGGAAAAGAGGGGTGGGAGTCTGTGCATTAAAGCAAAGGAGGCGGGATCCCCCTCGCCAGGATCAGGTGGGTGCAAAGGGAGGGAGGGAAGGTCTGGCGGGGGGGGCTTCCATTGGGGGGAGGGGGAGCGCAAAGCGAAGCAAGTGGGAGGGAGGAAGGGAGGGAGGGGGAGAAGCCCAGGCAGGGGAAGGGGGACAAAGGGCCGGGAAACCCCCCCTTCAGCCCGAAAGGGAAGTGGGAGTCATGCAAAGGGGCCTTTGGGTGCAGGGGAGGGCCCCCGTGGGCGAGGAGAGGGGAGGCAAGGTAGTGGGGGGGGGCTGAAGGGTGAATGAAAGAGATAAGCGCCACGGGGGGAGGGGAGGAGGAAGTCAGACCACATGGCCTTTTGGGGAGGATCTCGATGTTTCGGGCTGGCGGTGGGGTGAGGGTATCTCCGGAGGGGCTCCGAGGCTGCCTTGGCTTGTTCCCCCCTCCCGTCTAGGGATCTGCAGTGTGTGTGTGTGTGAATCGCTCCCCCAAATGCCCCACTCTTTTGTGGTCTGTACAGCCCACCTTTCTCCCCGCCCCCCAAAGAGCTCAGGGAGGTGCACCTGGGCCGCTCCCTCCCCATTTAATCCTCACAAGAACCCTGCGAAGAGGCGGTGGCTGCTTTTGAACCCGGGTCTCCCAGGTCCTAGCCTGACGCTCTGAAGTGCCTCTTGGGTGCAGCAGAGCCCCCTCCTCTCCCAGAGGCGGGTGGGCTTTGGAAGCAGGGGGAAAAGAGGGAGGGAGGAGGAAGAGGCCAGCACTGTGCAGAGTTGCTCCGAAGTAGGACTTACTCTCAAGTCAGCGCGCATGGGATGCCAGCCGTAGGAAGGGGTGAGTGAGGAGAGAGAGGAAGGAGGAGAGGATTTGCAGGATGTTTGCAAGCGTAGGGTCTGATGGGACGAGGGGGCTGCAGTTTGGGTCTCCCCCCTCAGGCAGCCAAATGTCTTGGGAAAGAAAAACTCTGCTCTGAGGCACCCTCTCCTCCTCCCTCCCAGGAACCTTCAGCTTGTCTTTACACGTGAGCTCCTCAGAAAGGATTAGAATCATAGAAATGTAGAGTTGGAAAAGACCCATAAGGCCGTCGAGTCCCGCCCCCTGCTCAGTGCAGGAATCCAAATTAACGCATCTCCAACAGGTAGCTTGAATGCCTCCGGTATTGGAGAGCCCACCACCTCCTGAGGTCATTGGTCCCATTGCTCATTGCTCTTTCAGACAGGAAGTTTTTCCTGATTTTCCATTGAAATCTGGCTTCCTGTAACTTGAGCCCATTGTTCTGTGTGCTGCACTCTGGAACAATCTAGAAGAAATCCCGGCCCTCCTCTGTGTGACAACTTTTCAAGTACTTGAAAAACCTCCCCTCAGTCTTCTCAAGGCCAAAGACGGCCAATTTTTTCAGTCTCGCCTCATAGGGCTTTGCTTCCGGTCCTCTGATCATCCTTGTTCTGACCCTGTTCCAGTTTGTCTGCATCCTTTTTAAGTGTGGTGTCCGGAACTGGTCACAATACTCAAGATGAGGCCTAACCAGTGCCGAATAGAGGGGAAGTAATACTTCACACGATTTGGAAACTATATTTCTGTTAATGCGGCCTAAAATAGTGTTTGCCTTTTTTGCAGCCGTATCACACTGTTGGCTCATATTCAGCTTGTCATGCTCAACAGTTCCAAGATGCTTCTCACATGTCGTGTTGCTGAGCCAGGTATCCCCCATCTTATAACTCTGCATTTGGTTTCTTTTTTCCTAGATTAAAGAAGAAGGGGTGACCTGTGGACCCACCCCCCTGAAACCATTGAGCATCCCAGCCAGGTTGCTGCTGCATCTGCATAAGAGGCTGGGCGAGAGCTGGTAAGTTCAGCGGAAGGGAGGGGGTTTGACTGGGTGGAAAAGGAGGAAGGGATGGATGGAGGCTGCGGGGAAAAACTCCAGGCATGCAGAAAAGACCACGGGTAGGGGTGGGGAGGGGAAGGGGAGAGGAAGGGAGAAAAAAGGCAGACAGTTCCAGACATTAGCTTGAATTCTGGGCTTCTTTTGAGAAATGGGCTTCTGGCAGGGGTGGCCAGACTCTTTTCCATCAGATTAGGCTAGAAAAGCAAGTTCCCCCAAATTAAGAAAACTATGTCTCTGGCATTTGATCTTTTGGGAGGAATTAGCGTGGACTATCCTTTCGCTCATCTCTCCTGCCTTTGCAGAGATTTAGGAGTCCCCTAAATGCTGGCAGAAGACCTCTTAATTATAGCCTTGCTTTGTGCCAGGGAGTGTTGGACCAAATGCCAAACGATACCACCTGGCTCTCTTTTGAAGGTGGTGGGATGGTCTGAGCAGGAGATTCTGACCCTGCTGGGCCTTCCCTGTGCTGAAATGAACGCAGAGCAAATGGGACAAATCATAGAACAGTAGAGTTGGAAGGGGTCTATAAGGCCATCGAGTCCAACCCCCTGCTCAGTGCAGGAATCCAAATGAAAGCATTCCCGACAGATGGCTGTCCAGCTGCCTCTTGAAGGCCTCCAGTGTCGGAGAGCCCACTACCTCTCTAGGTAATCGGTTCCATTGTCGGATTGCCCTAACAGTTAGGAAGTTTTTCCTGCTGTCCAGTCGAAATCTGGCTTCCTGCAACTTGAGCCCATTATTCCGTGTCCTGCACTCTGGGACGATCGAGAAGAGATCCCGGCCCTCCTCTATAATGTGACAACCTTTCATGTACTTGAAGAGTGCTATCATATCTCCCCGCAGTCTTGGGGAGTCCTGCTAGTTGGTGGAGATTATATTGAGCTAGACCAATGGTCCAGGTTCTGCCTTGATATCTCCCGTCATATCTGCTATCATATCTCCCCTCAGTCTTCTCTCCTCCAGGCTAAACATGCCCAGTTCTTTCAGTCTCTCCTCATAGGGCTTTGTTTCCAGTCCCCTGATCATCCTTGTTGCCCTCCTCTGAACCCGTTCCAGTTTGTCTGCATCCTTCTTAAAGTGCAGTGTCCAGAATTGGACGCAGTACTCAAAATGAGGGTTAACCAGTGCTGAATAGAGGGGAACTAATACCTCACGCTGTTTGGAAACTATTTGCAAACAGGATTTGGGTCCGTCATGTATAGTTTCCCTAACTATAGGGAACTCGTGACGTTCCTGTTTTGTGAAAAATATGTTCCTTTCCTTGGGTTCACCTTTTGGGTGGGGTGAAAATGGGTGCTCAGCATTTCTGAATATTTCTGCAGCCCCGAGCAGCGTGAATAACAGTGATGTTTTTGTTCTCCTGCAACGAAGGGCCCAAATCTGACATCATCTCCTGCCCTGAAGCAGAAAAAGATGCCTGCCCAGGAGAAATCGAGAGGTAAGTCCTTTGATAAGCGGTGAAACTGTGTGTACATATCTCTCATTTCAGTTCCTAAGAACATAAGAATTGCTTGGCTGCTGCATCAGGCCAAAGGGTGGGGAGAGGGACGCCATCTAGTTCACAGCCTGTTCCCACAGTGGCCAACTGCATGTCCCAACGGGAAGCCTGCAAACAGGGCATGAATGCTAGCAGAACTCTTCTGATTCCTTGCAAATGGAATTCAAATGTGTATCTCCTACTATAGTTGAGGAAGATTATTGTTTTTCCGGCTAATAGCTGTTGACAGCCTTATCTTCCATAGGCCTTGTTAAAGCTATCCAAGTTGGTGATCCTCAAAAACCAGAACTATCACTAGAAGCTAAAATGATGAAACTGAGATTATCATACTTTGGACACATCATGAGAAGACATGATTCATTAGAAAAGACAATAATGCTGGGAAAAACAGAAGGAAGTAGAAAAAGAGGAAGGCCAAACAAGAGATGGATTGACTCCATAAAGGAAGCCACAGACCTGGACTTACAAGATTTGAACAGCGTGGTTCATAGCAGATCCTGTTGGAGGTCACTGATTCATAGGGTTGCCTTAAGTCGTAATCGACTTGAAGGCGCATAACAACAATTTGGTGGGCACCACTCTCTCTTGTGGGAGCAACCTCCGTAGTTTTAAACGTGTGCTGTCCTGAATCTTCCTTGGAAGATCTCACTGGGCTCCCGTACCATGGGACAGAGATGAAAACCAGTCTCTGTCCGCCTTCTCCTTACCATGGACAACATGACACACCTCTGTCACGTCTCTGTGTGATTTCCTTTTCATTGAACTAGAACCCTGATATCAGAAACGGTTCACCAGTTGGAGCTGAGCTGTTACGCCAGCTTCCCGACAGGTGGGTCGGTGGACTACAACTCCCATTACCCCTCACCGTTGGCTAAGCTGACTTGGGGATGATGGGAATTGTAGTCCAACAGCATCTGGGGACCTAAGGTTGAAGAACAGTCGTTTACTGGGAGGGAGGGAGAAAGTGAGATGCTGGGGAGGTTGATGTGGTGCAAATGCACCATCATGAGCATCACTTGGCTCAGCCATTCTGTTTGCATCTCGCTGACCTCCCCACAGCTTAGACCCTCCCTGTCTTCCTTCTGGTAAGCAATGGCAAGCGATCTTCCGGGAAGCTAGTGTGGTGGGCTGCCCCCACCCAGCGAACCTCTTCTACCCCAAATGAGACAACTTGTCATCTTAGGAGAGTTTTTCCAGCCCTTTGATTATTCACTTCCGTTTTCGGAACCTTTTCCAACACTCCAATACTGTTTTTGAGGTGAGGCAGTCAAAACTGTACATGGTATTCCAAGTGTGATGGCATCATAGAGTTTATACGGGCACTATAATATCAGCCACCTCACTGCTCACTCCTAACTTTAGATTGTTTATAAGCAAGTTAAAAAGCATAGGTCCCAGTATGGATTCTTGGGGGATTCCACTTTCTACAGCCCTCCACTGGGAGAACTGTCCATTTAGTCCCACTCTCTGCTTCCGGCTACTTAACCAATTCCTTATCCACAAGAGGACCTCTCCTCTTATTCCATGACTGCTAAGCTTCCTCAGAAGTCTTTGGTGAGGTACCTTGTCAAACGCTTTTTGAAAGTCTAAGTACACTATGTCCACTGGATCACCTCTATCTATATGCTTGTTGACACTCTCAAAGAATTCCAATAGGTTACTGAGACAGGACTTTCCCTTGCAGAAGCCATGCTGGCTCTGCTTCAGCAAAGCTTGTTCTTCTATATGCTTGGTAATTCTGTCTTTAATGCTTTCAGTCTGTTTTCCCATGACACGCATTAAGCTCACTGACATGTAGTTTGATAGATCCATTCTGTATCTTTTTTAAAACTGGTGTTACATTGGCCATTCTTCAGTGCTTCTGAATACCAGTTGCTGCAAACTGTAGGAGGGGAGAGTGCTGTTGCTCTCAGGTCCTGTTTGTGAGGTTCCCATGGGCACCTGGCCACTGCAAGAACAAGACGCTGCACCAGATAGGCCATTGGCCACCCAGACCTGGTGATTTGTCCGTTTTTATTTTGTCAGTAATGCCTGTTTTTTTGTCACCACTATTTTATTTTCAAAGGACTCCCTTCCTTTGAAAGTTAGTTCAGGCTCAGAGATCTGCCCTATATCCTCCTCTGTGAAGACAGATGCAAAGAATTCATTCAGCTTCTCTGCAATCTCATTTTCCTCCTTTAGCACACCTTTGACTTCCTTGCCATTGAAAGGTCCAACTGCCTCCGTACTCAGTTTCCCGCTGGAACAATTTTTTGTCATTGGTCTTTATGGTTGTAGCAATGTGTTCCTCAAATTCAGTTCTCAAAGAACTGAAATGTGAAATTGCTGATCTGCTAACTAATATATGTAACTTGTCCCTCGGGTCCTCCTCCGTCCCTGAGGACTGGAAAGTGGCAAATGTAACGCCAATCTTCAAAAAGGGATCCAGAGGGGATCCCGGAAATTACAGGCCAGTTAGCTTAACTTCTGTCCCTGGAAAACTGGTAGAAAGTATTATTAAAGCTAGATTAACTAAGCACATAGAAGAACAAGCCTTGCTGAAGCAGAGCCAGCATGGCTTCTGCAAGGGAAAGTCCTGTCTCAGTAACCTATTAGAATTCTTTGAGAGTGTCAACAAGCATATAGATAGAGGTGATCCAGTGGACATAGTGTACTTAGACTTTCAAAAAGCGTTTGACAAGGTACCTCACCAAAGGCTTCTGAGGAAGCTTAGCAGTCATGGAATAAGAGGAGAGGTCCTCTTGTGGATAAGGAATTGGTTCAGAAGCAGAAAGCAGAGAGTAGGAATAAACGGACAGTTCTCCCAATGGAGGGCTGTAGAAAGTGGAGTCCCTCAAGGATCGGTATTGGGACCTGTACTTTTCAACTTGTTCATTAACGACCTAGAATTAGGAGTGAGCAGTGAAGTGGCCAAGTTTGCTGATGACACTAAATTGTTCAGGGTTGTTAAAACAAAAAGGGATTGCAAAGAGCTCCAAAAAGACCTCTCCAAACTGAGTGAATGGGCGGAAAAATGGCAAATGCAATTCAATCTAAACAAGTGTAAAATTATGCATATTGGAGCAAAAAATCTGAATTTCACATATACGCTCATGGGGTCTGAACTGGCGGTGACCGACCAGGAGAGAGACCTCGGGGTTGTAGTGGACAGCACAATGAAAATGTCGGCCCAATGTGTGGCAGCTGTGAAAAAGGCAAATTCCATGCTAGCGATAATTAGGAAAGGTATTGAAAATAAAACAGCTCATATCATAATGCCGTTGTATAAATCTATGGTGCGGCCGCATTTGGAATACTGTGTACAGTTCTGGTCGCCTCATCTCAAAAAGGATATTCTAGAGTTGGAAAAGGTTCAGAAGAGGGCAACCAGAATGATCAAGGGGATGGAGCGACTCCCTTACAAGGAAAGGTTGCAGCATTTGGGGCTTTTTAGTTTAGAGAAAAGGCGGGTCAGAGGAGACATGATAGAAGTGTATAAAATTATGCATGGCACTGAGAAAGTGGATAGAGAAAAGTTCTTCTCCCTCTCTCATAATACTAGAACTCGTGGACATTCAAAGAAGCTGAATGTTGGAAGATTCAGGACAGACAAAAGGAAGTACTTCTTTACTCAGCGCATAGTTAAACTATGGAATTTGCTCCCACAAGATGCAGTAATGGCCACCAGCTTGGATGGCTTTAAAAGAAGATTAGACCAATTCATGGAGGACAGGGCTATCAATGGCTACTAGCCATGATGGCTGTGCTCTGCCACCCTAGTCAGAGGCAGCATGCTTCTGAAAACCAGTTGCCGGAAGCCTCAGGAGGGGAGAGTGTTCTTGCACTCGGGTCCTGCTTGCGGGCTTCCCCCAGGCACCTGGTTGGCCACTGTGAGAACAGGATGCTGGACTAGATGGGCCACTGGCCTGATCCAGCAGGCTCTTCTTATGTTCTTATGTTCTTAAATTATTTACCCCCCCCCCAATCTCTTACTGTCTCCTTGCTTTTCTATTGCCAAATTTTGTGCTCGTTTTTCTTCTTGTTTGTAGAAGATTTCCATTTTCTGAAATAGCTTGGCAATCTCTTGGCCCTGTTGGTACCTTGCTTGATCTACGGTATATGTTCTAGATTATAATATTGTGGTTTTAAACATCTCCCTACCACACTTCCTCTTTTGGATGCCTCCTTGATTTCATTTCAAGATCACCGTGGGCCATAGAAACCTGATATCACCACCCACAACAATTCTGTGATGGAGTCTGACCCTTTTAGGGTTTTTTTTCTTGTCGGACACTGTGTCTTCTTCAATGTACAGAGTGATACAGTCTCCAGGACATCCTTCCCTGTCCTTCCTATAGAGTTTGTATCCAGAGACAACTGTGTCCCATTGGTTCTTCTTTCCATTCCACCAGGTTACTGTCATGCCAGCGATGGGTAACCTCCAGCTCATGGGCCTAATTAGCCCCCGGCCTCTCCGTTTGGCTCATGAGGCTTACCCAGCTGCCCTACACCTGAAGCCATTTGTTACTTATTTTATTTAAGGTATTTCCATACTGCTTAATCATGCAAGTCTCTAAGCCGTGTACACAGACATTTTAAAAGCATACATTAGAACTGGTTTGAAAAGGTGGGAACATGAAACAGCTTGCTCCCAAAAGTTCTTTACTGACCTGAGAAAAACAATATCCAATGAGAGGAGGCGAGGGTACCGGGTAGAGGAGGGAAGGAAAGAAACCAAGCTGACGGGCGATAAGACAGTCTTAGAAGAATTCTACGGAGACTAAAAATTGGTTCCAGGGGCAAACATTCTGAAACCTTCTGGTTCTTATGGGGAGGAGATTACCTGCAACGAAAGAAAGAGGAGGGTGTAGATGTCTACAGTTCTGGCTTTTTCCCACCACAGAGCGTTTGGATGAAAAGTTGATCTGAGCCATCCTAGCTATTGGTCCAGGTTGACACCCAATTCCATAACGTTAGTCCTCTCTACAGGAGATTCCCTGAGTTCCAGAGGCGTACTGGCTAAATTTAATGTTTGTTGACCAGCGATGAGGACATTCCATGAATGGGTCCTCACCCCCCACCCCCTGCCAGGATGATTGGCCAAAAGACTACTTGGATAACTTGATTAAAATAGTGGCTTGGCTATCAGAGGGAGACATTTACATGTCTGGAGTGAGCGTTCATGCTGTGAAATGAGGTCCACAGGAACGGGCCGTGTCATCCCGCCTTGGATGATCCTAAACCCAGGATTCAGTTGACTTCCTGAAGATGCAGGGCTAGATGTCTGGGTGATGCTCCAGAAGGCAGCCCGGCTGAGCTCCTTGATCACATTCCAGGCTCAGGGGTGGATCCAGGGACCGTGATTCTGATTTGAAGGTTGGTTTCTTCTTTGCACTCATGTTTGACTTTTCTCCTGGTGGACACCTGCTTTGTAGGTTTCACCATCCCTCTCTCGCTCGCTCGCTTGCTCTCGCTCTCGCTCTGGTACCATCTCCTGTCATTCCATTCCCACGATCCAAACAGGATTGTGGACGTTTTGAAATTCATCCTTTCCTAAGATGCCCTAGTTACCTCCTGCTGGGACAGAGATGGTGTTCCATTATTCTATGGCCACTCACCCCAAAGAAGAGAGGATAGTCCTGTGTCTGAAGAGAGGCACGAAACCAGGCAGGGCAGGAATGGAAATCGCTACCCAGTATTGTCCAGGGAAACTTGAGGGGGGGGAATTGTAAGCCATTGGGATGGGTGTCACAAACTGGGATTCCCAGCAATCAATCTCCATTTGATTTTCTCCTGCATCACCAGCTCTCTGTGTGGAATTCAAGGCCGACAGACTGAGCTCTAGGCTTCACAAAGACAAGCTCACTAAAGCACTCATTCAGCTGATCCCAAACACCAGGTCCTATCACTAGTCCCTCTGAAGCTCTAGACTGAAATCTTTCTCCTCTGCCCAAGCAACCCGTCTCTCCTAAGGGTCTCATCTCTCATTGCCTACTGAGTTGAAGGAACTCGTCCTTGCATGATGATACTTTCCTCTGGCCCCACTGATCCCACTTTACTCTTCTGGATCTTCCACCTGAGACTAGAATCAGAGTTTGTGGGCGAAATACACACCGTGCTGTGAACTGGCAAGGAATTCCCGTTACAGTACAGGGGAAAGGCACAATCCGGTGTAGAGCGCACCTTGAGCCATCACTTTCTGTGTATCTGACCAGCTACTTTCTCTAGCTTTGCAGCAATTCTTTTGTCCCTCCTCATTACCTCATTGGGGAGTGGGGGAAAAGCAACACATATGTGCCTACAGAAATCCAGTAGAAAGGAATTGATGTTACTGTTTGAGACAGCAGGGTATTCATAAGGCAAGGGGGCACAGAGAGGAAAGGGGAAAATCTTGGAGATGCTGAAATAATTGGGCCTGATAGGGTTGAGATCCTCAGTTTCTGTCTTGAATTCCTAACAGGATTTTCTTTTTCTCACCCTGCTTATTCTCCCCAAGCTTATGATGGGCCTGACAATGATAGTTCTAAGGAGGCATCTGTAGTTCCGTCAGAAACAACTGAGCTTCAAGCGGGAAAAGAGATACTTGGTTATCAAAGAAGACTAAAAAGGCGAGAGGGAAACAAGACAGGGAAGGAGAAATCTGCTGCTTCTCAAGTTACTGATGTCCATGAACTCTCAATCTCACAAGATCAAAAATGGAAGACAGGGAAAATGGGTTCACTATGTGGCTCAGAATTAAATAGTCCTCGCAGAACTCGCACAAAGAAGAAACTTGATAAATGTATGGAGTGTGGAAAGATCTTCAGCAATAGCCGAGGTCTTACTTTACATCAAAGAACTCACACAGGAGAGAAACCATATCAATGCATGGAATGTGGAAAGAGCTTCAGTCAGAGTCAACACCTTACCACACATAAACGAACTCACACAGGGGAGAAGCCATTTAAATGTACTGAGTGTGGAATGAGCTTCAGTCGACGCTCAAACCTGACTTTACATCAAAGGACTCACACAGGAGAAAAACCATACCAATGCATGGAATGTGGAAAGTGCTTCAGTCAGAGTCAACACCTTACCACACATCAACGAACTCACACAGGGGAGAAACCATTTAAATGCATGCAGTGTGGAAAGAGCTTCAGTCAACGCTCAAACCTTGGTTTACATCAAAGAGTTCACACGGGGGAGAAGCCATTTCAGTGTAAGGACTGTGGAAAGAGTTTCAGTGAGAGCGGGACGCTTACCAAGCATCAAAGAACCCACACGGGGGAGAAACCATATAAATGCATTGATTGTGGAAAGGGCTTCACTGTGAATCAACAACTTATTTCACATCGAAGAACTCACACGGGGGAGAAACCATTTAAATGCATGGAGTGTGGTAAGAGTTTTAGTCATAGGGGGACACTTGCTATACATCAAAGAACCCACACAGGTGAGAAACCATATCAATGTAAGGAGTGTGGAAAGAGCTTCAGTGAGAGGACAACACTTTCCATGCATCGAAGAATTCACACAGGGGAGAAACCATATAAATGCATAGAATGTGGAAAGAGCTTTATTCAGAGTAATCAGCTTACTTTACATCAAAGAACCCACACAGGGGAGAAACCATATAAATGTATGGATTGTGGAAAGAGCTTCAGTGATAGGGGATCTATTAAGAGCCATCAGCGAACCCATACAGGTGAGAAACCATATAAATGCGTGGAATGTGGAAAGCATTTCACTGTAAGCTCACATCTTACTATACACAAAAGAACACACACAGGGGAAAAACCATATAAATGTATGGAATGTGGAAAGAGCTTCAGTCACAAGTCAACCCTTACTATACATCAAAGAACCCACACAGGGGAGAAACCGTATCAATGTAAGGAGTGTGGAAAGCTTTTCAGTGAGAGGGGAAAGTTTATTATGCATCAAAAAACCCACACAGGGGAGAAACCGTATCAATGTAAGGAGTGTGGGAAATGTTTCAGTGAGAGGGGAAAGCTTGGTGTTCATCAAAGAATTCACACAGGGGAGAAACCATATAAATGCATGGAGTGTGGAAAGTGCTTCACTGTAAGCTCACATCTCATCATACACAAACGAACTCACACAGGGGAGAAACCATATAAATGCATGGAGTGTGGAAGCAGCTTCATTGATAGTGGATCACTTACTAAACATCAAAGAATCCACACTGGGGAGAAGCCATATAAATGTATGGAATGTGGAAAGAGTTTCATTGTTAGCCGAGGTCTTAGTTATCATCAAAGAACTCACACAGGGGAGAAACCATATAAATGTGAGCAGTGTGGAAAGAGTTTCCGTCAGACAGCACACCTTAAGGTTCATCAGCGTATTCACACAGGAGAAAAACCATATAAATGCATGGAGTGTGGAAAGTGCTTCACTGTAAGCACACATCTTAATGTACATAAAAAAATCCACATAGAGGAAAAACCATATAAGTGTATGGAATGTGGAAAGAGCTTCCGTTGGTCTGAAGGTCTTACTTCACATCAAAGAACCCACACAGGGGAGAAACCATATAAATGCATGGAGTGTGGAAAGAGCTTCAGTGATAGTGGAACACGTACTAAACATCAAAGAACCCATACTGGGGAAAAACCATATAAATGCATGGAGTGTGGAAAAAACTTCCGTCTGATTCAGTCTCTTACTAAACATCAACGAACCCACACAGGGGAGAAACCATATAAATGCATAGAATGTGGAAAGAGTTTCAGTCAGGCAGGAAATCTTAAGATTCATCACCGTATCCACACAAGGGAGAAAGCATATAATTAAAAGTGTAAAAGCATATGGTTAATTAAATTAATCAGAAGATCCTTGTATAAGCAATCAAATAGTCTAGGTTTAATGCATTCATAGGAACATAGGAATCTGCCTTATACTAGATCAGACAATTACGCTGACTGGCAGTTGCTCTCCAAGGTTTCAGGCAGGGTGTCCCTCTCCCCCTACCTGGAAATGCTATGGATTGAACTTGGGACCTTCTGCATCCCAGGCAGATGTTCTGCCACTGAGCTATTGGCCTTTTCAGAAGTAGTGGGCCGTTTGGAAGGACCTAACATATCTCAGGGGCCATTCATAGCAAACTGTCTTACTAGAAGTCAGACTGTTGATCTGTCTAGCTGTCTACACTGGCTGGCAGCAGCACTCCATGATTTTTGACAGGGTTATTCCTAACCCTACCCAGAAATGCCAGAGATTGAACTGCATACTGTTGATGTGCTCATCTACTGTCTGTTTTTAGTTATGTCTCCGCTTCGTTCATGGGAATCTAATTCCGATATAGGTGGTAGAAGCTAAAATTTGTATTGCCCCATCAGGATAGCAAAGAGGCAAGTACTCCCACCCCCAGCAAGGATCACTGTCTCTAAGCAAATTGTCCTGCCTTGTTGGAGATTCTTCTATGCTATATTCATTCATCTGTCCAAATTGTCAGTCTTGCACTGGTTTCCGAAGCAGGTGACCTTCTTGCTAAAAGGAGAAGTTCAGTTGGATGTTTAATGATAAGGTGGGTTTGGTTGTGGTTATTGAGGCACATTAGATAACAAGGATCTCAGGGAAGAATCTGTAGCTCAGTAGTGGAGCATTTAGTAGATGGTCCCAGGTTCAGTCACCAGGATCTCCAAATAGGACTGGGAGGTTTTTCTCCAACGACAACTTGAAAATCCCTGACAGTCTTGGCAGACCACTTAATGGTTTTTCTGCTTGTTACAGCAGTTGTTTTTTTATTGCTTATTTTACTTCTTACGTATATTCTGTGGAATTCACGTTGTAATACACTATAATGTAAGAAATTTAAGGAATACAGTTCAATATGAACATTTAATGCAATGGATGTGCCACCTCCCATCTTCAACCAGAAATCCACAGGCATGCCATGGACTACCAGAATGAAGCTCAGGGACCAGACCTCAATTTAGGAATCTCTTGGGTAGATGATAGTGAGCTAGATGGACGAATGGTCTACCTCGGTATAAGGCAACTTCCTATATTCCTGGGTAATTGCTATTTTGATAAGCATGGAGGTTTTTTTGCAGAGGTACATCCAAGTGGGTGGCCATCTCTACCACAATTAGGAGCAAATTCCATAGTGGTGTGTGAAGAAGTACTATATTTTGAAGGGCTGTGGAGTCGGAGTCGGGAGCAATTTTGGGTGGAGGCGGAGGCGGTAGAAATGTACCGACTCTGACTCCTTCATAAATGGCAAATGTATATTAACTAGTAATAACAAATTTACTGTAGTAAAATGGTAGCACAAGGCATTTCATCACCACCACGTGAATCCAGAGCTTGGAAAAGTTACTTTTTTGAACTACAACTCCCATCAGCCCCAGGGATTGGGCTCGTAGGAGTTGTAGTTCAAAAAAGTAACTTTTCCAAGCTCTGGATTCAAAAGGTGGTGACGAAATGCCTTGTGAGTTTATTTGTATTATGGCTTCATTGTGTACTTTTTATAATACTTACTGCGTTCTTTTTTTCTTGTACGCTGCTTAGAGATATTTTTTATATTAAGCGGTATAGAAATAGTCTAAAATAAAATAAATTGTGCTACCATTTTACTACAGTAAGTTTGTTAGTACTAGTTAATATACATTTGCCATTTATGAAGGAGTCGGAGTCGGACAGTAGAAAAATAGAGGAGTCGTAGTCGAAGGTCTGGCGTACCGACTCCACAGCCCTCATATTTTGGCTGTCTCATATGTGAAATCAACACAAAAATCCCCCCCACCCAGCACCATGAACACTGTTGCACATGGAATAATAAGGGACCTCTAAAAATGACCTGGCATAAGGAATGCTCTCCTGTGCCATTATCTAAAACAATAACATTTGACTTTCTGATCAAGAAGCTGGTACATAATGCGCCTGCTTCTTCAGGATGAAATAGTTAAAATTATTTAACAGACAGATAAAATAGATAATTGCTGGTTAGATCTTGGTGCTATGATATTGTTAAGGATACGAAATGATGCACGTATTTTGTCTGAAAGCTTTTTAAAATGATAATTGTATAATACTATGAAATAGTTCTTGATTTAGCTTAGCCATTTTTATGTTACTTGGCAATTAGTTTAGAGCATGAAATAAAGATTTGTAAGGCATGCGATGGTTAGCTGTTGATGTTAAAATTTGTAATTTTATGGCAGAAAACTCAGTCATTTCGCTAGCTTAAATAGATCTGGTATGGCATTATTGTTAAAAGATTTGTTTATTACCTGTGTTATGATTCTTTCTATTCTTGTACTACACTTACGTGAAGCTTTTATTCTGTAATAGAATTAACATTTTGCTAGTAAAGAAAATATTTTTAATCAGCTTGGTTTCACAAAGTCATTCCTGAAAAATACTTCCATGAGTAATTCTCAGCTGAGAAATGTCCTTTATCTGGAGAAGACGGCTGTACTGAGTAATCTTTGCCTTTTGTTGCAAAGTCTAGAGAGCTTTCTATTTACAAGGGTGTATTAAAAGGGGGAAATCTTCAAAGAGGGCCTGATCTGTCACACTTGGATCTTCCACTGTTGAGTTTCATTGGATGGCCCCAAGTTTCAGTAACATGGGAAAACTTCTCTAGTGGTGAGAAGTTCCAGGGACTCATTGATCACCCATATTTGGTTTCCTTTGGAAAGAGGTCACTGGAGACTTGCAGGCATTTTGTAATATTTGTTTTTATTTATTAATGTATAGGTTGAGCATAGATGCAGGTGCACTGCTTAAATTATCCGAACAGATGGCTGCACTCCAGTGCTTCCACATCAGATCTTGAGAGGGGAGCTCACCCGGAGTTGATTCCAGAGTCACAAACTCAGCTCTCTGCCTCTGGTTCTCCCTCTGCCTGAAACTGCAGCCTCTTTTTAGGCATGTACATATCTTGCCCCTTCCCACTGGCAGGGAGGGAGGGCAGATTATGGGCTGTTCATGCTCATTTGCCAAGAGGCTGGCCAGGTATTGCCCCGGAGAGCCTACACATCTCCTGATTACATAACAGTTATCAAACGATCCCAAACAATATTACGAACCATTGTTTTATTACATTTCTGTCCCGCCCTTTCTCCCAAAGGAGTCCAGGGTGGCAAACCACAATATAGCAAGACAATTAAAATTATCCTCATAACTTCAATAATTTCAAGTTTCTTCCTGGTTGAGCCATCTTACTTTGGCCAACCGTAGCTAACAGTTTTAAAATACAGTTTTAAAATAAAGCATTAAGAACACGTGAAAACAACAAAAACGTAAGAAGGTAGAGTGGGTCCTAGAAATATACCGCCTCAAGTGTCAAAGGCCAGGGTAAAGAGGTGCATCTTCAGCATTCAACTGAAGATGTGCCATGAAGTTGCCAGATGCACCTTGGTGGGGAGGGAGTTTCACAGCTGAGGGGCTGCCACAGAGAAGGCCCTCTCCTGGGTCACTTCCCCCTGAGCTTCCGAGAGCCCTATCAAATTTATTTGATATTTTGATAGGGGGCTCTATCCAAAGGGCCCCTCTGCTGATCTCAACACCCGTGAGGGTCAGTAGGGAAGGAGGCAGCCTTTCAAATACTTGGGGCCTAAGTAGTTTAAGGCTTTAAACACTAACGTGAGCTCCTTTAATTGGGTCAGGAGACAATCTGGCAAAGAATGCAGCTAAAGCTAAATCCCCACCAGTAATCTGGCTCCTGCATTTTGGACCAATTGAGGTTTCTGTGTCGTCTTCAAGGGCAGTCCCGCGTAGAGTGCACTGCAGTAATCCAGTCTGGAAGTTACCAGAGCATGGAGTACTGTGGCCACGTCTTCTCTGTCCAAAAGGGGCCAAGGCTGGTGAACCAGCTGGAGCTGGAAAAGGCACTCCTAGCCACTGAGGCCACCTGAGACTCCAGCGACACTGTTGGATCCAGGAGTACCTCCAGGCTGCGGACCTGCTCCTTCAAGGAGACAGCAACCCCATCCAGAACAGGCCATCTTCCCATCTTCTGGACATTTTATTTATTTATTTATTTATTTATTATTTGATTTATATCCCGCCCTTCCTCCCAACAGGAGCCCAGGCTGGCAAACAGAAACAGTAAAAACACTTTAAAACATCATGAAAAGACCTTAAAATACATTAAAACAAAACAACTTAAAAAACATTTTTAAAAAAGCTTTAAAAACATCTTTAGAAGACAAAAGGGTTAAAAACATATTATTAAAGAAAACATTAAAAGCATTCTAACACAGACACAGACTGGGATAGGTCTCGACTGAAAAGGCTTGTTGAGAGAGGAACGTCTTCAAAAGAGAGCAGAGCCTGCCTAATATTCAAGGGGAGGAAATTCCATGGGGTAGGTGCCACCACACTAAAGGTCCGTTTCCTATATTGTGCAGAACGAACCTCCTGATAAGATGGTACCTGCAGGAGTTCCTCACCTGCACAGTGCAGTGATTGACTGGGTATATAAGGGGTAAGACGGTCTTTCAGGTATCCTGGTCCTGAGCTGTATAGGGCTTTGTACACCAAAACTAGAACCTTGAACTTGGCCCAGTAGCAAATGGGCAGCCAGTGCAATTTTTTCAGTAGCATGCTGGCGATACCCTGCCCCAGTGAGCAGTCTCACCGCCTCATTTTGCACCAGCTGCAGCTTCTGGACCAACTTCAAGGGCAGCCCCACATAGAGTGCATTACAGTAATCCAGCCTGGAGGTTACCAGTGCATGGACAACACTGGTCAGGCTATCCCAGTCCAGAAATGGCTGCAGCTGTCTTTCCAGCCGAAGCTGGTAAAAGAGACATGAGAACTCTGGACATGTAACACCGCTGTCTTTTCAGGATTTAGCCTCAATTTATTGGCCCACATCCAGCCCATCACCTCCTCCAAGCACCAGTCCAGCACCTCAGCTGCATCTCCCAGTTCAGACGGAACAGAGAGATAGAGCTGGGTGTCATCTGCATATTGATGACACCACACTCCAAATCAGGTCTTGTTTGCAGGTTTCTAAGCGAGGCATCTGTTTGGCCACTAGGAGAGCAGGACGCTGGATTAGGGAGGCTGGAATGGTCAGGGATGTCATGGTGCAGTGCACAAGTCCTACCAAACCAGTTGGTCACCAAACAGGAGTAGGCAAAGTTTCCATGGTCCCCATCAGTTGGGCAGGTAGGCGGAGCTGTATGGGCAGCCCCAGTTTCTGCTTGGCTGGGCAAGATCTGTTTGCCCAGCAACGGATGCTGAGTTGGGAGGGTCAGAAAGGGAGCAGCACTGGCTAAAACCTTTCTGAGCTTGAAATCATGGGGAGCCGCCGCCGCCTGTTTCATATGCTGTTCATGTTCAGCAGTAACATCTCTGTCTTGCCTACACCTGCCTTTGCCAACCTGGTGCGATCGCTGTAGCTGATGGGAGTTTCAGTCCAACAACACCTGGAGACCACCAGGTTGACAGGGCTGGTGTAGACATTCATACACATCCCCAAACAATTGATTGGACCATGCTCTTAATGAAGGTGTTGTGCCAGTGAAGTTCAGGCTAAGCTGACCTTTCTACGTCAAGAGCACGGAGACCAATTTGGTGAGTTCTGGCCAAGATGTTTTTGTTATGTAAATTTATATAAGCAGAGATTGTGAATGGTCTGAGCTGTGTGTGTGTGCCAGTGTGTGTGTTTACCTAAGAAAGCAGTCTTTTACCCTGCATTGAGATCACTGAGACTTAAGAGTAAAACAGGAAGAGCTGCTTTATTTATAGAAATACATAGTAGATAGAAAGGCATACCTCGTTCTAATTAACTAACTTGGAGGTGCAATGCCCAGACGTGGGAGTTGCCCTCGTGGCTCAGGAGGGAGAGAGCAGAGACAGAGGTCAGTCGGACAGTCAGAGCAGAGAAGAGAGAAAGGACGGAAGGAGGAGGTGCAGGTAAGCTTCCCTTAAAATGTATCAGTCAACGGAAGGAAGTCAGTCAGAGCATCACAGGGAAAGGTAGCCAAGCCTATGCATCTGGAACGTAAGCAAAAGAACAAAACAGGAGTTGCTCTTGCCCCACTTCCAATAGTTTTTTCTCCAGCTCTGCACTTGTGATTTGAGTCATGCAGAGCCCAGCACACTGGAGAGGTGATGCTTCCTCTCCCCTATAATTATCAAAATTATAGTGACTTATTAATAGTCTTGCCAGAGCAAAAGCAGTTCCCCAAAGGTTCCCGCTGAGTCCAATAACATAAACATCAGAATCAGATGTGGCCGGAGAGTCACCTCTTGGATGGAGCCTGGAGAATGTGTTGCAAAGTTAGTGCATACTTCTGAAAGCCTGGCCTAAGAGTTAGAGCAGGTGGTACATGTGTGTGTTCTGCCTGAGTGATGTTTCCTCTTCTTTCCTTTGGATTGAGGAGTTTGTCAAGGAGTATTATTATTGTTATTATTATTATTATTATTATTATTATTATTATTATTATTATTATTAACATTTGTATACCACCCCAAAGCCGAAGCCCTCTGGGCAGTTTACAACAATTAAAAACATTAAAAACAAATATACAAATATATAAATTTAAAAACACTTTAAAAAAAAAAAATTTAAAAACATGCTAAAATGCCTGGGAGAAGAGGAAAGTCTTGACTTGGTGCCGAAAAGGTAACAGTGTTGGTGCCAGGCGCACCTCGTCAGGGAAATCATTTCATAATTTGGGGGCCACCACTGAGAAGGCCCTCTTCCTTGTTGCCAGACTCCCAGCTTCCCTCGGAGGAGGCACCCGGAGGAGGACCTTAGATGTTGAGTGTAGTGTACGTGTGGGTTCGTGTCGGGAGAGGCGGTCCATCAGGTATTGCGGTCCCAAGCCGTGTAAGGCTTTATAGGTCAAAACCAGCACTTTGAATCAAGCTCGGAAACATACAGGCAGGCAATGCAAGCGGGCCAGAATCAGTTGAATGCCCTGGTTTAAATAGGAATAAAGGCATAACTCACTCTTTATGCAAATCTCTGTAGCTGGTTATTAGTTCCCAGTTCCAAAGGTTTAATTCAGAGCTGAATGAGCAGCCTCAATAATGAACTGAGGTTTATGTAAATGTTACTCTGCAATCACAAAATAGGGTTTGGGCCACCCCAAATCATACACTCACATTTCTAGGTCAGTGTCCTGTGGGAGAAAGTCCAGCATCTTGTGCATTCCAAAGCTTAGTTATATCACAAGGCATTTTGAAGTGTGTTCCCTCCATGCAAAAAATAGCAAATATGCATAATAAGAATCTGGGAGTGGGCACCCGCAATAAACTGTGGGCCACCCAAAATCATCCACTGCCCTCAGCGAGACGTCCAGGCATTGTATCAGGCCCAACACTTTGGAACAAGACACTATGAAATGTTGTACGCCCCCTTGACAACAATTGCCAATGTGCGTAGTAGTGAGCAATGTGCACCCTAAATTAAGCTTTGGCCACTACAAATCCTCCACTGACAACTCCAGGAGGGTGTCCACTACGCATCACTCCCAGAACAAGCTTCCCCTTGGGGCCAAGACATTGTCAAGCATACTGTCTCCATGTCAATAAGTGCCAGTGTATGAAGAGATGGAGAAGGGACTGGGGGCGGGCTTCTGTAAACTAAGCAGAGCTTGGCAAAGTTACTTTTTGGAACTACAACTCCCATCAGCCCAATCCAGTGGCCATGCTGGCTGGGGCTGATGGAAGTTGTAGTTCAAAAAAAGTAACTTTGCCAAGCTCTGACACTAAGCTTCTGTCCTGCACATCTCAGGAGGAGCCCTGAGGTGTCACCTGAAGCCAGATTTTCTGGACAGTCAGGCTGACGTTTACCTAGTTCAGGGCTGTCTTGAGCACCAACAGCATGAAGGCATCCTGGCCTTAAACCAAGATAGCATTATGATGTCACGTAGGATGTTACAAGGAGGATAAGCCTGGCAAAGTGGGACACAGCGAAAAGACCCTGGGTTAAATATCCAGACTGATCTTTTTGAAAGACGATGGAAAGGTTCATTTCTGGGTTATATTAAGTTTTAACCGAGTGGGAAACATTTGGGACGGTTTGCTGAGGATACTGCCTATGTGTCTTGTCAAGGAAACTGCAGCCATTCCAGTGTTTACATACAGTGTTCTTCTGACGGTTGCATTTTAAGGTTGGAAAGCTCTGCCTGGGCACAAAATGAGAGAGAAGAAGCTGCCCTGAGAAAGTGGCAGAGCCTTTTAGGACTGCATGTAGTGAAACCAGAACTCCCTTGTAGGACAGGGACGGGGAATCCGTTGCCATCCAGATGTTGCTGAACTTCAGCCCCCATCATCCCTGATGGTTGATGGTAGGAACAGACGGGAAATGGAACCCAGGAACATCTGGAGGGCTACTGGCCCCCCACCCACCCCGTTATAGGAAAAAAATAGGCTAAACACGGGGGATGGGGGGAAATAGGGACGGTGGATGTCCAGCCTGTCCTGGATGGGGTTGCACTCCCCCTGAAGGAGCAGGTTCGGAGCTTGGGGGTTGTCCTAGAACCACCTCTGTCACTTGAGGCTCAGGTAGCCTCGGTGGCACGGAGTGCCTTCTACCAACTTTGGTTGGTGGCCCAGCTACGCCCCTATCTGGACAGGGATAGCCCGGCTTCAGTTGTCCATGCTCTGGTAACCTCCAAGCTAGATTACTGCAATGCACTCTACATGGGGCTTCCTTTGAAGACTGTTCGGAAGCTGCAGCTTGTGCAAAATGCAGCAGCCAGATTGGTAACAAGGACCAGACGGTTCGAACGTATAAAACCGATTCTGGCCCGCTTGCATTGGCTGCCTGTTTGCTTCTCTGATGAGGTGTGCCTGGCACCAACACAGTTATCTTTTTGATGCCAAGTTAAGACTTCCCTCTTCTCCCATGGCAGATTTGCCATTCCCTTCCATATTCCCTACCTCAAATCAACAATAAGAACATGAGAACATCAGAAGAGCCTTAAAGCTGGATCAGGCCAATGGGGGCCCATCTAGTCCAGCATCCTGTTCTCACAGTGGCCAACCAGGTGCCCATGGGAAGCCTGCAAGAGCACTCTCCCCTTCTGCAGTTTCCAGCAACTGGAAACATACTGCCTTTGCCTACGGAAGCAGAGTATAGCATCAGAGCCAGTAGCCACTGATAGCCTTTTCCTCCATGAATTTGTCTAATCTTCTTTTAAATCCATTCAAGTTGGTGGCCATCACTGCCTCCTGTGGCAGTGAGTTCCATAGTCTAACTATATACCTCATGAAGGAGCACTTTCTTTTTTCTGTCCCGAATCTTCCAACATTCACCTTCATTGGATGTCCCTGAGTTCTAGTGTTATGAAAGAGGGAGAAAAACTTTTCTCTGTCCGCTTTCTACACACCATGCATAATTTTATACACTTCTGCTATGTCACCTCTTGCTGGATTTTTCTCCCCTTTTCTGAACCTTTTCCAGCTCCCCAATGTCCTTTTTGAGGTGACGCGACCAGAACTGGACACAATATTCCAAGTGTGGCCGCACAATAGATTTATACAAGGCCATAAGGTATTGGCAAGTTTATTTTCAAGACCTTTCCTAATGATCCCTAGCATGGACTTTAACTTTTTCAGAGCTGCTGCACACTGGGGCGACATCTTCATCAAGCTATCAACTATGACTCCAAGGTCTCGTTCCGGGTCAGTCATCGCCAGGTCAGACCTCATGAGCATATATGTGAAATTAAGATTGTTTGCTCCAATATGCATAACTTTACACTTGTTTACACTGAATTGCATTGGCCATTCTACTGCCCATTCACTCAGTTTAGAGAAGTCCTTTTGGAGCTCTTTGCAACCCCTTTTTGTTCTAGCAACTTTGAACAATTTAGTATCATCAGCAAACTTGGCCATCTCATTGCTAATCCCTAACTCTAGATCACTTCTGAATGAGTTAAAAAGCACAGGTCCCAATACCGATCCTTGGGGGACTCTGCTTTCTACAGCCCTCCATTGGGAGAACTGTCCATTTATTCCTACTCTCTTCTCCCTGCAATTCCTGATGCACAAGAGAACCTCTCTTCTTATTCTACTACTGCTAAGCTTACTCAGGAGTCCTTGGTGAGTTGCCTTGTCAAAAGATTTTTGAAAGTCCAAGTACACTATGTCACCTCAGGAGTCTTGAGTCCTTAAAAGCTTTCTGAAAGTTCAAGTGCACTATGCAGTTGGGTCTCCTCTTTCTATATACTTGTTATCACTCTCAAAGAACTAAAAGATTAGTGAGACAAGACTTGCCCTTGGGGAAGCCATGCTGGTTCTGCTTCAGCAAGGCTTGCTCTTCTATATAGCTTGGCTATTTTATCTTCAATACTTTCTACCAGCTTTCCTGAGACAGATGTTAAGGACTTGGCCCAGGGAAAGTCATGACTGCCACGTAGGGCTAAATTTGTTCCCTGGGCCTTAGATTTTCCCCACTCCTGAAATAAGTATTGAGCCATCACAAGTTATGCACCGGCCAAGAGAGGGTCCTCCATGAGACCCCTAGCAATGCATCTGTCCCAGTGCTCCACTTCAGCCCAAGAGACGGTCATGAAAGGGACCAATACTGGGAAACAGCTCTTCATTGCCTGAGATCCTGCCTGTCAGAGTAGGTGCAAGGTGGCTCCATGTTCTGAATAAAAAAAACCCTTCTCCATTAGCAATATCCACACTCTGGAGGGAGTAAATATGTAAAATTGGGGGCAGGGCCAAAAGGAAACAGTGATACTAAACCTTTCCAGAGGAACACTGACTAGTGTGAATGGAAAACACCGGACTGGAAGGCAGGAAGTGTGAACCATGCAAATCGATCGCGATGGCAAGAGCTGCGTCTTTAATACGGGGTTCAACTCCTATGTGAATGAGCCCCCCCACACCCTCCCTCTCCATCCAGGCTTGGAGTCATGGCTTAGGTAGAACCCAAAGGGCCAGATAGAAAGATTTGGAGGGCCACATTTGACCTCCAGACCTAAGGTCATTCACTATTGGAAAGGACAGGCCAAGTTAAACGTCCCCTTCGCTGACCCCTTGAAAGAATGTCGAGTGCCGCCCTGCATGAATTGCACAAACATGTTTCTCTCCGGCTGTGAACCTGCGCTTAGAGGAGCACAGCACCCAGGGCGCCGAAGAGGTGGTGCTTCTTCCCCCGGTAATGTTCAAAATCACCGTGATTTATTCTTGCCCTTGCCAAAGCTCCAGGATGGTTTTCCTCCTTTTGAGTCCAACAGCAGGATGAAGTCACATCTTGAACGGAGTTTGGTGACGCTGATTCAAACCCGATGCGTAAAGGACTCCTTTGCCAGTGAGATCTGTGGGATGCTGAGGGCATGAGACAGGGCAGATGAAAGGGGCTCTGGAGAGGGGGAGACGGGTTGTGGCTCAGTGGTAGAGAAGCTGCTTCACATGCAGAAGCTCAATCCTTGCAATCTCCAGGTAGGGCTGGGACAAACCTGGTCTGAAGTCTCTGAAAACAGTTGTGATATAATGTACCAAATATTGAACTGGATAGACTGAAGGTCTGATTCAGTATAAGGGTGGTTTCTATGTTCTTGATTAAATCAACCCTTTATTCAGAACCATGAGGACTGGAGTCAGTGAAGGGCTGTAGCTCAGTGGCAGAGAAACAACTTTCACAGAATCATAGAATAGTAGAGTTGGAAGGGGCCTATAAGGCCATAAAGTCCAACCCCCTGCTCAATGCAGGAATCCAAATCAAAGCATTCCCGACAGATGGCTGTCCAGCTGCCTCTTGAATGCCTCCAGTGTCGGAGAGCCCACTACTTCTCTAGGTAATTGGTTCCATTGTCGTATGGCTCTAACAGGAAGTTTTTCCTGCTGTCCAGTCGAAATCTGGCTTCCTGCAACTTGAGCCCATTATTCCGTGTCCTGTACTCTGGGACGATCGAGAAGAGATCCCGGCCCTTCTCTGTGTGACAACCTTTCATGAAGAGTGCTATCATATCTCCCCGCAGTCTTGGGGAGTCCTGCTAGTTGGTGGAGATTATATTGAGCTAGACCAATGGTCCAGGTTCTGCCTTGATATGAGGCGGCTTCCTCTTCCCCTACGATAATCCCCTTTGGTGCTGGGAATTTGCCTGGGCTCCACCCATCTGAGTAAAAGGCCTGCAAGTTGAGGGCAAGTCGTAAAGGAGGTGATCGTAGCAGGCAAAGCCAGAATGATTCTCTTACTCCTGCAGTTGCTGCTAATGCCCCACGAGGCCTGTGGGACGATGAGAGCTAAATGCCCTCTGAATGTGATCAGAGATCAAAACAAGGCTGTGAATTATTACATGCCAGGAGACCACCTCATTAGTGGAGTCATAGCTCCCAAAACGGGTGTCTTTGAACCATTTGTGTTCTCCAGTCCTTCGCTTTCCAAGGCTTCTAGGTAAGTAGCCATCTGTTTGTGGATTTAATGCTTCCCTTTCTGATTCCAGAGAGCCAGTGTGGTGTAGTGGTTAAGGTGCTGGACTACGACCTGCGAGACCAGGGTTCAAATCTCCACACAGCCATGAAGCTCACTGGGTGACCTTGGGCCATTCACTGCCTCTCAGCCTCAGAGGGAGGCAATGGTAAACCAACTCTGAACACCGCTTACCATGAAAACCCTATTCGTAGGGTCGCCATAAATCGGGATCGACTTGAAGGCAATCCATTTCTGATTCCAATATAATCCACATGTCCTTATTTATCAAGGAGGGTAAATATGTTTCTGGAATTTTGTGTCTGGCAAAGTTTGCCCTTTGCCCTTTTACTTTCAGATCGTATGTTCAGACACTGCATGTGGCTTATAGAACAGTCATAACCATGTCTAAGAAGTAAGTCCTATTGAGTTTGATGGGGCTGCCTCCCAGGTAAGTGAAGTTAGGATGGCAGCCTTAGTTAGTCTTGCTTGGTGGCCCCAACCACAAAATGGGGAAGGGCCGTGGCGCAGTGGCAGAACATCTGCCATGCATGCAGAAGGCCCCAGGTTCAGTCCCTGGCACCTCCAGTTGGGAAACCATGGAGAACTCTTCCCAGTCATTGCTAGATGGGCCAATGGACTGATTCAGTATAAGGCAGCTTTCTATGTTCCTGTGAACTGCTGTGAAAAATGTCTCTTGTTGAGCTTATGCAAGAGACTCTGGCCTATTGCTCACAGTTCCCACTGTGAAGGGCCGTGGCGCAGTGGCAGAATATCTGCCATGCATGCAGAAGGCCCCAGGTTCAGTGCCTGGTGCCTCCAGACAAGGATTGGGAATGTCCTTCCCTGGATCCTTGGAGAGTCACTGCCAATCAGAGTAGACTACATTGTGTGAGAAGACCCAATGGTCTGACTCATTAGAAGGCATCTCCCTACGTCCTTGTGCTATGTTCCTACAATGCCAGTGAAAAGCATCCCCCTGTATTCCCTCCCCCACCCTTGACAACATCATCATATTGCATGGCGGCAAATGCAGTTGAAAGTGTTGGAGATGCAGCTACTCTGGAGGACATCAACCAAATCCTTTCTGCAATTGACAGGGGCTGTTAGGTCCCTTCTAGTTTGTTGTTGTTATGTGCCTCCAAGTCGACTACGACTTATGGCGACCCTATGAATCAGCGACCTCCAAGAGCATCTGTCATGAACCACCCTGTTCAGATCTTGTAAGTTCAGGTCTGTGGCTTCCTTTATGGAATCAATCATCTCTTGTTTGGCCTTCCTCTTTTTCTACTCCCTTCTGTTTTTCCCAGCATTATTGTCTTTTCTAGGGAATCATGTCTTCTCATTATGTGTCCAAAAGTATGATAACCTCAGTTTCATCATTTTAGCCTCTAGTGACAGTTCTGGTTTAATTTGTTGTGACACCCAATTATTTGTCTTTTTCACAGTCCATGGTATGCGCAAAGCTCTCCTCCAACACCACATTTCAAATGAGTTGATCTTTCTCTTATCCGCCTTTTTCACTGTCCAACTTTCACATCCATACATAGAGATCGGGAATACCATGGTCTGAATGATCCTGACTTTAGTGTTCAGTGATGCATCTTTGCATTTGAGAACCTTTTCTAGTTCTCTCACAGCTGCCCTCCCCAGTCCTAGCCTTCTTCTGATTTCTTGTCTATTGTCTCCACTTTAGTTAATGACTGTGCCGAGGTATTGATAATCCTTGACAAGTTCAGTGTCCTCATTGTCAACTGTAAAGTTACATCAATCTTCTGTTCTAGACAACCTGTTTATTAAGCATTTATCAAGATTTGTTTGCACAAAGTTTGTAGGGGAGGGTAGACAATGCCAGCAATTTATTGAGCATTCTGAATTGTTTGTGGGAAAGTTACATCAAGCAAATGTTGTCCCAAACTTTCCAGTGCATTTCCCCATCGGTTCCTTATTGCAAAATGTCTGATTTTGGGGTGGAAGTGGTTTTCTTGTGTGACAGCACAAAATACTTTGTTGCAGAGTAGCGAAATTAGGCACTTGAGCATCTGAGGGAGCTTTGTGTGTTTGGATCCTTGCTAAATATTACACCTTCCCTGGAATTAGTCAGACAGAGACTTTAAGCTTTAAAATGAGAAATAACTACTTTATTCTGGAAGTACCTACTTGATAGGAAAGAGTGCTATATCTAGCTAACTAGCTAAGTTGGAGATGCAAACACTAAGCCTAGTGTTTGCCCTCATGCTGGGAGGAGAGGGAGAGACAAAGAGAAGATGTCTGCTCTCCCTCTCAAGAGAAAGAAGAAGCAGGAAGGAGATGTGGTCAAACATCCTAAGCTTAGTTACTGTAAACTGCCCAGAGAGCTTCGGCTATGGGGCGGTACACAAGTATAATAAATAAATAAATAAATAAATAAATAAATAAGCAAGCAAGCATATCAGTCTAGCAGGAAGAGAGAGTCAGTAGGAGAGCAAAGGGGAGGTATTAGCCTAGCAATCAGGAGGTCTCCTCGCTATCTATCCTTTTAACCCCATGCAGTCCCAACCCACGAGATCAAGTCCAACACCCCTTCTCAATGAGAACTTGGTTCATTCAACAAGGTGCATCTTGCCTAGCTTCTGGTGTCGGACTTTGCCCAAGGGCTTGGTCAAAGCATCAGCTGTCATCTCTTCTGTTGGACAGTAGGTCATCTCTAGAAGTCCTTTCTCCCTTATGTCCTTGAGGCAGTGGAACTTCACATCGATGTGCTTCATGCGAGAACTTTGCCCTTCTGATCCTGTGAGTCTTTTGCAAGTTTGATTGTCCTCAAGTATTCTGATAAGCTCCGGTTCAGATATGCCTAAGTTTCATAGCAGCTTGTTTAGCCACATCATTTCCTTGCATGCTTCATCAGCTGATACATATTCTGCCTCAGTAGATGAGTGTGCTACAGTCTCTTGCTTTCGACTCGCCCAGCAGATAAGTGACTGCCCATAGTAGAACAGGTTTCCACTGGTTGACTTGCTATCTTTGGTGTCTCCAGCCCAGTCAGCATCAGCATATCCCAGAAGCTTGGGATCTTGAGTAGCTGATAGCTTTAGTTTTAGGTTTGCAATGCCTTTCAGATATGCCACTCTCTTGACTGCTTCCCAGTCTTTCTTGGTTGGCAAGCTGGTTTGTCTGCAAAGGTATCCCAGTGCTACCGCCACGTCTGGTCTGGTTATTGTGCTGATGTACAGGAGTTTCCCTATAGCTTGTCTGTACCTTTCGTTGTCTTCCCAGGGTTGATTGTTTTGGTTTGGTTTCAAGCAGGGTTGCCAGGTTCAATCCCTGAGACTGATCCTGTATCTTTAGGAGAAAAGAAAGTCAGCCAAGTGCAGGTGTTCTTGCAACCCTGTAATGGGAAAAACCACAAGGTGGAATTCTCCCTCCCCCCTGCACAACTTTTTAAGATACAAAAGACCTCTTGGAGGCCGGGCCTGGCAACATTACAGGGTTGCAAGAACACCTGCACTTGGCTGGCTTTCTCTTTTCCTAAAGATACAGGATCAGTCTCAGGGATTGAACCTGGCAACCCTAGTTTCAAGCATCCTACTTCCCTGGGTGTAGGTGCTGGATGTGCATCCTTCAGTCCTAGACTCTCAAGTAGGTCTTGAATCTTACATTTTTGGTTCAGTAGAAAGGATCCATCTTCCTCTCTTTCAATTTGTATTCCAAGGTAGTATGTGATGTCGCCTAGACATTTCACTTCAACTTCCTTGTTTAGATTATTTACTAACTCTTGCTTGTCTTGTGGACTCTCATAAGGCAGTAGTAAATCATCTACATAAATCAAAATATAAGTCCATTTGTTGTTCTTGAATCTGCTATAGAGGCATTGGTCTGCTTCGCCTCTTTTAAAGCCTTCTTCAACAGCATTTGGTTCACTTTGTCATTCCATGCTCTAGCAGCTTGTTTCAGTCCTTAGATGCTCTTTTGCAGTTTGCATACTAGGCTTTCCTTTCCTGGTATTTCTTTCCCGGTATTTCAAAACCTGGCAGTTGTTGCATGCAGATCACAGTCTCAGTGGAGGTACACCTCTGTTGGTGCAGTTAGAGCGTCTTGGTGCAGGACTCTCTGCTGCCCCTTCTGGCTGTGCAGGTTCCCCTTCTTTCTCAGATTCCTCACTGCCTTTCCGTGCTGGCATGTTGCTGTAATCTGCATTACTGTATGGTATTTCTAATTTATCTTCTTCACTGTCATGGTCTTGGGATGGTGCCCCTTCTGGTTGAAATGCACCTTAATCTTCATCAAAGTAGATAGCTCTTTGGATTTCAATCCTTTCTGTTTTGGGATTTAGGATTCTGTATCCCTTTTGCTTTGAAGAATATCCAACGAAGATTCCTTCCTTTGTACTGTTGTCCAATTTGGTTCTCTTCTGGTGTGGAATGTGACTGTAAACTTTTGATCCAAACACTTTTAGATGAGCCAAACTGGGTATGCGTCCATCCCATAATTTGAATGGAGTCTTGTTGCCATTTGCCTTTGTTGGCAAACAATTCTGTAGATAGGTGGAAGTACACACTGCCTCTCCTCAGTGTTTTTGTGAGAGATTGGCATCTTCTAGGATTGATCTCGCCATCTCAATAAGGGTTCTGAATTTTCTCTCCAAGAGGTACAGTAGTCTAATGCTCAATCCCATGTTCATGCAAAAACTCCTGGGTAGCATGAGATATGTATTCTCCTCCATTGTCAGAACGTAGTATTTGTGGCTTTCTCTGGAATTTAGTGGTCACCATTGCAATATACTCTCATGAGTTTCTGAAGCATCTGCCCCTTCTCTTTCAGTATATACATTATATAATTACAGTAAATTATTAATAGTCATCAATAAAACTAACAATATATCAATTTCCACCAATTGAAAGTACAGGCATACCCCGCTTAATGTCGCTTCACTTAACGTCGCCTCGCTATAACGTACATGCGCCATACGCCACCATACCCCGCTTAACGTACGCGCGCTTCGCAATTACGGACACTTAATGGCATGATGCCGCTGCCATCTAGTGGCGATTGCAGTGCAGTACATGCATAGATAATTGCTTCACTTTAAGTACATTTTCACTTTACATTGCGTATGTTAAAGCGGGGTATGCCTGCATTGGCATTTCACAAATGTCACTGTGAATTCACTCTAGGCGGCACTTTGTCTTCCTTTCACTTTGCTTAGGAAAACTTGGTGTTGTCCCTTTAGCTTTAACACAGCATATACATCTTCCCTTTCATAAGAACATAAGAACATAAGAAGAGCCTGCTGGATCAGGCCAGTGGCCCATCTAGTCCAGCATCCTGTTCTCACAGTGGCCAACAAGGTGCCTGGGGGAAGCCCGCAAGCAGGACCCGAGTGCAAGAACACTCTCCCCTCCTGAGGCTTCCGGCAACTGGTTTTCAGAAGCATGCTGCCTCTGACTAGGGTGGCACAGCACAGCCATCATGGCTAGTAGCCATTGATAGCCCTGTGCTCCATGAATTTGTCTAATCTTCTTTTAAAGCCATCCAAGCTGGTGGCCATTACTGCATCTTGTGGGAGCAAATTTCATAGTTTAACTATGCGCTGAGTAAAGAAGTACTTCCTTTTGTCTGTCCTGAATCTTCCAACATTCAGCTTCTTTGAATGTCCACGAGTTCTAGTATTATGAGAGAGGGAGAAGAACTTTTCTCTATCCACTTTCTCAATGCCATGCATAATTTTATACACTTCTATCATGTCTCCTCTGACCCGCCTTTTCTCTAAACTAAAAAGCCCCAAATGCTGCAACCTTTCCTCGTAAGGGAGTCGCTCCATCCCCTTGATCATTCTGGTTGCCCTCTTCTGAACCTTTTCCAACTCTATAATATCCTTTTTGAGATGAGGTGACCAGAACTGTACACAGTATTCCAAATGCGGCCGCACCATAGATTTATACAACGGCATTATGATATCAGCTGTTTTATTTTCAATACCTTTCCTAATTATCGCTAGCATGGAATTTGCCTTTTTCACAGCTGCCACACACTGGGTCGACATTTTCATCGTGCTGTCCACTACAACCCCGAGGTCTCTCACCTGGTCAGTCACCGCCAGTTCAGACCCCATGAGTGTATATGTGAAATTCAGATTTTTTGCTCCAATATGCATAATTTTACACTTGTTTATATTGAATTGCATTTGCCATTTTTCCGCCCATTCACTCAGTTTGGAGAGGTCTTTTTGGAGCTCTTCACAATCCCTTTTTGTTTTAACAACCCTGAACAATTTAGTGTCATCAGCAAACTTGGCCACTTCACTGCTCACTCCTAATTCTAGGTCATTAATGAACAAGTTGAAAAGTACAGGTCCCAATACCGATCCTTGAGGGACTCCACTTTCTACAGCCCTCCATTGGGAGAACTGTCCGTTTATTCCTACTCTCTGCTTTCTGCTTCTGAACCAATTCCTTATCCACAAGAGGACCTCTCCTCTTATTCCATGACTGCTAAGCTTCCTCAGAAGCCTTTGGTGAGGTACCTTGTCAAACGCTTTTTGAAAGTCTAAGTACACTATGTCCACTGGATCACCTCTATCTATATGCTTGTTGACACTCTCAAAAAATTCTAATAGGTTACTGAGACAGGACTTTCCCTTGCAAAAGCCATGCTGGCTCTGCTTCAGCAGGGCTTGTTCTTCTATGTGCTTAGTTAATCTAGTTTTAATCATACTTTCTACCAGTTTTCCAGGGACAGAAGTTAAGCTATCTGGCCTATAATTTCCGGGATCCCCTCTGGATCCCTTTTTGAATATTGGCGTTACATTTGCCACTTTCCAGTCCTCAGGCACGGAGGAGGACCCGAGGGACAAGTTACATATTTTAGTTAGCAGATCAGCAATTTCACCTTTGAGTTCTTTGAGAACTCTCGGGTGGATGCCATCCGGGCCCGGTGATTTGTCAGTTTTTATATTGTCCATTAAGCCTAGAACTTCCTCTCTTGCTACCACTATTTGTCTCAGTTCCTCAGAATCCCTTCCTGCAAATGTTAGTTCAGGTTCAGGGATTTGCCCTATATCTTCCACTGTGAAGACAGATGCAAAGAATTCATTTAGCTTCTCTGCAATCTCCTTATTGTTCTTTAGTACACCTTTGACTCCCTTATCATCCAAGGGTCCAATCGCCTCCCTAGATGGTCTCCTGCTTTGAATGTATTTATAGAATTTTTTGTTGTTGGTTTTTATGTTCTTAGCTATGTGCTCCTCAAATTCTTTTTTAGCATCCCTTATTGTCTTCTTGCATTTCTTTTGTCAGAGTTTGTGTTCTTTTTTATTTTCTTCATTCGGACAAGACTTCCATTTTTTGAAGGAAGACTTTTTGCCTCTAAGAGCTTCCTTGACTTTGCTCGTTAACCATGCTGGCATCTTCTTGGCCCTGGCGGTACCTTTTCTGATCTGTGGTATGCACTCCAGTTGAGCTTCTAATAACAACTTCCAAGCATTTTCGAGTGATGTGACCCTCTGGACTTTGTTTTTCAGCTTTCTTTTTACCAATCCCCTCATTTTTGTGAAGTTTCCTCTTTTGAAGTCAAATGTGACCGTGTTGGATTTTCTTGGCAATTGGCCAGTTACATGTATGTTTAATTTAATAGCACTGTGGTCACTGCTCCCAATCGGTTCGACAACACTTACATCTCGCACCAGGTCCCGGTCCCCACTGAGGATTAAGTCCAGGGTTCCCGTCCCTCTGGTCGGTTCCATGACCAACTGGTCTAGAGAATAGTCATTTAGAATATCTAGAAACTTTGCTTCTTTGTCATGACTGGAACACATATGCGGCCAGTCTATGTCCGGGTAGTTGAAGTCACCCATTACTACCACATTTCCTAGTTTGGATGCTTCCTCAATTTCATATCTCATCTCAAAGTCTCCCTGAGCATTTTGATCAGGGGGACGATAGATCGTTCCCAGTATTAAGTCCCAGTATTAAGTCCTTCCTGGGGCATGGTATCACCACCCACAACGATTCTGTGGAGGAGTCCGCCTCTTTGGGGGTTTCGAGCTTGCTGGATTCAATGCCTTCTTTCACGTATAGAGCGACTCTGCCACCAATACGTCCTTCCCTTTCCTTCCGATATAGTTTATATCCCGGGATAACCATATCCCACTGGTTTTCTCCATTCCACCAGGTCTCCGTTATGCTCACTATATCAATTCTCTCCTCTAAGACCAAGCACTCCAGTTCTCCCGTCTTAGTTCAGAGGCTCCTAGCATTAGCGTACAGGCACTTGTAAGCAGTGTCTCTCTTCAAGTGTCTTTGGCACTTGTGGTTTGGCCTGTGGTAATTTTGCTCTTCTGAATTTATATCCTGTGCCCCTGCTCTCACAATGCCTATTTCTACGCCTACCCCTTTTAAAAATTTTAAAACCCTTGGCAGGGTTCAATTTTCATGCCTTTTACTAAATTCTCCTTTTGAAGGGTATTAATTTTTGCAATATCTCTATTTCCAAGCCTTCTATGCTGTAAATACAAACATGGTTTGTTACAGCAGTCCTTCACAATATTAGCCTCTGGAGTTTGCTGATCAATTTCATACATTCCTTTTCTCTTGGTAGCTGTGCAAATAATTACACCATCTCGAGAAATTGTGCAGAAATTTTCTTCAAATAGTACTGAACACCCTTTATTGGTTGCCTCACTGACGGAGATCAAATTATTAGAAATCCCTGGAGTCCAGAGCGCATTTCTAAGGTAAATCTCTTTGGCACCACTTGGTGTCTGGCAAACCAACATTCCAGTCCCTTCCCCCTTTATCGGCACTTCTCGTGAGTCAGCAACTTTAACTGAGCCTCCACGTGGGGTTAGACTTTCAAATAGGGTTTTTGAATTTAGCATATGAATGGCTGCTCCACTGTCTACATAAACTTTATCATTATTGGATTTTTCAACATGAGTAACTTGTAGACAGTTGAAATCTTTCTAGTCTGTCTTTTAAAATCCTTTATTTTGTCCTTCAGACTTGCCTTTCTCATCACACTTATCTTTACGGTGAGTCTGTGAACCACATATGAAACAGCCCTTGGCTTTAACACCTTTTGATTGTCTCTTTTGTTCACTAGATTTGCATGTGACTGACTTCCTTGGGGTAGCAGTCAGTTTGCTAAGAAATGAAGTATCAGATTTCCCTGCAGCACCTTTTTTGCTTAGATGAGGAAAAAGGTACTCGCACTCTTCCACTCCCTGAGTCAACTCTATAAACTTAGTGAGATGCTCTTCAAATGAGTCATTCTCCTTCATTTGCAAGCTAGTAAGACTTCTTAACATGGAAATTAAATGCCCTTGGCCTTTAAGCTGATGGTTAGACTGCAATGCATTCCACATTTCTCTGGCATTTTTACAGTTAACAATCAAAGGGATTTGCAAGTTACACATTTGACTATAAGATCCTGAGCTTTTTAATCTTTCCCTGTCCAAACTTTCTTTGTTTCCTCTGAGGTTTCTGGTCCTGGCTGTGGATTTTTAATCACTTTCATTAACTTCTGTTGCCTTAAGTGACATCCCATCCGAAACCACGAGAGCTTCCAGTTTCCAGGTGAAAGTCTGTCAATGTTTAGCTTTTCTTCCATGGTAGCCATCCTTGAGAAAAAGGCTTAATTCTTTACTGACTAAACTCCTGAGGTCTTTGCTAGCTTCCTTGATTGGCATCACAAAAGCTCCTTTAATTACTCAGATCTGAATTCCATTAACCTTTTGCATGGCTGGGCCCGTAACCTGTTGCAGAGTAGCGAAATTAGGTATTTGAGCATCTGAGTGAGCTTTGTGTATTTGAATCTTTGCTAAAGATTACACCTTCCCTGGAATTAGGCAGACAGAGACTTGAAGCTTTAAAATAAGAAATACTTCATTCTGGAAGTACATACTTGATAGCAAAGAGTTCTACATCTAGCTAAATTGGAGACTCAAACACTAAGCCTAGTCTTTGCCCTCATGCTTGGAGGAGAGGGAGAGACAAAGAGAAGATGTCTGCTCTCCCTCTCAAGAGAAAGAAGGAGGAGGAAGGAGGAAGGAGATGTGGTCAACATCCTAAGCATATCAGTCTAGCAGGAAGGGAGAGTCAGCAGGAGATCAAAGGAGAGATATTAGCCTAGCAACCAGGAGGTCTCCTCTCTAGCTACCCTTTTAACCCCATGCAGTCTCAACCCACCAGTTCAAGTTGAACCACATATTCCAACATACTTTAGAAATGTCCTTTTGAAGCTCCTCACATCCCAGCATCCTTTTAATCCATCAACTGACTATTTATTATTGGCAGTGGGTCAGCTATGAGGTACTGGCACATCTGGTCTTTCCTGATTGCCATTCATGAGGTCAACCAGAACCCCAGGCTCTTACCCAACGTCACCCTGTGCTACAACATCTATGACAATCTCTTTGATGGGAGAATTACTTCTGATGCCATGATAGACCTGCTGGCTGGTGGCAAAAGCAACATCCCAAACTACAGTTGTGGGAGATGGAGTAACCTGCTGGCTATTCTTGAAGGGGCCAATGCTGACATCTCTAGACAGATTTCAACCATGTCGGGCATCTACAAAATCCCTCAGGTATGGATGGGGATTGGAAAGAAAATCAGCTGCACCATTCTCAACATGCCACCACAACCAAGGGTGCCCAAAAAGATAGAGTTGGGGGGGTTACAATTGGTCTTCACCCCTGACACTGAGCTAACCAAGGCATAACACAAGGCATGCAGATAGTACCAGGGTCAATCCACAGTATCTCCAGGTAGAACTGTAAATGCCCCTTTTCCAATATCCCAAAGATCCCCTGCCAGTTAGTGTAGGCAGCACTAAGCTGGATGGGCCAGTGGTCTGACTCAGTGTCTCAGTGACCCAAGAGTATCCCTTTCTTTCAATCAACTGAGTAGTAGCTGTTGAATTGTGAAAATAAAGTGCTGTTGTTCTGATACTTGGATGAGATGGCCCAGGTCACAGAACAGGGAACTGGTGGCCCTCCAGATGTTGCTGGCTGCGTTCCCTGTCCTAGGTGATCTGGCTCCTATTGGCCAGGACTACACAGTGTGTGCACCCAACGCATCTCTCTCAGCAGAGGGATGTTTGGACACTCACACACATGGCCCACACCTATGATCGTGACACCCATCTTTCTTCCTTTCCTTACCAGCTGAGTTATGGCTTTGTACTTAATGACAAAACTCAATTCCCTTTTGTCTACCGGATGGTCCCAAAAGAAGAAGTTCAGTGCCCGGGGATTGTCAAGTCGCTGCTGCATTTCCGATGGACGTGGATTGGCCTCTTTGCTCCAGACACAGACGACGGAGAAAAGTTCCTGAGGACACTGACGCCTCTGCTGATCAGTCGTGAGATTTGTGTTGCCTTCTCAGAAAGAGTACTACCTAAACATCTAATCTTGTGGTTAGAGAGTGAACCGCCTGCCATGTGGACACAAGTCAATGTATTTGTTCACTATGTGGACTCTCAGTATGAACTAACTACACTTGTTGTGGTACAACTCCTATTTGAAAAGCTACAAACTGGGGGGAAACTCTGGATCTCCACAGCTGTGCAGGACGTTAACCTGATCTTGTATTACCCTTTTGACTGGTTCCGGTACCTCCTTGGCTCTTTCTCCTTAATTCAGGCAAACAAAAGGACAAAGCATGACTACTATGAACCATATTCTTTTTTTCTTGATCTGTTTTGGAAGAGATCATTCCATTGCTTCTATTCCAAGCATGCTTTTTCTGTGAAAGGCTGGACAAGATGCACAGAGAAATTGAAACTGGATCTCCTGTCCCCATATGAGCGTGAAAGAATCCTGTCTCAAGACACTACCCATGATATCGTCCAGGCTGTAGCGCATGCTTTAAATGCTGTTTATTCACACAGATCCAAGCACAGGGTGGAGCTTCATATGCTATAGCCATGGCAGGTATCCCCATTTTTCCTCCTGGGCAGCCCCCTTCCCTTCCTTTCCACCATGGAATCCACTGCCTGCCAATCAGCTCTCTGGTGCTGTTTGGGGTGCATAAAACCCTATACAGCTTGGGACCAGGTTATCTGAAAGATCACTTCACTGGAAGCCTTCAAGAGGCAGTTGGACAGCCATCTGTTGGGTATGCTTTAGGATGGATTCCTGCATCGAGCAGGGGGTTGGCCCTTAGAGGCCCCTTCCAACTCTACTCTCCTATGATTCTTTCATATACCCTTGGAGTAGGGTTGCCAGGTTCAAGGCCTGAGACTGATCCTGTATCTTTAGGAGAAGAGAATGTCAGCCAAGTGCAGGTGTTTTTGCAACACTATAATTGAATAAACAAATAAATAATGGGAAAAACCACAAGATGGAATCCTCCCTTCCCCCTGCACAACTTTTAAAGATATAAAAGGCCTCTTGGAGGCTGGGCCTGGCAACCAAGAGGTCTTTTGTATCTTTAAAAATTGTGCAGGGGGGAGTGAGAATTCCACCTTGTGGTTTTTCCCATGACAGGGTTGCAAGAACACCTGCACTTGGCTGACTTTCTTTTCTCCTAAAGATACAGGATCAGTCTCAGGCCTTGAACCTGGCAACCCTACCTTGGAGGCCTACTGTTAACAACTTTGTGAGACATTTTAGGAATGAGGATGTGGGCAGGCTGCTTGAAGAATGGCAGCCAACCACCTGCCCCTTTGACCCTTGCCCACTATGATGGGGGTAGACTGGGTGGGTCCAGTGAGTGATTAATGATCCCCCAAGGGAGGGGGAGGCACCATCTTTCTTGAAGGAGGCAGTGGTCCATCCCCTCCTTCCACCGAAGCAGAAAATCCCACAAGCCCTCTTCCCTGGGAGTACAACCCCCAAACAACAATCAATAAATGTAATAATGAACAATTTGCTGCCCTTTCATGATCTGCTTCTTAAAGTGGCTGCCATGGCTTCCCCCAAAGAATCCTGGGAAGTGTAGTTTGTGAAGGACGCTCAGAGCTATTAGGAGAACCCTGTTCTCCTGCCAGAGCTCCAGTGGCCAGAGTGCTTTAACAGTCACACCTTCTTCCCACAGAATTCTGGGAACTGGAGCTCTCCTAACGGTTTCCTAACAACTCAACACCCTTCACTTCCCATAATTCTTTGAGGGAAGCCATGAGTGTTTAAAGTGGAATAATAGTGGAATAAATGTATGGTGTGAATGTGGCCCTAATTAAGGAATTGGCCATTTGGAGGGAGTCTTTAAGGGATGGGGACCCTTTTTCAGCCCAAGCGCCACAATCCCTTCTGGAGAACATTCTAGGGGCAGGGTGGGCAGGGACAGAGCCAAATTGGGCAGAGCAACAAATGTGAAGTTGACCTTTGTACCATAGGCCACACACCCCTGTAGCCTCCATTCAGGCAAGCAAGAGTCATTATCAGAGTTTATTTATTTATTTTTATTATTTATTTCATTTCTGTCCCGCCCGTCCTCCCAGCAGGAGCCCAGGACGGCAAACAGAAACACTAAAAACACTTTAAAACATCATAAAAACAGACCTTAAAATACATGAAAACAAAACAACTTTAAAAACATTAAAAAAAACAAACTTTAAAAACATATTTTAAAAAAAGGGTTAAAGATATTAAAGGACATATTAAAAGCAATTTTAACACAGATGCAGACTGGGATAGGTTTCAACTTAAAAGGCTTGTTGAAAGAGGAAAGTCTTCAAAAGGCGCAGAAAAGAGAGCAGAGATGGCACCTGCCTAATATTCAAGGGGAGGGGATTCCACAGGGGAGGTGCTGCCACACTACAGGTCCACTTCCTATATTGTGCAGAACGAACCTCCCGATAAAATAATATCTGTAGGAGGCCCTCACATGCACAGTGCAGTGACGACTGGGTTTATAAGGGGTAAGACGGTCTTTCAGGTATCCTGGTCCCAAGCTGTATAGGGCTTTATACACCAAAACTAGAACCTTGAACTTGGCCCGGTAGCAAATGGGCAGCCAGTGCAATTCTTTCAGCAGCAGGGTGACATGTTGGCAATACCCTACCCCAGTGAGCAGTCTCGCCGCCACATTTTGCACCAGCTGCAGCTTCTGGACCAAACCCAAGGGCAGCCCCACATAGAGCACATTACAGTAATCCAGCCTGGAGGTTACAAGTGCGTGGACAACAGTGGTCAGGCTATCCTGGTCCAGAAACAGCCGCAGATGTCTCACCAGCCGAAGCTGGTAAAAGGCACTCCTAGCCATTGAGGTCACCTGGGCCTCTAGCGACAAAAATGGATCCAGGAGCACCCTGAACTACAAACCTGCTCTTTCAGAGAGAGTACAACCCCATCCAAAGCAGGCAACTGACCAATTATCTGAACTCAGGAACCACCAACCCACAGCGTCTCCGTCTTGCTAGGATTCAGACTCAGTTTATTGACCCTCATCCAGCCCACCACCGAGTCCAGGCAGCGGTCCAGGGCTGGCACGGCCTCTCCTGATTCAGATGTTACAGAGAAATAGAGCTGGGTATCGTCAGTGTACTGATGACACCTCGCCCCAAATCTCCTCATGATCGCTCCCAAGGGCTTCATATAGATGTTAAACAGCATGGGGGACAAGATGGTACCCTGCGGCACCCCACAGCACAACTGCCAGGGGGCTGAAAGACAATCACTCAATGCTATTCTCTTTGAGATACAATTGGAACCACTGTAAAACAGTGCCTCCAATACCCATCTCACCAAGTTGGCCCAGAAGGATACCATGGTCAATGGCATCAAAAGCCACTGAGAGATCAAGTGAGAATAACAGGGTTGCACTCCCCCTGTCCTTCTCTCGATAAAGGTCATCCATCAGGGCAACCAAGGCCGATTCAGTCCCATAACCAGGCCTGAACCCAGACTGGGATGGTCAAGATAATCTGTTTCATCCAAGAGTACTTGCAATTGCTGCACCACAACCCTCTCAATCACCTTCCCTAAGAAGGGGGTATTTGCGACCGGTCGGTAGTTGTCACAAATCAATGGGTCCAGGGTGGGCTTTTTCAGGAGCAGTTAGATCACCACCTCTTTCAGGGCCTCTGGAACCACTCCTTCTCACAATGATGTGTTGACCACACCCTGGACCCATTTGGTCAAACCCCCGTGGCAAGCTTTAATAAGCCAAGAAGGGCAAGGGTCAAGAGGACATGTTGCTGGCCACATCATTACAAGCACCTTGTCCACATCATCAGGCCGCATTGACTGAAACCATTTTGAAGACGTTGCAGCAGACGTTGCACTGGACGCCTCATTGGGGACTACTGTAGATGTTGATGGGGCATGACTCCTATGGAGGCAAACAACTTTACCCTCAAAATGCCTTCCAAAAAATTCACAGAGTTCAAAGACAAGTTCCAGCCACGCATAAACATTGAAGGAGAGTGATGACCAGAGTGTCTGGGGAGGGTGTGTGGACTGGGGAGAGCCCTGAGAGTCAGTTACAGAGGCTTGAAAGGCCTCTTGGTCTTGATGTTTCCAAGCCTCCTTTAACAGTCTTATTAAGTGGTCCACTTCATTTTATCCAGTAGGGCATTCTTGGTTCCTAAATGTTGGTGTTTTCTCTTTCATTCTAGTTTCACCCTTACTTAAGAGGAATCCTATTTACTAATTCCTCCGTCGATGGACATTATTTGGATGAGAATGGGGACTTTGATATCATCAGTTGGGTGCAGTTTCCCAATAAGTCTCATGGCAGAGTGACAATTGGGAGTATAGGAGGACAGGCATCCCCAGACCTAAAATCCACTATTAACCCAGAAGCTGTCGAGTGGCCCTTGCAGTTTAACAAGGTCGGGGAAATGGTTTGTTTCATTTCATTCCCTCAAAGATGCTCACACACATTCTTTCAATCACATACTCATCGCCATTAAATAGTAATAAAAATGGTTTCTGGACTTTGCAGTTCTCTCTCTTTCTGCCCTTTCGGTGTCTAGTGCTCATTTCCTTCTCCATTTTATATTTCAAAGGGCTGTTAGGCATATTTTGTAGTTGCTCCTGAGATGAGTAGGTAATAACTTATGTTATGAGTCTCTGTATTTTGCAGGGGTGAGTTGTGGAGTTTATTGCTGGGTTGACAACGTGTATAATTTGATATACTCCTGCGCTCATGATGGCTTATATACTATTATGTATTATCTGTTACTTTGTATTGCTTATTATTTGAAGAGTATTTATTTAACTGTTTTAATTATTTTTGTACTGTGTGGATGTGATGCTACGTATTTCTGTTATATTCATTATTCTGTTCTGTGTTGTAAATCCTAAAAACATCTTAAAATACCTGTTTCCCAGTTACTTTCATAAACACAACACTGCGGTTTCACAGCTATGTGGTAATGTCTCCAAAATACTCCCTTAAACAAGGGATTGGGGGCTCTGGGATTCACTTCCATATTCCTAACACTTCCCCCTTAATTCTCCTTCTTTTGTTTCTGCTTAGACCTTCCCACATTCCAGGCATATGGGTGGTATATAAACGAAATCATTATCATCATCATAATTTATTTTGCTTCAGTGACAAGTGTGCTTTTCCACACTTTAACTGTGCAGACTTCCATTTTCTAGCATGTATCTGAATCCCTCCAATAAAATACTGACAGTTTGGAGGTGCCTTCAGATAGTTCAGGTTCCTAACTGGAACAAGCCTCAGAGGCCTATTTTAAACCCTGTGTAAAAGAGTTCCATTGGCTTCCAGTTAGTTTCCTAAACACACGCCTGTGGTTTCACTTTGGTGTTGTTATGTGCCTCCAAGTCAACTGTGACTTATGGCGACCCTCAGAATCAGCGACCTCCAAGAGCATCTGTCGTGAACCACCCTGTTCAGATCTTGTAAGTTCAGGTCTGTGGCTTCCTTTATGGAATCAATCCATCTCTGGTT
The DNA here is from genome assembly GCF_030035675.1 of Rhineura floridana. Classification (NCBI taxonomy): domain Eukaryota; kingdom Metazoa; phylum Chordata; class Lepidosauria; order Squamata; family Rhineuridae; genus Rhineura; species Rhineura floridana. Next base: position 226,332,275 of record NC_084482.1, on the reverse strand, counting down.
TGGCCTTCCTCTTATTCTACTCCCTTCTGTTTTTCCAAGCATTATTATCTTTTCTAGGGAATCATGTCTTCTCATTATGTGTCCAAAAGTATGATAACCTCAGTTTCATCATTTTAGCCTCTAGTGACAGTTCTGGTTTAATTTGTTGTGACACCCAATTATTTGTCTTTTTCACAGTCCATGGTATGTGCAAAGCTCTCCTCCAACACCACATTTCAAATGAGTTGATTTTTCTCTTATCCGCTTTTTTCACTGCCCAACTTTCACATCCATACATAGAGATCGGGAATACTATAGTCTGAATGATCCTGATTATGCATCAAAAGTGCTCTATACAAAAGAGGGATTTGGAGGCTCTAGAATCCACTTCCATGTCCCTAACACTTTTCCCTCAATTGATGAGCCTTCTGTTCTCTCTGCTTAGACTGTGCCTCATTCCAGGTGCACAGAGAGCTGTCGCCCAGGATATTCCAAGGAGGTTCAGGAAGGGAAGACGGTTTGCTGCTATGCGTGTGCTCTGTGTGCGGAAGGAACCATCTCAACTCAGGAAGGTGATTGGCTCTGAAGGAAAGACATGGATCCTTTGAATATCCATCCTAAGGAGGGCTGGGGGTAACCTGATTAAGCCCACCAGTTGTCTCCATCTGCCCCAGCAGGTCCTTGCAGCCAAGCCACACCCACCTAGCAATCGTTTAATACCAGAAGGCAGGAGGGCAAAACAGGCTTTTCTAAAGACCCGTGGATCATTTGATGGGTGAGGCTTCAGAAGCACTGCCCACCTGGCTTCTGATATGCCCATGATCAATTGCTCAGCTGGACTTGAAAGCACAGCATAGTGTTCCTGGCAAGCCTGTTTGTCAGGGCTTCAAAGTGCTGCAACACCTGATGGGATTGTGACATCAGATGATTGACAAATGGCCCACCCCACCCACTTGTCAAATTTAGCCCATGGGGAGGTTTTAGGGACATGGGGATCTGGTCCGCACATTCACTTGGTGGATTGTTGAATAGTGTGCCTGGCAACAGTGATTTATTTATTTAATTTAATTTATATAGCGCCCTAAGCCCGAAGGCTCTCTGGGCGGTGTACAAATGATGTCATTGTAAACAATGGCAACCCCTCTTCATTCATTTTTTTCAGATGCAGACCATTGCATCAAATGTCCTGAAGATCAACACTCAAACAAGGACCGAAATCAATGTGTCCCCAAGATTGTAACCTTCCTGGCATATGAAGAATCTTTGGGGATAATCCTGGCTTCTTTTGGCCAATTCTTGTCCTTAACCACAAGCTGTGTATTAGGAATCTTAATTAAATACAAGGAAACTCCCATAGTCAAAGCCAACAACCGGGACCTCTCCTACATCCTCCTCGTCTCCCTCCTGCTCTCCTTTTTGTCCTCCTTCCTCTTCATCGGCCAGCCAAGCAAAGCGACCTGCCTTCTTCGGCAAATGGCCTTCAGCATCATCTTCTCAGTTGCCGTCTCTTCTGTCTTGGCAAAGACCATCACTGTGGTGCTGGCCTTCCTGGCCACAAAGCCAGGGATCAAAGTGAAGAGATGGCTGGGGAAGAGTCTGGCCAACTCCATTGTCATTTCCTGTTCCACTATCCAAGTTGTCATCTGCGCCATCTGGCTGGGCATCTATCCCCCATTCCCAGACTCTGACATGCACTCCCAGCCTGGAGAGATCATCTTGCAATGCAACGAAGGGTCTATCTCCATGTTTTATGTTGCTCTTGGCTACATGGGCTTCCTGGCTGCCATCTGCTTCATGGTGGCTTTCCTGGCCAGGAAGCTGCCTGGGGCCTTCAATGAAGCCAAGCTGATCACCTTCAGCATGCTGGTCTTCTGCAGCGTTTGGGTGTCCTTTGTGCCCACCTACCTGAGCACGAAGGGGAAATACATGGTAGCCGTGCAGGTCTTCTCCATCTTGGCCTCCAGTGCTGGGCTTCTGGGCTGCATCTTCATACCCAAGTGCTACATTATTGTACTGAGACCCGCTCTGAATACAAAGGACCATCTAACAATGAAAACAAAAGGTGGAATATGATCGTTAGCACTAGAGATAGAGAAATAAGATCTATGGACAACTTAATGTAGAGTGTGAAGATAACTATATAAGAGAACCATGTGTGATATTGTCTGAAAGTGGACTCTGGTATGCTGCTACAGCCTTGAAGATATAGATCAGCTTATTCTGCTTATCAACGGCTACTGCAGCCTGTCTGGATGGGGTTGCACTCCCCTTGAAGGAGCAGGTCCACAGTTTGGGAGTCCTTCTGGGTCCTGCCCTGCTGCTTGAACATCAGGTGAATGCAGTAGCCAGGAGTGCTCTTGGCCAGCTCGAACTGGTCTACCAGCTGCATCCAATCCTGGAAGCAGTTGACTTGGCCACAGTGACACATGCACTGGTGACATCGAGGCTTGATTACTGTAACGCACTCTATGTGGGGCTACCTTTGAAAATGGTTTGGAAATTACAGTTAGTTCAAAATGCAGCGTCAGAATATTAACTGGAGCACGGTGCAGGGAGCATATCACTCCTGTGCTTTATCGACTCCACAGGCTCCCAATTTATTTCCGGGCCCAATTCAAAGTGCCGGTTCTGACCTTTAAAGCCCTAAACGGCTTTGGACCAATGTACCTGAGGGACCGCTTAAGCCCATACTGTATGTATCTGCCTGGGATTTAAGATCATCTGCCTCTGGTCTCCTCTGCGTGCCTGGAATGAAAGATGTTAGACTGACAGGCATGCGGAAGAGAGCCTTTTCAACGGTGGCCCCCAAGCTTTGGAATACCCTACCCCAAGAAGCTCGCTCCCTGATGGTTTTCCGGAGAGTTCTGAAAACCATCTTGTTCCGGAGAGCCTTTGGGAGGGACTGAAGGTAGAGAGCTATTGCTAGTCGGGCGGTATATAAGTTTTAAAAATAAATAAATAAAATAAATAGAGCCTATTTGGTCTTTAAACTCATGCAGAAAGCATTGCTTCTGCATGCCACTAAAGTATATTAAATCTGAAATGTGTCTGGAATCATCTGGTCACTTAACACATCTGGATCAACATGTTTTAAATGGTGTAGAAATATGATATATTCAGTCGTGTATGTATGGGGAACATTAAAATCTATACAGCATTTGGTTTATGTATATAACCTCATCACATTTTGTGGGATAAAAAGCTATCCTGGAAACAATTTTCATTATGCAATTTACATGTAAGTAGACCTACAGGGTAGTCTTTCTAGAACATGGTCGCAAACTGTCATGCTTACAGCATCCCCAAATTTCAGCTAGTTAACCACTTAGCTATTCACCTTCTGGAAGGAAAAAAAACCCATTGGTGGTATGAAATGTCCTAGAAATGCCCTGAATTTTGCCATTGGGGTATATTATTATCACACCTGCCAGTGATAGCAGATTGGGATAGTAAAACACCCCATGGTTTTTTCATAGAAAAATGATCAGGGACAGGTCAAAAGAAAGAGCAGTGGAGTCAAATTCCCTCTCTCAGGCAAACAAGTTTGAAGTCACATGTAAAAGCAGTAAACAAACTTGGAATCACATCTCCAAGACCCTGTTGTTGCAGAAGGACACACCTTTGGCTCTTGGGAGAAGGAATAAAAAGGCTTCTACAATAAAAGTCTTATCTTACCAATGGTGGGAATTATAAATGCCAGGGAAATGTTATGAACACACACCCACTTGATAACATTCAAAGGGGAGAGCCCCTTTTCGTTGCCCAGGCTCTTCCCCCTCACAACCCCATTTTTCTTGGAGAAGCTGGTATGGGGTGGGAAAGGAAGTAACTAATCAGCACCCATCCAGAGCTGATTCCAAGCATCCCTTATGGCTCGAGTGGGTATTCTTTGAGATGCCCAAGGGCATTCCCTTTGAAGGGTGACATCAACCTTGGCAAGCAGGAAAAGTTCAGGAAACCAAGCTTGGTTACAAAGTTGTTACCAAGGTGGCAGATCCATAGTGTAACAGTGGTTGGAATGCAGTTGGGTGTCAGCTCTACACTGCATCAGCAGTGTCCGGGGGGGGGGCTGGAAATTCCTGGGTCTTTGGCAGGGAAGGAAAGTCCTTAGCCAGCAGTCGGGTTGTAAATCTGCCAGGCCTATCCGAAGCGTACTTGCCGAGTCAGAAGTCCAGAAGCGAGGTCAGTGGAGGTCCGGGATCGATTGCCAAGGAGGTCAGTCAAAGAGATGCTGCAGGGAAACTAGGTCTACACAAAGCCACGCCTGACGTTGCAGTCAGCCACAAGCTGCAGCCAAGGTGTGCCTTATAAAGAGCAGGATGGACAGCAGGTGTGAGCCCTCAGCGTTTGGGCCTCTCTTCTGCCTGACCTTCTGCTGTCTACGTTCTGCAGGTGAGGGGGGAGTATCCTGTTCACTGTCTGTGTCTGGCTGCAGGACCTCTGCTGTCCCTGGGGTGCTCTGCAGCTGAGGGGCAGAAGGAGCTGGATTCTCAGGAGGCTCCTCCGTGTCTCCTGCTGCTCCTGGGTCTGCTGCTGTTACTCCCGAGTCATCCTCATCTGACCAGTCCTCTGACGGGGCCAGGACACTGGGGACGTTTTCACCAGCACTGAGATGGCTGAACATTTGCTTCTAAAAGATCTTACTTTTCTGCAACAACGGATCCTGCTACCTTTGCAGTAGGGTGCAGGGCAAGAAAAAGGGCCTTCTCAGTGGTGGCCCCCGAACTATGGAATATTCTTCCTGATGAGGTACGCCTGGCGCCAACATTACTATCTTTTCAGCGCCAGGTAAAAACCTTCCTCTTCTCCCAGGCATTTTAGTTTCAGTTTGTAGCTTATTAGCATCTTAGTATTTTTAGTATCTTAGCTTTTTAATATTTAATATGCATTTGTATGTGTATACGTATGTTTTAATTTTTTTTTGATATTATTAATGTATGTTTAAATTGCTTGATATGTGGTTTTAATTGTATATCAGATGTTTTACTTGTTGTGAACCGCCCAGAGAGCTTCAGCTATGGGGCGGTATATAAATTGAATTAATAAATAAATAAATAAAAGCAGCCGCCAGTGCAACAGCTGTGGGAAGTTCTGTTGCAGGAACCATAGTACGGTGGAAATGAAATGTGTGGGGTGTCAATAGGTTGGCATAAACCATGTAATGTGTTTTGGGGGCTGCCCTGGGCTCCTACTGGGAGGAAGGGCAGGATATCAATCAATCAATCAAACAAACAAAAAATACATTTAACCAAGTAACGTTTTCTTGCAGGTTTCTCAATGGGGTTAAAAAACATTCCACAAAACTGTAAACATTAGTCCTCAGTAGTAATAACACGTGGGTTTGTTTTTTTTACAGTATTTCCACGACATTTTTACTTTAAAAGATTTTCTGTTGTTGTTTGTAATTGAAAATAAAAACCACAGCTTATTAAAGGAACAGACATTGTCGTGTTTACTCAATATGTGGAGGAGGCACAAACATTTACTGCACAGAAAAACTCTTGTTGCTGTTATGTGCCTCCAAGTCGACTATGCCTTATGGCGACCTTACGAATCAGCGAACTCCAAGAGCATCTGTCATGAACCACCCTGTTCAGATCCTGTAAGTTCAGGTCTGTGGCTTCCTTTATGGAATGAGAAAAATTATGAACAGAGAAAAATTCTTCCTCCTCTGAATTAGTGTTTTCTGGCTTTGGGTATTTGGATATTGTCAACCACACTTCTGACATCCCACAGAAACAAATGTTATCTGGCAACAAAATATCATTCCACCATACATTAGAAATTGTATTGGGATAGAAATACACCCCAAAAACTGTTAGTATAATTTTTTTCCTCAACACGGAATGGAGGGTGCACGTAACATAAACATGCAGCAATTGCAGAGGGGTGGAGTGTAGGGCCAACCTGATGCACTTTCCACTATAGATGGAGGAAAAATTCCATTCAGTTTGCATTTCAAGCTGAATATTTCATATTCATACTATCCCAAACAAGATGAGACTTAAAACATAGCCATCCTTCAAAATTTGCACTTATTTGAATTCCACAATGCTGTTCTACAAGCAAACAATGTTTACAAAAATTCATATAAGGGGAAAGTGTGCATAAAGCAAATATATTACTGCAAATAACATTGAAAAATTCCTTGTATTACAAAGAATTCCTTGTGAAAATGTGTACATTAGTTAAAACTTCATACAAAAATGTGTTTATTAAGACAAAATGCACTAAAATGCACTTAGTAGGGGCTGTGCCCCTTCTTGATTTGCTTGCCAACCCTACCTACACCACCCCAACACCTGATTCACTCATCAACCTCACTATAGGCTTGCATGGATGTTGGAGGTGCAAAGAAGAAAATCAGGGATTTGCAACTTTGCTATCCTCCTTCCTTTCTCCTTTGCAACCCCAATATCAGAGCTCCTTTGGACCTCTCTAGCTCCTTCCATTTCCTCTGCCCTTACCAGCCCCCACCCCCTTAGACCAGTGATCACCAACTTATTGGGCCCAGGGACAAATTTGGAATTTTACAACATTATAGTATAGCAAGAAATGCTGAAGAATTTTCTTGAGTTTTTTTTTTAAAAAGTAAAATAAAAAATTGCTGCAGAAATGTGGAGAACTGAAGACTTGAAAAATGAGAGACAGAAGGAACTGAAAATGACCAACTTGGCCCCCTACTCTCCACAGAAGCAGCACTATAATGGCAAACCTGGCTTCCCCATCAACCTAGTGGCCATTGGGTGAGTCTGTAAAGGCAGAAGGGCTGAGGAAAAGGCCCTTCTCTCTTGAGCCCCTGCAGAGGCACTCTTCTTCCGGGGTAGACAATCCTGAGCTAGAGATGTCAACAGTCTGATTCAGCAGAAGGCAACTTCAGACATGCAGAATGGCTGGAAGCAATCCATTTATGTTGGGTCATTTTTAACCAGTCTTCTCTGTCCACTGTCAGAACGCCTCTGAAGATCAGTTGCTGGGAAGAACAAGGAGAAAGAGTACTGCAGCTGCAGCAGCAGCACTGGTCACATGCCTGTGGACTTCCTTCTTCCCCTTGCGGATGTGATTGGCCACTGTGAGGACAGGGTGGTGGACTAGAAGGGCCTTGGGCCTGTAGCAGCAACCAGGCTGTTCTTATGTTTTCCTGATATCCGTGGCCTTTTTTGACAGGTCCACAGCATGCAGAAATTCCACAGGTGAAGTCTTTCCTCCTTACTGAATGCACCTGTTTAACTTCTGTTTCTTATCCAGCTGCTGAAGGCACCTATCTATTAGACAAATTCATGGAAGGAGGGGCTATGAGTGACTACTATCTGCTACGGCTATGTAATATCCAATATGCCTCTGAAGAGTAGCTGTAAGGAACCACAAGTGGGGGGAATGCTGTTGGAAATGGGTCCTGTTTATGGGTTCCCAAGTGAAGCCTCTGCTGGACCAGGATGCTGGACTAGAGAGCACGGAATGGTCAGGGATGTCACAGGATGCAGTGCATGAATCCTACCAAACCAATCAGGTACACAGATTTCACAGCCCCAAAGGCTAGGCTAATATGGAGAGAAGTGAGTATTAAGGGCTGCCTCCCTTTGTGCTTGGCTGGCAAAACCTGTTTACCCAGCAACAGAGGCTCACTTGGGGAAGTCGGGATCAGGGCCAGAGAACATCCTTCTGAGCTTGGGATCCTGGGGAGCCATTGCCTCATAATGTTCAGCTGTAACATGTCTGTCTTGTGTACACCAGCCTTTGCTAACCTGGTGTGATTGCTGTGGCTGATGGGATTTTTACTCCAACAGCACCTGGACGGCACCAGGTTGGCAAAGTGTGGTGCAGACATTCATGTACACCCCAAAATAATTCCTTGGACCAGGCTCTTAATGAAGGTGTTTTGTCAGTGAAATTCAGACCAAACTGATCTTTCCCCCCTCCCTGCCCCCGTCTCAAGTCTATGGAGACCATTTTGGTGAGTTCTCACAAATGTATTTTCCCACCCCCTCCAGCTATGCACTTGCTATTTGACTCATGCAGACTCCAGCATGTTGCAAAGGTGATGCAACCTCCTCCCCCTATAATTACAAAATTGTAGTGATTTATTCACTGTTTCCCAAAGGTTGCCTTTGAGTTCAATTACATAAATATAAAGACTAAACCTGGTTGTTAGTTCAAAAAGTTTGAAGCAAAACTGAATCAGCACCGTTAATAAAAAAAACGGAGGTTTATATGTTTCTCTGCAATCCCAAAATAATGCCTTGGCCACCCCAAATCATGCTACAGAGGATGTCCCATGTGGGAAACCCCAGCATGTTGTTCATCCCAAAGCTTCATTTTATCACAAGGCATTTTGGAGTGTGCCGCTAATGGGGAATTCTTATATTCCAACAATAAATAAACACATATTCTTTGGGAATTATACTGTTATAATATTTTATAATGTAGTAGGTCAGCTACAAATCCTTTCATTTGTGCTGTCTCTTTAGCCTACTAAGCTGGAATGCATAGAATCATAGAATAGTAGAGTTGGAAGGGGCCTGTAAGGCCATCAAGTCCAACCCCTTGCTTAATGCAGGAATCCAAATCAAAGCATTCCCGACAGATGGCTGTTTTTCCTGATGTTCAGGACAGACAAAAGAAAGAACCCCTCAAAATGCTGAGTTCTTTTATAAATTCTGTTAAATAAATGAAGAAAATCAATACCACTCTCCACCCTCCATCCAGGCAAGGAAGACTCATTATAGGAGTTTAGGATATATTCTGCCCGGGCAGCCCAAAGCACCCAAGGAGATGCAAAGCATGGCCAGTGAGGGTTGTGGCTTGAGAAGAGGCCTGGAAGGCTGATTGCTCTGTGGGCCTTAGGATCCCACACACACACACCACACACACAAAGCACTGAGACACCACAAGTCATTCACTTGCCAAGAGAGTGAGACTCCCCCACCCAGCAATGCATCTGCTCCACTTCAGTGCGGGGGGGGCATGAAAGGGACTGGGCTGGGCAATGGCCCTTCCTTGCCAGAAATCTTGGGAAGCTTCATAGAGTCATAGAATAGTAGAGTCGGAAGGGGCCCATAAGGCCATCCAGTCCAACCCCCTGCTCAATGCAGGAATCCAAATCAAAGCATTCCTGACAGATGGCTGTCCAGCTGCCTCTTGAAGGCCTCCAGTGTCGGAGAGCCCACTACCTCTCTAGGTAATCGGTTCCATTGTCGTATGGCTCTAACAGTTACAAAGTTCAGCTTCTCAGAGTGGGAAACACTGGCACAAGGTGGCTCCATGGTCTGTGTCAGGACCTCAAAATGCTCAGCAGGAACCTTCCCAAGTTACATGCACTTTTGACTACGCCCCAAAAAGCTCTTGGATTTTGTGATGGTGTTTTTGTCCAACAAGGGGTGGGGAACATTTGTCGACCTGACGTCCGCATCCCTTAGCTGGCAACCTTCTGGGGTGCTGCATGCGAATGGTGGGTGGAGCTAGAGTCAAAAGTAGGTGGAGCAATGAATGTGGCTCCTATCATTCTACAACCCACTACATTCCAGCCAGGCAAAAAGCAGAGCCCTTCCACACACAAACACCCCTCTCCACCCACCCATCCAAGAGGCATTATCACAGTTGAAGAGCACATTCCAGCCAGGTGAAAGCCCTGGGGGAGGCTTTGGGGTAGGGCCAATGAACAGTGTGGGCTGGAGTATGGGCACAGACAAGGGAGAATGCCAAGGGCCATAGAGAGAGGCTTGGAGGGCCACATTTGGTGCCTGGGACAGAGGTCACCCATTTCAGCTCTATAAGAAAAGAAACGTCAAGCTCAGTTTCCACTTTGCTGACCTCTTCTCAGAATATTGCTTGGTGGCCTGCGTGGTTTTGCACAAACATGTTTCTTGGCAACCACACACCTGCGCTTGGAGCCGCGCCACATCCAGGACACCGCAGAGGTGGGGCTGCTGCTTTCCCGGTAATTTTCCAAATCACAGTGATTTATTCTGGACTCTTGCCAAAGCTCCAGGGTGGCTTTTCTCCCTCTGATTGCTTCCAACAGCGATCAAGAGCAGGATGAAGCCATGCCTCGAATGGATTGGAGACGCTCGTGCAAAGCTGATGCATAAAGGACTCCGTGGATGGTGAAACCTGAGGGGGATGAGGGTAAGAGTTAGGGCAGATGCAGGGGGCTCTGTCCGAGCAAGGGAAGAGCCGTCGCGCAGAGGCAGAGCAGCCCCTTTGCATCCGGGAATCCCCAGGCTCAATCCCTGGCATCTCCAGGTAGGGCAGTTAGAGGCCCCCTGTCTGAAACCTCCGAGAGTCATTGCCAAATAATGTAGCAAATACTGAGCTGGATAGACCAATGGTATGAGTTTGGTGTTTATGTTCCTTTATTCAGAACCATGAGGACTGGAATCTTTATTTGTAGATAAAGGGCTGTAGCTCAGTGGGCGGAGAAGCAACTTTGCATGCAATCCTTGCTGTCTCCAGGCAGGGCTGGGAGAGGCCTGCCAGTCCATGTTGGTGGCCCTGAGCTAGGCACAACAAGGGTCTAACGTGGTACAAGGCTTCCTCTCCTCCTGCAGTCATTCCCGTCGGCTCTGAAATCCTGCCTGGGCTGCACCCATCTAAGCAGAGGCCCTGCAAGATGAGGACAGTGTAGCAGGCAAAGCCAAAATGATTCTCTTCCTCCTCCTCCTCCTCCTCCTCCTCCTGCTGCTAGCGGTCCACGAAATCTGTGGGACGATGAGGGCCAAATGCCCCTTGAATCTGATCAGAGATCAAAATGAAGCTGTGAACTATTACTTGTCAGGAGACCACCTCATTAGTGGAGTCCTGTCTCCACGACTGGGTTTCTTTCAACCATTTGTGTTCTCCAAGCCTCCTTTTTCCAAGACATCTGGGCAAGTAACCATCTTTTATTTATTTATTTGTTTCTTTGCTTGCTTGCCTGTTTAATATATTTGTATAATGGTTTTCATCACCAGGTGACCTCAAAGCAGCTTCTGTATCAGGAACAAAACAATATAAGAAAAACAATTCAGAACATGTTATGTGCCTTCAAGTCGGTCATGACTTATGGCGACCCTATGAATCAGCTAACTTCAATAGCATCTGTCATGAGGCACCCCAAAGCCATGATGCAGAGAGCCAGCCTCTCTGCCTGCCTCCAGTTCCCAGCCTTTCCTCAGGCACTTGATAGACCCATTAGCCCACCTGGCCACTCTATTAGATTAACAAAAGAGACTCATCTAACCAGGAGCTGATTTATCCACTGCAGAGCCCACCTCCAGGTGCAGGTTCCAAATCAGAGGCTGGAAGGGGACTCAGAAATCATCCATCTCAACCCCAAACCCATAACATTATGTCTTAAAATGCCAGCAAAGGGCTTCCCCCTCTATTCCCTGCCCCTTTCCAATAACAACATATCTGTTAGATAGCAAATGCTGTTGAATGTTTTGAATGTGTACAGGACCTCAGGCCAAATCCAACTGACAGGGTGTTTTAGGTCTCTTCCAGTTTTTTGAGCATTCATCCAGATTTGTTTGCCCAGAGTATGCAGGACCGACAGACAGCATCAGCTATGAACTAGGCATTCATTCTGATTTGTTTGCGGGAAAGTTCCATGACATTACGCCAAGCAATTGCTATCCTGTAGTTTCCAGGCATTTCCCCATCACTTCCTCTCTGCAAGGAGTCTGACTTTTGGTGGCGGTCAGGAGGGCGTTTGTTGAATGAGCACCAAATCATCTCTCATTGTGCCACCTGGATTTGCAGGGATGTGATTAGATCCTAGCCCCCCCCCCCAAAGAACAAATCTGGGAGTGCCATTATTTACAAGTATTTTTCTCTGATATTTTGGAGGGCATGTTATGTTTTTCCCCTTCCCAAGTCCCTCTCTGGAGTAACCACCAGGAAGGAGGAATTGGTGTACCAGGTCTGAGAAACTCTCCTTGCCTTGAGGTTGATGAGAGAATGGATAGACCAGGGAAAGAAATGGGTGACAAGCCAAACAGGAGCTGCAAATCTCCCATTCACACACCCACCCCAGCTCCAAAATAATGTATGAAAACTAGTGAACTATACCACATTTAGAATCATAGAATAGTAGAGTTGGAAGGGGCCTCTTAAGGCCATCGAGTCCAACCCCCTGCTCAATTCAGGAATCTAAATCAAAGCATTCCCGACAGATGGCTGTCCAGCTGCCCCTTGAATGCCTCCAGTGTCGGAGAGCCCACTACCTCCCTAGGTCATTGGTTCCATTGTCGTATGGCGATATCCTTTGGAGCTCTTTCCAACCACCATTTATTTATTTACTTATTTATTGCAGGAAGACAGCTATGAGGTACTGGCTCGTCTGGTCCCTCCTGGCTGCCATTCACGAGGTCAACCAGAACCCCAGGCTCCTCCCCAACGTCACCCTGGGCTACAACATCTATGAGAATCTCTTTGATGGGAGAATTACTTCCGATGCCATGATAGACCTGCTGGCTGGTGGCGAAAGCAACATCCCGAACTACAGTTGTGGGAAAAGGAGTAACCTGCTGGCAGTTTTTGAAGGGGGCAATTCTGACATCTCCGAGCAGATTTCAGCCATGTCGGGCAACTACAAAATCCCTCAGGTATGGATGGGGATAGGCGGCAAAATCAGCTGCACCATTCTCAGTATGCCACCACAATCAAGGGTGCCCAAGGATCAGAATATGGCTCAGTGGTAGAGTATTTGTGTTGCATGCAGGAGGCCCCAGGTTCAACTCCCAACATCTCCAGGCAAACCGTGGGCAGCCACTGCCTGTCAGTGCAGACAGCACTGAGCTACATGGAGCAATGGCCTGACTCAGTGTCTTCACCGCCCAGAGAGCTATTGCTAGTCGGGCGGTATATAAATTTAATAAATAATAATAAATAATAATAATTCAAATGCAAGATTTTACTCCCTTTCAACAGTTGTCGTTCAGTTGCGAAGGTAAAGCGCTGTTGCTTTGATCCATGGATAGAATGGCCCAGATCAGCGATGGGTTTTTAATTGTGTTTTTAATTTATTTTTTTGTATTTTAAAATTTGTATATTTGTTTTTATTGTTTTTAATTGCTGTAAACCACCCAGAGAGCTTCGGCTATGGGGCGGTATATAAATGTAATAAATAAATAAAATAAATAAATAAACAACAGCTGGAGGGCAACAACTATCCCAGGTATGAGTTCTGACACTCACACTCGACACTATGGATGGAAAGATCTGTTAATTTCGGTTCTTTCAGTTTCTATTTTTCCCCGATCTTAAATTCTATTCTCCACACTTCTGCTTTGCCATTTTTTTTTGAAAAAAAGTCCTCATGAGAATTCTCCAGCAATTTAGTTCGAATTTCTCCTAATAAACACAGTTTTGATTAATGTATATACCTTTGCAAGCCGTTTCTCAACATATAATGAAGTTTTGCTTGTTACGTTAACTCATATGTGCATTGTAATGCACAGTTTCCCCTGATACAGCCATTCTTGTCAACGGTGTTTGGCGAAGTGCATTGCAAAATTCAAGTAAGTGCAAATTTTCAAGGAATTCAAGTAAAGTGGGGATTTGATAGATTTGGCTTGACATGAAAACTGAATTAAAATGGTCACCCATCCCTATTCCCCACCCATCATCATGACACCCATCTTTCTTTCCTCACCAGCTGAGTTATGGCCTTGCCATTAATGACAAAACTCAGTTCCCCTCTGTCTACAAGATGGCCCCAAAGGAAGAATATCAGTGCCTGGGGATTGTTAAGTTACTCCTGCATTTTGGATGGACGTGGATCGGCATTTTTGCTCCAGACAATGACAATGGAGAAAAGTTCCAGAGCGCCTTGACACCTCTGCTGATCAGTAGTGGGATTTGTGTTGCCTTCTCAGAAAAGGTACTCCAAGAACGTCTATCCCTGTTGTTTCATAGTGAACCACCTGCCATTTGGACACAAGTCAACGCATTTGTTTACTATGCAGACTCTCAGTATGAACTTCTTGTAATTGCTTTGGTACAACTCATACTTGAAAAGATACAAACAGGAGGGAAAGTCTGGATCACCACCATTGTGCAAGATGTCAACGCGATCTTGTATTACACTTTTGACTTGTTTCAGCACCTCCTTGGCTCTTTTGCCTTAATAAAGGCAAACAAGAGGACCAAACGTGATGGTAATGAAACACACGACTGTCCTGTTGAACAGTTTTGGAAGAGAGCATTTTTTTGTTCCTATTCCAAGCATGTGTTGTCCATGAGAGGCTGGACAAGATGTACAGAGAAGGAGAAACTGGAGCACTTGCCCCCGGGGGAGCTTCAGAGGGTTGCATCTCAAGACATCCACAGTACCAACGCCATTGTCCAGGCTGTAGCAGAGGCTTTAAATGCTGCTTATTCACCTAGATCCAGGCACAGGTTGGAACTTCAAAACCTACAGCCATGGCAGGTATTCCCTTTTCCCTGCAAGGCAGCCCTCATTCATTCATTCATTCATTCATTCATTCATTGTATTTCTATCTCAGCATGGCTCACTGGCTGCCAATTAGCTACTGAGCTAAAATCAAGCTGCTGGTTTTGTTGTATAAAGCACTCTACAGCTTTAAGCCAGGATCCCTGAAAGATCATCTCACTCCTTATATATCTCCTTGGATTATGGTGTTTAACATTTGGATAGAAATGTGACAACAACTATTGCCATGTGGCAAATATCCCCTTTTTTGAGCCAGATGATTGAGAAGGTGGAGGTGGGCCAGCTGCAGGCATGCTTGGAGGAGACTGAATATCTAGGTCCATTTCAGTCTCGCTTTAGGCTGGTCATAACACTAACACTGCTTTGGTTGCCCATTTAGCTTAGTATTGTCTGCACTGACTGGAAGGCTCTCCAGGATTTCAGACACTGTTGCATGCAATGATCTATGTGTCCCCTTAGCAATAATCATATTGGAGAAATACAGAAGTATACTGATGACTCGCAAAAGGAAAGGGGTGCGATATGGGCCCAGCCTTCAGCTCAACCCATCCCTCAGATAGTGTTGCAAATGGTACCTGCCTCCACCTTCAAATCATGGTGCCTAAAACTGGTCACATTGTTTTGACACCCAAGTCAGAAAATTCCACAAGCCCTCTTTCCTGAGAATAACACCCCCAACAATAATACATTTAATAACAAATTTCTGCCCTCTCATGACATACAAAATCAGCTTCCTAACTGGGCCACGTTACTCCGCTAAATGATAGGGCCGGCCATGGTGGCCATAGTGATGGAGGAAGAAAATCACCTTCTCGGCTCGAGGTAAAGATATATTAGTTAATTGTGGCCTTGATTATTTGCAGTCTTGAAATCGGGGCCTGGGAACCTCTTCCAGCACAAGGGCCACATCCCCCCCGGGGAACTTTCAAGGGGCCACATTCCAGTGGCAGGCAGGGCCACAGCCAAACACAGGCCGAGGAACAAATATGAATTTTAGCCTTTGTGCAGGAGGCTAGTTTCTGCACACACTCACACACCCCTCTCCAGCCTCCAGCCAGGCAAGCATGAGACAGTCAAGAAGAGTGATGAGCGGAGCCAGGGGCGTTGTGGCTGGGCAGCACGTGTGGCCTGAGGACCAGATGGAGGGGGTTACATGTGGCACCTGTGCCTGAGTTTCTGACCCCACCTTTAACTGGTACCCCAAATCAGTTATGGCCCACCTCAGTTGTAGGACACAAGTCTGCCTGCAGGGTCAGCCCCAGAAAGAGATCATTCCTGGTTCCTAAATGCTGGCATTTTCCCTCTCTCTTCCTAGTTCCACCCTTTCCTACGAGGAATCCTGTTTACTAATTCCTCCATCAATGGGCAGCATTTGGATGAGAACGGGGAGCCGGCAGCTGACTTTGACATCATCAATTGGGTGCAGTTTCCCAATAAGTCTCATGGCAGAGTGACAATTGGGAGTATAGGAGGACAGGCATCCCGAGACCTGAAATTCAGCATCAACCCAGAGGCGGTTGTGTGGCCCTTGAAGTTTAACAAGGTAGGGGAAATGGCTTGCTTCATTTCATCCATTCACTCACACAAACAGGCCATGCGTATTATATCCCACCCCTGATTACATTCCACAGCGGCTAGTATTCAGAGCCATTCTGATGAAGTAGCTCAACACTGATGCCTTGCCAGTAGCACTGGCCGAATATTATTTGTTTGTTTGTTATCTTGATATCCCTGCCTTTCCTTCACCATGGAACCCAAGGCTGCATACATGTGGTCCCCAGGTGGTCTCCCATCCAGGCACTGCCCAGACCCAGACCTGCTCAGTTTCAGCAAGGCGGTGGCCTCGTGCGCCTTCAGGCCATAGCCAAATACACCGAAGCGGTTTAGGAACAAAATGATCTGTGCAGGTGACAAAATGTGCAGAGGTGCACAGGTGCAGAAGCGAGGAGAATGGGGAGAGGGCAGTGCAGATCAGTTTCCCAATAAGTCTCGGGGCGGAGTGACCGTTGGGAGTATAGGAGGACAGGCACCCCCAGACCTGAAATTCACCATTAACCCAGAAGCTGTCGAGTGGCCCTTGCAGTTTAACAAGGTCGGGGAAATGGTTTGTTCCATTTCATTTATTTATTATTTGATTTATATCCTGCCCTTCCTCCCAGCAGGAGCCCAGACATTAAAGAGTAAAGGAGAGTAAAGGAGCCTTTACTCACACAGACACACTCCTCGTCACTCACATGCCCATCTTCATTAAATAAAAATGTTTTCTGAATACAGACAACCCCCCCTCCCCGCTATATGGTTCAATCCATTTGGCTGCTGTACTAGTCTGCAGGGGGCACCCATTTATGGATGTATGGATGTTTTTATTTATTTATTACTTTTATATCCCAGCCTTCCTCTCAGAAGCAGAAAGCAGTCTAAAACATCTTAAAAACAAAAGACTTTAAAACATATTAAACCAAGGCATCTGTCAAAACATAATAAAACAAAGTATCTTTAACAAAATATGTTAAAAACATCTCTCTCTCTCTCTTATTTTGTTTCGTTTTTTAAAATTTAAAAACAGCTTTAAAAAC
This sequence comes from Rhineura floridana, assembly GCF_030035675.1. Classification (NCBI taxonomy): domain Eukaryota; kingdom Metazoa; phylum Chordata; class Lepidosauria; order Squamata; family Rhineuridae; genus Rhineura; species Rhineura floridana. Next base: position 226,315,286 of record NC_084482.1, on the reverse strand, counting down.
ATCTGAAAAAGCAGTTCCAACAGAGACATAGACTAGGATAAGGTCTCTGCTTAAAAGGCTTGTTGAAAGACGAAGGTCTTCATTAGGCACTGAAAAGACAGCAGAGATGGTGCCTGTCTAATATTTAAGGGGAGGGAATTTTCTGTAAAGAGAAGCAAGTGTTTGTGTGTGTGTGTGAGGATCCTGGGGGGGGGGAGGAGAAGAGGATTCAGTCAGTCAGTCCTACTGGGAGGGAAGTGGGTGTGGATGGTGAAGGTGCAAAGGAGTCCTCCTATACCCAGGCTGCAATGGCACCACCAAACTCTGTAGTGGGATAAGAGCAGGGATGTTTAGGAACTTTAGCTACGGCTTCCTTGGAATACAGTTGAGGGCTCTTCCAGCAGCTGACATTTTTATTGAGTATTCATCTTCACTTTTTTTTCACAATGGTTACGTTTGGATTATATCTGGTTTATAATGGGCATTAGTTTGGATTTCTTTATGGGGTGGTTACACTTTTCAGTACATGTCCCCTGCACAGCTGCTGTGCAGAGGCAGACCAACTGGACTCTACCTGCCCCGTGGGTGTCTTCTGGGATATGTCTTCCCCATCACTTTCCTAACAGCAAAAACATTTAATTATTTTTTAAAGTGGATTTAAACATTTTGGCAGTAAAGGTGGGGTCTGATTATTAAGAAGAGGGGAGTGAATTAAAGCTTCTTGCACCCTGCCCTTCACAGCTACAGTTACTCTCTAAGACTTTTAACTAGTCTTTACACTAATTCATCAGGAATTTGGCACATGAAGTGGTCTTACATGAGATACCACTGCTGTGCAGAGGCAGACCAACCGGTCTCTATCTACCCTGAGGGTTTGTTCTGGGATGTGAGGAGTGAAGCCTGGCATGCTGTAGGCAGTGGGATGCCCAGTGATGGGCCAGCCCTAGCGGGGAGACACCAAAGGGAACAGCCCCTTTAGTGTCTCTCTTCTGGGGGCCATTAGGGAGTAGAGACCACCCCCCTGAAAGTGGCCTATAGATTGTGGTAGGACTCTGAATGAGCGGCAGGGAAGTGGCGATCTCCCCGGGGGAGAGAGTGGGAGAGGAAAGGAAAGCTTCCAGTGGAGAGCTGGGATGGTCTGTCATTTTCTCTGTGGATGCATAATGTATTTTATGTATTTTAATAGTATTTTATACATTTTAATTTACTGTAATGTTTTATGTTTTATTGTGTATTGTATTATATATGTGTGTGATTTTATTGTAGGCACCCGGAGTGCCCTATTGTAGGGTAGAAGGAGGGATAGAAATATTTTAAATAAATAAATAAATTTTCTGTGGGTGATGGTCAGATGAAGAGCGAACTTTGTGCACCGTTTCTGCACTTTAGCTATGCCTTTGCTCATTCCCCCCTTCCCTTATTTTACATAAGGCAGTTCTTGTTAGATATATGTTATGTTTTACAGTTGCACCTAAGAAGAGGTAATTACTTATGTCATGAGACTCTGATTTATGGAGTTCATTGCTGGGCTGAAATTGTCTGTTTGATGCTGCTTAATATGCATTGCTCATTATGCATTATGTACTATGTATGTATTCACTAATAGGCAAAAAACCTTGCGGTTTAAGAATGTACCTACAGCCAATAAATATTTCTATCAAACTTTCAAAAGCAGGGAAATAAGGCAGCTAAAGTGAACGCACCAGGGGAGCAGGAGACCTGACCTCCTCTCTGAGATATTGGACTGCCCTACAAATTGGTCAAAATGCAAACACCATTTGGGTTGCTCTTTCACAGTCCAATCCACTTCCTGTGTAGCTTGGAAGAATTTGGTAACATGTGCCTTGGAATACAGTTGGGGATTGGTAGGGGATGGGGATGGGGAGGGAGGGGCAAAGGAAGGGGGAGCAAAGGGGCAAGCAGGAGAGGATAGGAGGGAGGAGAAGGGAGGTTGGGTTTGATCATTTGCATACTTCTTGAGTTCAATGGGATTTATTTCTATGCAATCATATTTGAAAATGGAAATGGACTTCCTTCAAGTCCATAGGGGCCACACAAGTTCTGCTTCAGAGTCTTAGGGTCCCCTCTGCCTTTTTTCTCTTCATTACCTCTCTGTTGTTCTTTCACCTCTTCCTACATTCCCCTCAAAATGATGTTGCAATCCTATCCCAACCCCACTTACCTGGGAGTAAGTTCCACTGAGATCAGTGGGACTCACTTCTGACCTGGGAGACCAGGGTTTGAATCCCCACACAGACATAAAGCTCACTGGGTAACCTTGGGCCAGTCACTGCCTCTCAGCCTCAGAGGAAGGCAATGGTAAACCCCTTCTGAACACCACTTACCATGTAAACCCTATTCATAGGATCACCATAAATCGGAATTGACTTGAAGGCAGTCCAACACAACAACATGAGCAGACACATAGGCAAACTCCCCTCCCTTTCTCTGCCCCCCCAACTGTTTCTTCAAAGGGGCTGGAATCCTAATCCTTCTTACCTGGGACTAAGTCCCACCGAACTAAATTGGATTTACTTTAGACTAGGTTTGGGGTTAGCATTGTACTATGAATGTAATCAACCTTAATTTTGTAAAAAATAATTGGGTATTAGAACAAATTAAAACAGAACTGTCACTAGAAGCTAAAATGATGAAACTGAGGTTATCATACTTTGGACACATCATGAGAAGACATGACTCCCTAGAAAAGACAATAATGCTGGGAAAAACAGAAGGGAGTAGAAAAAGAGGAAGGCCAAACCAGAGATGGATTGATTCCATAAAGGAAGCCACAGACCTGAACTTGCAAGATCTGAGCAGGGTGGTTCACAACAGATGCTATTGGAGGTCGCTGATTCATAGGGTCGCCATAAGTCCTAACCACTTGAAGGCACATAACAACAACAAGCCCCATTGAATAAGTGAGATTTACTTCTGAGTAGACATTTTTACAATTACAGTGCGAACCCTCAGAATTTCTCCCCCTTCTCTCTCTTCACTAACTTTTTGATTACTCCTTCCTTCTGCCCTTCTCTCAAAATAGCTTTTTCACTTGTTTTCACTTGTCTGGGCCCACAAGAGGCTTTAACTCCATTTAAATTTGTAAAACAAACTTTTTTTAAAAAAAAGAGTCAACAATTTAAACAGTTCACTCCTAGCTCTAGTTTACTGACAAGTCTCTCTCCCATTTTAGGTACTCTACTTACCTGGGAGTAAGCCCCACTGAACTCAGTGTGATTTACTTCTAAGGAGACATTTTACCACCTTCCTTCCCTTCAAAATCATTGCTAGCACACAGAAGCTCTGCTCCACTTACCTGGGAGTAAGCCCCACTGCACTCAATGAGACTTGAGTAGACTTTTAAAAAATTGCAGTGTCCTTCAAAGCTCCTCCCATTTTTTGACTCTTTCCTTCTCTCAAGCTCAATTGAGCGAGTGGGGAAGGCAGGCAGTAGGAGAGAGCACTGGTGGGAGCAGGGCAACTGAGCCAATGCAAAGAGCAGGCTGTGGGAGACTGCAGGGGTGGGAACACACACACACACATCACCGTCACTCTCCTCCACTCTGCTGCTGCCTTCTCTGTCATCCTTGCCCTCTGGCTTTCTCCCTCCACTGGCCATTTCTCTCTCTCTCTCTCCTAACTGCTGGCTCTCCATTTCCTCCCTCGTGCTTCTTTACACAGAGCACGAGGGAAGAGCAAGCTCAGCAGAAGGCCAGTGTGAGTCACATGTCTGTTGCCCACCAATCACAGGAGCAGAAGACTTCCCCTGCTTCCTCCAAGTAACTGGAAGGGGAGGGGGGAGGGGAAGTGAAACAAAAGAACTCCTGGTTTCTACTGCGCCTGCGTGATGTTATCACCCACAGTATGGCATTTTTATCTATTAATTAAAAACAAACCATGCAGTTTTTTTTACTTTAAACCTACTGAAGATGAAGGACTGTGTTTGGGGCAAGCTCAGGGATTTGATTAGAGATACCTAACAGTCATCTCTGAGTTTTAATGAATGACAACAGATTATGACAATTTCTCAAGAAAAAAGTCCAAATGGCTTCTAGTTTTTTTCTCTCCCGTTTTTGACTTTAACTGTGGATTCTCCGTGGGGGTATCACCAAGAAAACTTCCAGAGTTGTAGAGCAAGCGATCCTGAATCCAACAGTATAAGACTTGTAAGTTTTTGTTTTGAATTGGGACTATACAAAGCACCAGAAAGGGGTGAGGGGGCTGTTTTCATTTAACATGGTAGAACGTGAAAAATCCCTGCTGGCTATAGTATACAGCCACTCTTGTGGCTGTATAATTCTCTCTTTGCATGCATTCCTTATTATCTGAATTGCATTTATTTAACTGTTTTTAATTTTTTATTATATAGATATTGTGTCATGTTTTTATATTATATTCATTTTATTTACCATCTTGCAAAGCACCCCCTGGCCTTTTGATGAAGAGTGGTATGCAAATCAAACAATAATGATGATGAGAATCATCCATTTTGCTTGAGCAACTAGTACACTTTAATTGTGGAAACCTAAATATTCAGCATGCACTTGAATCCCTTCTGCAAAATAGGGCTCATTCACATAGGAGCTAAACTCCGTTTTAAAGACGAAGCATTTTCCATCACAATGGGAATTTAAAGATCACACTTCCTACCTTCCAAACACTGTTTTCTGTTCATACTGAAGGGAAAGGGTCAATCACCTTCCTAATGACCATGCCTTCTTAAGGTCAAACTATGACTTCCTCTGGTTACCTTGGCAACCGAGCATGCTCAGTTTGTTCCAGAGTAAGTTTCATTAAAAAAAGAAAAAATCCTCGTTTGATTATTTGTATTTTCAGAATCCATCAGAATTACAAATATTTGTTTGAACAATGTTATGCTGTTTTCCACAAGTTAGGGGGCAAAAAAGCACCCTTTGCATCAGGCTTGCAGAATGGGAGCCAGCAGGAAATGACATAACAAAGGGAGGAGGAGGCAGTGGGCATGGACTCACAAAAGCATCAGAGCTAAGCATCTACAAGCCTCTAGTGATACAAAGTACAGATGCTTTTCTTTTCTCTTTTCGGATTAAAATTGGATCGATTTGCTGCGGATAAAAAGCTAAAAGCGGCGGAAAGCCTTCCTTTTGCCTCTTACATCATGTGATCACTGCGAATTAAATGGGCATGCAAGTAGAACCCACCTCACAGTTAATCGCAATGTGAACCATTCACACCAGACATTTATTCCACTATTATCCCACTTTAAATACTCATGGCTTCCCCCAAAGGATCCTGGGAAGTGTGGTTTGTGCAGAGGGCTGAGAGTTGTCAGGAAGCTCCTATTTTCCTCAGAGAGCTACAATTCCCTGAGTGGTTTAACAGTCAATCCCTCTTCCCAGGGGACTCTGGGAATTGTAGCTCTGTGAGGAGATTAGGAGTCTCCTAACAACTCTCAGCACCCTTCACAAACTGCACTTCCCAGGATTCTTTGGGGGAAGTCATGACGGTTTAAAGTGGAATAATAATAGTGGAATAAATGCACAGTGTGAATGCAGCCTATATACTGACAGTCTAGGGGTGCCCTCAGACAGCCCAGGGTCATCACTGTGACAGGCCACAGAGGCAGCAGCTTCATCCCTGGTTAAAAGAGATTTGCTGGTTCCCATTTATTTTCATAAACACACCACTGTGGATTCCCAGCCATGCAGTTATGAATCAAAAGTGTTCTCTACAAAGAGAGGGTTTAGGTAGATCCCATTGGGTTCTTTCCAGGCTCTAGGATTCATTTCTATATCCTTCACACATTTCCCCTTGATGTTTCTTCTTCTCTTTCTGCTCAGACTGTGCCTCGTTCCAGGTGCACAGAGAGCTGTCGTCCCGGATACGCCAAGGAGATTCAGGAAGGGAAGCCGGTTTGCTGCTATGCTTGTGGTCCATGTGCGGAAGGGACCATCTCCACTCAGGAAGGTGAGCAGCTCTGGAAGAAAAATGCCTTTATTTATTTATTTAATTGGTATCCCGCCCTTCCTCCCAGCAGGAGCCCAGGGCGGCAAACAAAGGACCAAAAAACTTTAAAACATCATAAAAACTGATCTTAACATACATTGAAACGAAACAGCAATAAAAACATTCAAAAAAAACTTTAAAAGGGTTAAAAACATTATTAAAAACGTATTAAACAATTCTGACACAGGCACAGACTGGGATAGGTCTCGACTTAAAAGGCCTGTTGAAAGAGGAAAGTCTTCAAAAGGCGCTGAAAAGAGAGCAGAGATGGCACCTGCCTAATATTCAAGGGGAGGGAATTCGACAGGGGAGGTGCCGCCACACTAAAGGTCCGTTTCCTATATTGTGCAGAACGAACCTCCTGATAAGATGGTCTCTGCAGGAGGCCCTCCCCTGCAGAGCGCAGTGATCAGCTGGGCATATAAGGGGTAAGACGGTCTTTCAGGTATCCTGGTCCCGAGCTGTATAGGGCTTTGTACGCCAAAACTAGAACCTTCAACGTGGCCCGGTAGCAAACGGGCAGCCAGTGCAATTCTTTCAGCAGCGGGGTGACATGTTGGTGATACCCTGCCCCAGGGAGCAGTCTTGCCGCTGCATTGCGCACCAGCTGCAGCTTCCAGTCCAGCCTGGAGGTTACCAGTGCGTGGACAACAGTGGTCAGGCTATCCTGGTCCAGAAATGGCCGCAGCTGTCTCACCAGCCGAAGCTGGTAAAAGGCACTCCTAGCCACTGAGGTCACCTGGGCCTCTAGCGACAAAGATGGATCCAGGAGCACCCCAGGCTACGGACCTGCTCTTTCAGAGGGAGTTTGACCCCATCCAAAGCAGGCAACTGACCAATTATCCGAACTCAGGAACCACCAGCCCACAGCGTCTCCGTCTTGCTAGGATTCAGACTCAGTTTATTGGCTCTCATCCAGCCCACCACCGAGTCCAGGCAGCGGTCCAGGGCTTGCACAGCCTCTCCTGATTCAGATGTTACAGAGAAATAGAGCTAGGTATCATCAGCATACTGTTGACACCTCGCCCCAAAGCTCCTGATGACTGCTCCCAAGGGCTTCATATAGATGTTAAACAGCATGGGGGACAAGATGGTACCCTGTGGCACCACACAGCACAGTTGCCAGGGGGCCAAAAGACAGTCACCCAATGCTATTCTCTGAGAACGACCCTGGAGATAGGATCGGAACCACTGTAAAACAGTGCCTCCAATACCCATCTCACCAAGTTGGCCCAGAAGGATACCATGATCAATGGCATCAAAAGCTGCTGAGAGATCAAGTAAGAATAACAGGGTTGCACTCCCCCTGTCCTTCTCCCGATAAAGGTCATCCATCAGGGCAACCAAGGCTGATTCAGTCTCATAACCAGGCCTGAACCCAGACTGGGATGGGTCAAGATAGGGTGATTTCACACTGCAGTTTATTCCGTTATTCTGACGATTTCTTACCTGGTAATTTGCGCATTATATTTGAGATTTCACACAACATAATGGGTAGCTCTGGAATTCTGGTGGAATGTAGTGCAAGTATAGAGCTAATTTCCACAATAAATGATACCAGAAATAATCCGTTAGCAAGGCTGGGAACCTGGAAGATTGCAGGAGCTTTGCGCTAGCTGCTGCCGCTCACGTGACAGGCATCCCAGCATGCAGTGTGGAACAGGGGAAAAAAGCAGTAGCCACCTTAAACAGAGGGGGGAAATGAGGAGTGGGGCCAAAGGGAGGTGCATTATCAATGACCGCAGCTGCCGAGCTCCGGTATAATCTGAGATGGGGGAGAACAAGGGTAAAAGGAGTTGCCTCAGTGAACTACTAACAGTTGCTGAAGCTGGCGCCCCCGTCCGTGGCCCCCAAAATAAAAATTAAGAATAAGGAGAGCCACCTCTGTGAGCTCCTGGTGGCCGCAATAGCAGGCGCCGCCGCCCCCCAATCCCCAGGGCCGCCTCCACGAGCCTCAAAAATCAAGTTGGGGGGGGAAATACACCAAACCCCCTAAAATGAAGGGGGGGGAGAGAGAAAAACTCTGCTCTGTTCATTGTAGCTCTGTGTGTGTGTGTGTGTGAAAAACTGTTGCGCGAAATGCCAGTATAACAGATACTGCAGTGTGAAAGGGGTTTTAGAAATCGGGACAGAAATGCTTCCTTTTTAATCCGTTAAACTAACACAATCAGTCCCATGTATGAAAGCAGCCATAATCTGTTTCATCCGAGAGTACTTGCAATTGCTGTGCCACAACCCTCTCAATCACCTTCCCTAAAAGGGGGGTATTTGCAACCGGGCAGTAGTTGTCATAAACCAATGGGTCCAGGGTGGGCTTTTTCAGGAGCAGTTAGATCACCGCCTCTCTCAGGGCGGCTGGAACGACTCCCTCCTGCAATGATGTGTTGACCACACCCTGGATCCACACTGTCAAACCCCCTTGGCAAGCTTTAATGAGCCAAGAAGGGCAAGGGTCGAGAGGATCATCATCGCTGGCTGCATCATCGCAAGCACCTTGTCTACGTCATCAGGCCGCATCAACTGAAACCATTCCCAAGAAATTGCAGCAAGCATTTCACTGGTCACCTCATTGGGGACTACAGTAGATGTAGAGGGGGCATCAAGACTGCTACGGAGGCGAGCAACTTTACCCTCAAAGTGCCTTGCTGACAATTCACAGTGGGCCTCCAAAGGGTCTAAGACTCCATTTCCTGGAGATGATGTCAACAGACCCCTGACAATATGCAAAAGCTCCACTGGACGGCTACTTGAGGATGTGATGGAGACAGAGAAGTGGGCCTTCTCCGCCACCCTCACCGCCACACAGTAGGCACGGTTATGATGTTTTACTCATGCTGGATCAGCCTCACAGCACGTCTTTCGCCACTTACGCTCTAGCCGTCGTCCAGCCTGTTTCATTGCCTTTAGCTCACTGTTGTACCAGGGTGCAAGCCGGGCTCCACAGTGCCGGAGAGGGCGCTCAGGGGCAACCGTGTCGAGAGCCCAATGCGCCTCACTGTTCCAGAGCATGGCAAGGGCTTCAACAGGGTCACCTGCTCTATCTACTGGGAACTCCCCCAGGGCATTCAGGAATCCAGTGGATTCCATTAGGCTCTGGGGGCGGGCCATTTTAATCTGTCCACCACCCCTGCAGGGAAGGATCGGAGCCATAAGTCTAAACTTCACCAGGAACTGGTCTGACCATGACAATGGGGTGACATCCACCCCCCTATCTCCAGACCACCCCTTCCTCCATCTGGAGCAAAAACCAAGTCAAGGGTATGCCCTGCCCTATACGTTGGGCTAGTGTCAACTTGAGACAACCCCATGGTCGTCATGGAGGCCATGAAGTACCGAGCCGGAACACTAGAGGCAGCCTCAGAATGGACATTGAAGTCACTCAGCACTATCGTTCTGGGCTCCTCCAACACCACAGCTGAGATGACCTCCACCAGCTCGGTCAGAGAAGCTGCTGGACAGCAGGGTGGACGGTACACCAGCAGCAACCCTAGTTTACTGTCTCCTCGGTCTGACACCAGGCGCAGGCCCTCACAGTCAGCTCCAAGATAGAGTGGTTTCCTGGTGACAGAGATGGAAGTTCTGCAGACCACAGCAACTCCTCCCCCCCGTCCCTGCAGCCTGTGCTGGTGCTGCACTGAGTATCCAGGTGGGCAAAGTTGGGTCAGATCGACTCCTCCAAGCTCACCCACCCAGGTCTCGGTAATGGACACCAAATCGGCACCTTTTGTCAAATGCCTTTGAAAGAGAATCTTTTGAATCTCCAACATAAATTTCATAACTAGGGATGGGGAACTAATTGATTTCACCAGGTGTTCCTACTTAGCCTGTCAGTTCATTTTGACCAAGCCCCGTCCACCTGGCAATCACCTGACATAAAAAAGACACCAGATCTGGGCCAAGAGAGCCTTAAGAAGACCAGAGGTTCAGCTGATGGGCGAGGCTTCTGAAGCACTGCATGCCTGGTTTCTGACATGCCCACACAGGGCTCTTGGCAAGCCTGATTGTCGGGACTTTAAAGGGCTGCATCACCTGTCATTGTGATGTTTGAAGACTGACAAGTGGACCTCCCCACCCTCATCCTCTTCTCAAATTCTGCGCATGCAGGAGATAAAGGAGATGGAGATCTGGGCTGCCGGATCTGCTCCACACATTCAGACGTAGTGGATTGCTGAAAAACTTGCTTTCCAAGGGTGCTGGTGTTATTATAGGCAATGGCAAAACCCCTCTATGCTGCTGCATCTATTATGGGTCTAACAGAGAAGTTGTGTTGTTGTTATGTGCCATCAAGTCGACTACGACTTATGGTGACCCTATGAATCAGCGACCTCCAAGAGCATCTGTGGCTTCCTTTATGGAATTAATCCATCTCTTGTTTGGCCTTCCTCTTTTTCTACTCCCTTCTGTTTTTCCCAGCATGATTGTCTTTTCTAGTGAATCATTTCTTCTCATGATGTGTCCAAAGTATGATAACCTCAGTTTTATCATTTTAGCTTCTAATGATAGTTCTGGTTTAATTTGTTCTAACACCCAATTATTTGTGTTTTTTGCAATCCAGTGATGCTGAAATAACATTTTCTTTTTCAGATGAAGACCATTGCACCAAATGTCCAGAAGACCAACATCCCAACAAGAACCGAGATCAATGTGTCCCCAAGATTATCATCTTCCTGGCCTATGAAGAATCTTTGGGGATTATCCTTGTTTCCTTTGCCCTCTTCTTGTGCTTAACCACAGGCTTTGTGTTAGGAATGTTCAGTAAATACAAAGAAACTCCCATAGTCAAAACCAACAACCGGGACCTCTCCTACCTCCTCCTCATCTCCCTCCTGCTCTCCTTTCTGGCCTGCTTCCTCTTCATTGGCCAGCCAAGGAAAGCGACCTGCCTCCTCCGACAAACAGCCTTCAGCATCATCTTCTCAGTTGCTCTCTCTTCTGTCTTGGCCAAAACCATCACTGTGGTGCTGGCCTTCCTGGCCACAAAGCCAGGGAACAGGCTGAGGAGATGGCTGGGGAAGAGTCTGGCCAACTCCATTGTCATTTCCTGTTCTAGTGTCCAGGTTGTGATCTGTACCATCTGGCTAGGGATCTCTCCACCATTCCCAGATTCCAACATGCACTCCCAGCCCAGAGAGATTGTCCTGCAATGCAATGAAGGGTCTGTTGCCATGTTTTATGTTGCTCTTGGCTACATGGGCTTCCTGGCTGCCATCTGCTTCACGGTGGCTTTCATGGCCAGGAAGCTGCCAGGGGCCTTTAATGAAGCCAAGCTGATCACCTTCAGCATGCTGGTCTTCTGCAGTGTTTGGGTCTCCTTTGTGCCCACCTACCTGAGCATGAAGGGGAAATACATGGTAGCCGTGCAGGTCTTCTCCATCTTGGCCTCCAGTGCTGGGCTCCTGGGCTGCATCTTCATTCCCAAGTGCTACATTATCGTTCTGAGGCCTGATCTGAACACAAAGGAGCACCTTACAATGAAAACAAAAGGTGGCATCTGAACTTTAGCAGTCGGGATAGAGAGTAGCATCTCAGCTGTGAGGCGCTCTCCCTTCGGAGGTTCAGTTGGTACCTACTTGGTTTATCTGAAAACCCTCCTTGTCTTGCAAGTCTTTTTGCATGTTGCCCATGGTGGAGGAAGGCCCTTTCGTTTGCAATTTTTTTGCACAGGAATTGGTGGCAATGATTTTTAATTGTAAAGCTGGAGACATGAAGGGCCAGAAAAAAAGCGGAAAAATTTGGAAAACCCAATTTTTTTCTGAAGCCTTTTTTTTTTTTGCTTTTTTCCAAATAAATGGAAAATTGAAAAAAAAATGAAGAAAAAAGAATTACGGTATTTTAGCGTGTTGAATAAAACATTTCATTGAAACTTGTCCCCCCTTTTTCTCAGTTTTTTTTATGGGAATAAGTGCTTTATTTCTGCTTGACACTGTGGAAGACTAGTGGAGACATAAATAATTTTTTTTTGTTAGTAATGTTGATGGTTTCTTCTGTTTTTTTTTTTTAAATGTTTTTTGCCTGCTCTTCATAAACTGGCAAAATGCAAGAGGTTCCTTACAGTTCAGGATCTTGTAGATCCATTTGTTACAAAAAAAGAGTAAAAATTTTAGAAAGTAAATTCAATTTGTAATAATTGTTTGAATAAAATGTGCTTTTAATATACCAGATGTGATAATTTTATGCCAAACCAACTGGTGCATAATTACATTTGATGTTCCTGAAGTAGCAAAGTGACTTTTACTCTGTAAAAAGTGCTAATGTTGCATTTTCATTCCTCTCCTTTTGGGTTACATGTTTCCTTTGAAGTTCCAATTTGATTGAATGCAGCCCTCAGTGGCTTGGGCTCCTGCAATCTCTCAGGGCAGCTTCTTCATATGTTTCTGTTTGTACTCAAGCACAGCGTCCAGTTACAAAATAAGCAGCCAGGGCATGACATGTGTAGGGCACCGAATGGTTGAAATGGCTGTAGTTTCCTTAACAAGAGACAGAGACCGAGACCACTGCAAGCCAGAAAGCTGCCCCTTATGTAAAAGCTCATATTGCCCTAAAAGTAACCTTTTCATCCTCTGACACAAAAGGTCCACCTTGAGAGCGTTCAGCCTGGGTCTCTGACTGTGAGGCTTATCCTGCTTGTGACGCCATACATGACCTCATAATGCCATCTTGATGAAACCAGGCTGTCTCCATGATGGCAGCAGTCAATAAAGTCCTGAACCAGGTCACCATCAGCCTTGTGTTGTTGTTATGTGCCTTCAAGTCGATTATAACTTATGGCGACCATATGAATCATCAGGAGCTGAAATGATGAAACTGAGGTTATCATACTTTGGACACATCATGAGAAGACATGATTCATTGCAAAAAAATTCATACGGTCGCCATAAGTCGTAGTCAACTTGGAAGCACATAACGACAACAATGAATCAGCGACCTCCAAGAGGATCTGTCATGAACCACCCTGTTCAGATCTTGTAAGGTCAGGTCTGTGGCTTCCTTTATGGAATCAAGCCATCTCTTGTTTGGCCTTCCTCTTTTTCTACTCCCTTCTGTTTTTCCCAGCATTAATGTGTTTTCTAGTGAATCAGGTCTCCTCATGATGTGTCCAAAGTATGATAACCTCAGTTTCATCATTTTAGCCTGTAGTGACAGTTCTGCTTTAATTTGATCTAACATCCAATTATTAGTCTTTTTCACAGTCCGTGGTATGCGCAAAGCTCTCCTCCAAAACCACATTTCAAATGAGTTGATTTTTCTCTTATCCACTTTTTTCACTGTCCAACTTTCACATCCATACACAGAGATCGGGTCTAGTCTTGGTCCTGGATTGTGTAGCAGGGATAGGGAATCTTCATCAGCCCAAGGGCCACATTCCTTCATTGTCAACCTTCTGGGGGGCACATGTTAGTAGTGGACAGGTCAAGAGGAAAATGTGGGTGGAGCAACGGACGTGACTTTTATCTCCTCCCCAAACACCCATCCAGGCATGGAAGGGGCATGATCCCCGTTCAAGGATGCTTGCCAGCCAGGTAAAACACCTTGAGGAGGGTGTGTGGCAGGGCAATGAGAGGTGTGTTGCCCGGGGTGTGGGCATGGACCAAGGAGGGCCCCAAGGGCCTGACAGAGAGATGTGGAGGGCCACATTTGGTACACAAGCCTGAATTTCTCCATGCTGCTCTGTAGGAAAGGCCAGGTCAAGCTCAACTTCCCCTTTGCTGACCCCTTGACAGAATCCTGCGTGGTGGCCTGTGTGATTTTGCACAAATATGTTTCTCTCCAGCCATGAACTTGCCCTTGGAGCCACACAGAGTCCAGGATGTCGCAGAGGTATTGCTCTGTAATTTACCAAATCACACTGATTTACTCTTGCCCGTGCCAAAGCCCCAGCATGGTTCCCCTCCCTTGGAGTCCCACAGCAATCAAGAGCAACAGGAAGTCACATCTGGAAGGGAGCCTGGAGAAACAGGGGCAAAGATAAATGTATAAAGGACTCCTTTCCCACTCGGAGCCTGAGATGAGCATTAGGGCAGATGCAGGGGGCTCTGTCCGAGAGAGGGGCCATAGTTCATGCATGCAGAAGGTCCCAGGTTCAACTCCCAGCATGTCCAGGTAGGGCAGACCCTCTGTCTGCAATCCTAGGGAGCCACTGCCTGTCAGTGGAGATAATACTGAGTGAAATGGACCAATGGTCTGCCTCCCTGTAAGGCATCTACCAGTGTTTCTGCAATAATTCTCTTTGGCTCTGTAATCTTGGCTGAACTCCATTGAGTAAAGGCTTTGTACTTTGAGGGCTAATGCCTTGAGAGGTCTGTGGGATGATGAAGGCAAAATGCCCCTTGAATCTGATGTTATTGACTGATGTTACAGTCAATCCCTCTTCCCAGGGGACTCTGGGAATTGTAGCTCTGTGAGGAGATTAGGAGTCTCCTAACAACTCTCAGCACCCTTCACAAACTGCACTTCCCAGGATTCTTTGGGGGAAGTCATGACGGTTTAAAGTGGAATAATAATAGTGGAATAAATGTACAGTGTGAATGCAGCCTATATACTGACAGTCTAGGGGTGCCCTCAGACAGCCCAGGGTCATCACTGTGACAGGCCACAGAGGCAGCAGCTTCATCCCTGGTTAAAAGAGGTTTGCTGGTTCCCAGATACTTTCATAAACACACCACTGTGGTTTCACAGCCCTGCAGTTATGCATCAGAGGAGCTCCCCACAAATAAAAGGGATTAGATAGACTCCATTGGATGCTTTCCAAAATCTAGGATTGATTTCATTATCCCTCACACTTTTCCCCAGTTGATACTCCTTCTTCTCTTTCTTTCATAAACACACCACTGTGGATTCCCAGCCATGCAGTTATGCATGAAAAGTGTTCTGTACAAAAAGAGGGATGAAGTAGAACCCATTGGGTTCTTTCCAGGCTCCAGAATTCATTTTCATATCCCTAACACTTCTCCCCCTTGATGTTTCTTCTTGTCTTTCTGCTCAGACTGTGCCTCGTTCCAGGTGCACAGAGAGCTGTCGTCCTGGATACGCCAAGGAGATTCAGGAAGGGAAGCCGGTTTGCTGCTATGCTTGTGATCCATGTGCGGAAGGGACCATCTCCACCCAGGCAGGTGAGCAGCTCTGGAAGAAAAATGCCTTTGACGGGGGATCTTCTGAATCTCCACCATAAATTGCATAACTAGGGATGCGGAACTAATTGATTTCACCAGGTGTTCCTACTTAGCCTGTCAGTTCATTTTGGCCAAGCCCCGCCCACCTGGCAATCGCCTGACATAAAAAAGACACTGGGTCTGGCCCAAGAGAGCCTTAAGAAGACCCGATGGTCAGCTGATGGGTGAGGCTTCTGAAGCACTGCATAGCTGGCTTCTGACATGCCCACACAGGGCTCTTGGCAAGTCTGATTGTCGGGACTGTAAAGTGCAGCATCACCTGATGTCATTGTGATGTTCAAAGACTAACAAGTGGGCCTCCCCACTTCCCTCCTGCTGTCAAATCTTGCCCATGGAGCAGATAAGGGAGATGGAGATCTGGGCTGCCAGGTCTGCCCCACACATTCGGACGTAGTGGATTGTCAAAAAAGGTGCTTTCCAATGGTGCTGGTGTCATGATAGACAATGGCAAACCCCCTCTATGCTGTTGGATCTATGAGTCTAACAGAGAAGCTAGTGATGCTGAAATAAGGTTTTCTTTTTCAGATGAAGACCATTGCACCAAATGTCCAGAAGACCAACATCCCAACAAGAACCGAGATCAATGTGTCCCCAAGATTATCATCTTCCGGGCCTATGAAGAATCTTTGGGGATTATCCTTGTTTCCTTTGCCCTATTCTTGTGCTTAACCGCAGGATTTGTGTTGGGAATGTTCAGTAAATACAAAGAAACTCCCATAGTCAAAGCCAACAACCGGGACCTCTCCTACATCCTCCTTGTCTCCCTCCTGCTCTCCTTTCTGGCCTCCTTCCTCTTCATTGGCCGGCCAAGGAAAGCGACCTGCCTCCTCCGACAAACAGCCTTCAGCATCATCTTCTCAGTTGCTCTCTCTTCTGTCTTGGCCAAAACCATCACTGTGGTGCTGGCCTTCCTGGCCACAAAGCCAGGGAACAGGCTGAGGAGATGGCTGGGGAAGAGTCTGGCCAACTCCATTGTCATTTCCTGTTCTAGTGTCCAGGTTGTGATCTGTACCATCTGGCTAGGGATCTCTCCACCATTCCCAGATTCCAACATGCACTCCCAGCCCAGAGAGATTGTCCTGCAATGCAATGAAGGGTCTGTTGCCATGTTTTATGTTGCTCTTGGCTACATGGGCTTCCTGGCTGCCATCTGCTTCACGGTGGCTTTCATGGCCAGGAAGCTGCCAGGGGCCTTCAATGTAGCCAAGCTGATCACCTTCAGCATGCTGGTCTTCTGCAGTGTTTGGGTGTCCTTTGTGCCCACCTACCTGAGCACGAAGGGGAAATACATGGTAGCTGTGCAGGTCTTTTCCATCTTGGCCTCCAGTGCTGGGCTCCGGGGCTGCATCTTCATTCCCAAGTGCTACATTATCATACTCAGGCCTGGTCTGAATACAAAGGAGCACCTGACAATGAAAACAAAGGTGGCATCTGAACTTTAGCAGTCGGGATAGAGAGTAGCATCTCAGCTGTGAGGCGCTGTCCCTTCTGAGGTTCAGTTGGTACCTACTTTGTTTATCTGGAGACCCTCCTCTTCTGCCAAGTCTTGTGAGTTTTGCATGTTGCCCATGGTGGAGGAAGGCCCTTTTGTTTGCAATTTTTAGCACAGGGATTGGTGGCAATGATTTTTAATTGTATACCTAGAGATGTGGAGGCCTGGGGAAAAAATGGATTTTTTTTAAAATAGTAAACTCAATTTGTAGTAATTGTTTGAAAATGTACTTTTATTATACTAAATGTGATGCTTTTATGCCAAACCAACTTGTACATAATTGTATTTGATGTTCCTGAAGTAACAAAGTAACTTTCACTCTGTAAAAAGTGCTAATATTGCATTTTTTCAATTTTTCTGAAGATGTCCCCCCTCCAAAAAAAGGTTTTTTCCCCTGGGTTCAAACTTTCCGTACCTTTTACATCTCTATGAATACCTAGGCATTTTTTTCTCTCCAGGGCCACATTCCTTCAGTGGTTAACCTACCAGGGGCCAGATGTTGGTGATGGGCAGGGCTGGTTCTGGCACTGAGGCTCTGTGGCTCTTCCCGCTCTTCCTCTTGAGGTTCCTCAGTTTCAGAAGCCATAAACTGTCCAAGTAGAACAGAAGACCAATACTTATGAATGCCTCCTTTCCATGGGATGTTCCTGTTGCGGTGGTGACTGATGGCACACAAGAAGTAAAATGCAACAATTGCAGGGGATTCTGGGGTGTTGGTGTGTGGAGTCCAGGGTCAATCTGATGCACTCACTATCGGGTGTCCTGAAGAGGGAGTCCACAAGGAACATTTCACATTCTTTTGATGAGGACCCAGGTACTGAGAGCACTTCAGGGACTCCTTCAGCAACAGAGGGGCCCCTGGGAGAACTGGTGAAGGCAGAATGGCTGAGGGAAAGGCCCTTCTCTCTTGAGATCCTGAAGAGCCATTGTCCTCTCAGGGCAGACAGTCTTGAGCTAAGTATATCTACAGCTTAATTCAGTGGAAGGCAACTTCAGACATGCAGAATGACCGGCAGCAACTAATCTATGTTGGGTCATGTTTAGCCAACCATTTCCCTCTGCTATTGAGGTCAGTATGCTGTAGCTGCTTCGGGGGTGTATTTATCTGAAGGCTGTGGTGGACTTAGAGGGAGCAGGTAGTAGTAACAGGACTGCTGCTGGCTGGGAGATGAATGCCACATCCAGCCTCCCCACAAGCCCTTCTTTCCTGTTCCTGTTTCTGCACCTGCAGAACTGCATCCTGCTGAGGAGCCTGAAGGTCAAGCCAGCCCTGCAGCTGATTCTAGGAGAAAACCTTTTGTGGGGGCTCTTGTTTGTGGACGGCAGTTGTGTTTGTGGTGAGAGCACAAGTTGTGAACCCAGAAAGTGTGATTTATAGTGTGCCTGGATTTCTTGCTCTTTTATTTGTTGATTGATTTCCAGTTTTGCACTTTGTGTTTACTGTAATTTCGTTATATTTTCTTCTGTGCTATTCTGTGAACTGCTTTGGGGCCTTGGCCAAAAAGGGACATGCAAATAATCCGATGATGATGAATCTCAGTTTCTGGGAATCACCAGTGTGGCGAGTGCTGCTGTTGCGCCCAGGTCCTGCATGCTTGTGGGCTTCCTTCCCTTTGGGGCATCTGGGTGGCCAGTACGAGAACAGAATGCTGGAGTAGATGGGCCACTGGCCTAAACCGGGAGCAAGGCATGGTATCCCTGGCCTTTTAGACACCTCCATGGTATGCAAAGATTCAACAGGTGAAGTCCTTCCTCCTTACTGAATACACCTGTTGAACTTGTGTGTCTGATCCAGCTGCTAAAGGCACTTAAGACTATCCATTAGACCAGTGGTTCCCAACCTTTATGAGTATGGGGCCCCTTTACAAACTCAAGAAAGTTCGTGAGCCCGCCATGCTAATTGTAACGTCTCTGTAAATTGAAAAAATGGTGCATGGCAAAACCACATCTCCAAATATCCCTTTCCGTAAAAAGCTCCCTGCACTTGGGGAATGAGACTGGACAGTGTTTGCCCCTCGCTGTATTACTTTGTGGCCCCCATGGGAGTCATGGCCCCCAGGTTGGGAACCACTTCATTAGACAAATTCTTGGAGAATAATGCTATCAATGCGTACGGCCATACTACCCTGAACACACCTGATCTCGTCTGATCTTGTAAGCTCATCAGGGTCAGGCCTGGTTAGTACTTGGATGGGAGACCACCTGGGGATAGCGGGTGCTGTAGGCTTAGAGAGAGGCAATCCCGCGTGGTGGCCTGTGTGATTTTGCACAAACATGTTTCTCTCCAGCCGTGCACTTGCCCTTGGAGCCACCCAGTGTCAGGGATGTTGCAGAGGTGCTCCTTCTTCACCCTGTAATTTTCCAAATCACACTGATTTACTCTTGCCCTTGCCAAAGCCCCCGCGTGGTTCCCCTCCCTTGGAGTCCCACAGCAATCAAGAGCAGCAGGAAGTCACATCTGGAAGGGAGCCTGGAGAAACAGGGGCAAAGATAAGTGCATCAAGGACTCCTTTGCTGCTGAGAGCCTGAGATGAGCGTTAGGGAGGATGCAGGGTGCTCTGTCCGAGAGAGGGAAGGGCCACAGCTCAGTGGTGGAGCAGCAGCATTGCATGCAGAAGGACTCAGGTTCAACCCCCGGCATGTCCAGGTAGGGCAGACTCTCTCTCTAAAACCCCAGAGAGCCACTGCCTGTCAGTGGGGATAATACTGAGCTAAATGGCCAGTGGTCTCACTCAGTACAAGTCAGTTTCCTCTGTTTATGCAGTAATTCCCTTTGGCTCTGAAATCCTGGCTGGACTCCATCGAGTAAAGGCCCTGCACACTGCGGGCAGTCCCAAAGGAGGTGATTGCAGCAGGCAGAGCCATAATGATTCTCTTCCTCCTCCTGCTAATGCCTCGAGAGGTCTGTGGGCTGATGAAGGTGAAATGCCCCTTGAACCTGATCAGGGATGAAACGGAGGCTGTGAATTATTACATGCCAGGCGACCTCCTCATTAGTGGCATTGTGTCTCCCAGGATGGCCTCCTTTCAACCATTCGTGTTCTCCAAGCCTCCGTTTTCCAAGACTTTTCTGTGAGTAGCCATCTGTTGATGGATTTGATGCTTCCCCCAAATGATTCTGATTTCGTACAATCCAAACGTCCGCATTTACCATGGTTGGCTCCTCTTTTTCCAGTATCAGTCCGTGGTAGATCTCTATCGCCCACTTTTCATCTTTGCTTTCAGATCATGTGCCCACCAGAGTCTAGACACAGCCTGTGGCTTACAGCACAATCTTAACCGTGTCTACTCAGAAGTAAGTCCTCTTGAATTCAAAGGGGTTTACTCCCAGGTAGGTGAGGTTAGGTTTGCAGCCCAGTAAGTTCTTGTTCGGTGGTCCAAACAAAAAATGTCAACAAAGGGCATTCTCTTCTATTGACAGGTAGTTTTCTCTGATATTTGGGAGGGTGTGTAACTTATTTCCCCCTTCCCACATTCTTCTCTCTGCCTTTGCCATCTCACTGAAGAGAGAATGGTTCCATCACAGAGAGAAATGACTGACAAGGCAACTGTCCTTCTGCAGTGAGAGGCAGGCCCCTCCTTCATAGCTGGGGTCAATGATGGAGGGAACATTGATCCATAGGAGCTGAAAGAGACTTCTTCTCCAGCCGCCAGCATAGCCCCACAACCCTAGGACCTCCCCGTTGTGCCCTGTGACCATGATCTAAATTCACTCACACAAGAGAGACACAGGGAAAGGGAAAGGGCCATCACTCATTGGTGGAGATCACCTGCGTGGCATGCAGAATGCCCCCATGTTCAATGCTCAGCATCTCCTGGTAAGGTCAGGAAAGATTTCTACATGAAGCCTGAAGAGCTGCTACTGCCAGTGTGGGATCTGGAGACAGACCAAGAGTCTGACTCCATTAGGGATGAAAGAGACATTTGATTCAGTTTGTGTTTAAAGGGGGATCTACCAAATTTGCACTTCCCAAAACAATCTGCAAAATGGATCATAATTGTCTTCTAAAATTCACATCTCCACATTAGTGAAAAATGATTACGAAAACATGTTTATTAGGAGAAATGCACACCCACGTCATAGTGCTGGTGAATTCCCATGAGGATTTTAAACAATAATATCACACAAATTGCTCCAGAAATGTGAATGACTGGATTTAGAGTTGGGAAAATGAAGAACTGAGAGAACACAGTTGGATGGATCTCTCCATCCCTAGACTCTGTGTGAGCTTCCCAGTCTTCCTATGGACAAAATGCATCCGTACTCTTTTAAAAAGTATTTTAGCTGTGTGTCTGAAATGACTGTGGATTGCCTTGAGACATATAGGTAAATGGTGGCTAATCAATGAATGCATCATGACCACCACCTGCAGCAGCTGATATTAAGAGGCACACTGTCTCAGATTCTGGAGTAAATCCACGGCCATCTTGGCTAGAAGTCACTGGCAGTCTTCTCCTTCCCAATTTTGTTTTAAAGTCATCCTTGTTGGCTGCCAAAACTGCATCCCATGGAAACAAATCCTTTCCTCTGCCCTGAATCTTCCATCATTCATCTTCAGTGGCCCCCAACAAATTCAAGTATTATGAGAGAGGCTCCTTCTCCACTTCCTCCACACCCCACACAATTGTATACGTCTGTATTACTGCCCTCTGTCGCAGGAGCCCAAGTGGGCTACCCCTGCTAAGCTCAATGCTGGGAGGCCCTATCCACCAACAGTCTCAAGACACAGAATTGATGCTTTGATTAGATAGCTTTATTTCAAGCAATTGCTTGGGAGCTTGCCCAGAGATCAGATCTCAGGGCAAGACCCCCGACACTCTGCACACTACAACTTATATACTTTTTCAAACCTACATGATTACACAATTCTCACATGATGATAGATAAGAATATGTCACTCCGTCCCATAACTTGGCATAAACAAGTAACTACATTTCTACGAAATATGCATGTCGAGATAACTTTTTGCTTCCTTTCACATCCAAATTACTCCCTTCCCAATATGTGGCAATGCAAACAAGCACTTTGGTACATTTTAACCATTAACTTTTGCCTTATTTCCTTTAACAGCAGTTTCTACACTGTGCCTAACAATGTTGAGGCCTAACCATTTTGTAGAGCTCACAAAAGCCTGAACCAATGTTTCATTTCTCTGACACTCCCTTACTGGCTTCTTTTCTAAGCTGAAAAGCTTTATACAACATCCTCTTTTGAGGTTTGGTGCTCAGAACTGTACACAGTACTCCAAGTGTGGTCACAGATTTATTTTCGATTGGTTTCTGAATGATGGAATTTGCCTTTTTCACAGCTACCGTGCCCTGGGTTGACATCTTCATGGAGCTATCTGCTATGAACCCCAAAGTCTCATTCCTGGTCAGTCTCCATGCGTTCAACCCAGAGCTTGGAAAAGTTACTTTTTTGAACTACAACTCCCATCATCCCCAGCCAGCATGGCCACCGGATTGGACTGATGGGAGTTGTAGTTCAAAAAAGTAACTTTTCCAAGCTCTGGTTCAACCCCCCATTACATATGTGTGAAATTAGGACATTTTTGCCCAAATGCCCAAACATGCATCACTTTACATTTGCTTACATAGAATTGCATTTGCTGTATATTATTGCTACCTCCCTCTGTGTCTTACACGACTACATTTTCGCCAGCTTCCAACATTTTACTGCCCATTTACACAGTTTGGAGAGATTCTTTTGTAACTCCTCCCAACCATTATTTATTCACTTAATGCAGCAGGTCACCTATGAGGTACTGGCACATCTGGTCCTTCTTGACCACCATTCATGAAGTCAACCAGAACCTGAGACACCTACCCAATGTCACCCTAGGCTACAACTTCTATGAGAATAGTTTGGATGGGAGAATTACTTCTGATGCCATGATAGACCTGCTGGCTGGTGGCAACAGCAATATTCCCAACTACAGCTGTGGGAGACGGAGTAACCTGCTGGCTGTTCTTGAAGGGGCCAATTCTGACATCTCTAGACAGATTTCAACCATGTCAGGCATCTACAAAATCCCTCAGGTATGGATGGGGTTGGGGGAGAGAATCAGCTGCACCATTTCCAACTTTCCACCACAACCAAGGGTGCCAAAATTACATCTTCTCTCCATCGCAAACACAGGGCTAACCAAAATAAGGGCCATAGCTCAGTGGTGGAACATCTGCTTTGCATGAAGAAGGTCCCAGTTTACCACCCAGGTAGACTGCAAATGTCCCGTTTCCAAAAACCTGGAGAGCCACTGCCAGTCAGTGTAGACCGCACTGAGCTAGATAGGAAGATGGTTTGACTCAAGAGAGCAGAGTCTCCAAATGCGTCCCTTTCCTCTCTTTCAAACAAGTGAATAGTTGCCATTCAGCTGTGAAAGTAAAGCACTGTTGCTTTAACCCTTGGATGGGCTGGTCCAGGTCAGGGATGGGGAAATTCCATGTCTCCTGATGTTGCTGGACCAGAACTCCCACCAGCTCCCTGACCATTGGCTCTGCTGACTCCTGGGGTCCATCAGTACCTGGAGGGCCACAGCTTGCCCACCCCTGCCCTAGGGATGTGTCTTGACAATCGCACGCATGCACCACGCCCGTCATCATGACACTTGTCTTTCTTCCTTTCCTCACCAGGTCAGTTATGGCTTTGCTCCTCATGCTCCCCAGTTCCCTTTTGTCTACCGGATGTCCCCAAGAGAAGAAACTCAGTGCCTGGGGATTGTCAAGTTGCTCCTGCATTTTGGATGGACGTGGATCGGCCTCTTTGCTCCAGACAATGACAGTGGAGAGAGATTCCTGAGAACTTTGACACCTCTGACGATCAGCCATGGGATTTGTTTTGCTTTTTCAGAAAAAGATTTCCGAGAACATCCATTCTTGTGGTTAGAGAGTGAACCCCCTGTTGTGTGGAGTGAAGTCAGTGTGTTTGTTTACTATGCGGACTCCCAATATGAACTTGTTGCAGTTGTTGTGGTACAATTGATGCTTGAAAGGATAAAAACTGGGGGGAAAGTCTGGATCACCACAGTTGTGCAGGATGTTAACACGATCACCTATTACCCTTCTGTCTTCTTTCAGCAGCTCCATGGCTCTTTCTCCTTGATGAAGGCCAACAAAAGGACAAAACGTGACTATCTAGGAACATATGACCCTCTTCTTGAGCAGTTTTGGCAGAGAGCATTTCGTTGTTCCTATTTCAAGCACGTGTTGTCTGTGAGAGGCTGGACAAGATGCACAGAGAAGGCGGATCTGGAGCACCAGCCCCCACAGGAGCTTGAAAGGATCCTGTCTCATGACAGCCACGGCACCAAGATCATAGTCCACACCGTAGCGCAGGCTTTAAATGCTGCTTATTCACATAGATCCAAGCGCAGGGTGGAACTGAAAAAGCTACAGCCCTGGCAGGTCTTTCTTTCTTTCTTTCTTTCTTTCTTTCTTTCTTTCTTTCTTTCTTTCTTTCTTTCTTTCTTTCTTTCTTTCTTTGAAAGCTTTTTAAAATGTTTTAAAAGATTTTTAAAAATGTATTTTATAGTCTGTTTTTAATGATGTTTTAAAGTGTTTTTTTCTGAAGACCCTCCGTGGCGCAGAGTGGTAAGTGGCAGTAACACAGCTGAAGCTCTGCTCACGGCTGGAGTTCGATTCCAACGGAAGGAGGAAGTCGAATCTCTGGTAAAAGGGGTCGAGGTCCACTCAGCCTTCCATCCATCTGTGGTCGGTAATATGCTGGGGGGTAAAGAAAGGCCGGGGAAGGAACTGGCAATCCCACCCCATATATATATGGTCTGCCTTGTAAACGTCGCAAGACATCACCCTAAGAGTCGGAAATGACTCGCGCTATAAGTGCGGGGACACCTTTACCTTTAAAGTGTTTTTAGTACTTTTGTTTGCCACCCTGGGCTCCTGGTGGGAGGAAGGGCGGGATATAAATAAATAAATAATAAAATCACCTGTGGAGGTAACAAATGCAGAGGTGCACAGATGTGCATTTGTAGAAGTGAGCAGAAAGGGGAGAGACCAGTGAAAATCACTATTTGTGCAGGTGATGCATATGCATTCATGGGGTGGGGCTGGATTTTTTTAGCCCTGTTCACTTACCACATATTCCCAAGGATTTACATTAATATGACCCAGATGTGCATGATACGTTAAAAATGAAACATTCACGTTAAGGCTTCCTCCCACCCCTCCAATTGCTTTCCCAGGAATAAACTGCAGCGTGGAAAAGCAGAATAAATAAGGAAGCTACACTGTTAGGAACACAGGAAGTGTCTTCCTACCAAATCAGTCCATTGGCCGATCCAGCCCAGTAGTGTGTGCACTGACTGACAGGAGCTCCATAGGATTTCAGACATTGTTGTTTGCAAAGATTTATATGTCCTCTTAACAATAATTGTGATGACTCACAAAAGCAAGAGGGTGCCATGTGGGTCCAGCCTTCAAGACCAGCTGGTGAGATTTTTGTGGTGTAGCAAGTGATACCAGACCCCCTTCAGATCATGGTGCCTAAGACTGGTTAAGTTATTTTGACACCCGAGGCAGAAAATCCCACAAGCCAGCTCGCTCTCCAGGGAGTCAAAATACAACTATAATAAAGTTAACAACTAACAATTTGCTGCTGTTTCATAGAATCAGCTTCCTAAGGTGGCCACCTCAGGCTGCCTAAGAATAGGCTGGCCCTGCCGACCTAAGCAACCGAGGTAGAAAAAGACTTCCCCTTCGTTACTCATGGAACTGACCATTCGGACCCTTTAAATCAGGGACACAGAACAGTTTCAGCCCAAGGGCCACATTCCCTCCTTTCCAGGGCCGCGTGCCAGAGCCAATCACAGGAGGAGCAACAAATGTGAGTTTTACCTTTGTACACTGGGCTAGTTTCTACATGCACTCACACACCCCTCTCC
The DNA here is from genome assembly GCF_030035675.1 of Rhineura floridana. Taxonomy (NCBI): domain Eukaryota; kingdom Metazoa; phylum Chordata; class Lepidosauria; order Squamata; family Rhineuridae; genus Rhineura; species Rhineura floridana. The sequence continues at coordinate 226,289,760 of NC_084482.1, read as the reverse complement.
ACCCTCCATCCAGGGAAGCAAGATGCATGATCAGAGTTTGAGGAGACATTGCTTATTATTTATTTATTCATTAAAGTTGTACCCCTCCCTCCCAAAGGAACCCGGGGGGCAAACAACAAGCCATGTAAAAACATATCTCATCAACTGAAAAGGCTGGTTGGAAGAGGAAGGTCTTCAGCAGGCACTCAAAAGATAACAGAGATGACGCCTGCTTGATAGTTCCAAGGAGGGAATGCCAGCCAGGCAGAAGCATTCAAGGAAAGTGATGAGCGGAGACAGAAGGGGTGTGGCTGGGGAGACAAGGTCGCGTGGGGGGGAGGTGTTTCCAGCCTCCCTGCCCTCCTCTGCCTTTGGAAACCTTTTATGATGTTGCTGCAGGAGTAACCTCAAGGGAGGAAAGGGAAACCATCAGATTCCCTTCATATTTCTGCTACTGCCAGAAAGGGCAAAGGAGCCTGCCAAGATATGGAATGATTCATTTATAGTATGGAAAAACTGTTTTTCTTTGCTGTGACATTTCCTGTTATGTTACTGTTGTTTTATTAGTTTCTGATGATTAAACTGTTCTTGCAGTTGTTCATTCTGAGATGTGTTTCTGTCTACCTCGTTGTAAGCCGCTTTGAGCACCATTTCTTGGGGAAAGGCGGCATACAAATAAAATGATGATGTTGATGATGATGGTACCCAAAATCATGTTAAAGGGCCCATCTCACTTCATCCGCTGGCAGGACACAAATTCCGCATGCAGAGTCATCCGCAAAAAGAGGTCGTTCCTGGGTCCGAAATGCTGGTTTTTCTTTCCTCTCTTCCTAGTTTCACCCTTTTCTACGAGGAATCCTGTTTACTAATTCCTCCGTCGATGGGCTGTATTTGGATGAGAACAGGGAGCCGGCGGCTGACTTTGATATCATCAATTGGGTGCAGTTTCCTAATAAGTCTCAGGGCAGAGTGACAGTTGGGAGTATAGGAGGACACGCATCCACAGATGTAAAATTCACCATTCACCCGGAAGCTGTTGTGTGGCCGTTGCTGTTTAACAGGGTAAGGAATGCACACAGAAATGCTCCCTCTCAATCACATGCTCATCTCCATTGCATCAAACAATGCTTTCTGCCTACAGGCCACTCCACCCCGTTGCTGCATGGTTCAACCGATTTGGCTCCTGTAGTAGTCTGCAGGGGTCACCCTCTTATCTGTAAAAGGAAACAAGTGTGTTTGGGGGGTGATGATTCCGCCAGTCAGTGGCAGTGGGGAGGGAGGTGGGAGCAGATGGTTGAGGTGCAAAGGAGTCCTCCCCAGAGCTTGGAAACGTTACGTTTTTGAACTACAACTCCCATCAGCCCCACTGGATTGGGCTGATGGGAGTTGTAGTTCAAAAAAGTAACTTTTTCCAAGCTCTGGTCCTCCCTTCCCCAGGCTGTGATAGCCCCACCAAACTCTGTAGTGGGATAAGGGCAGGGAGGTCTGCGAGCTTTTGGTACGGCTTCCTCGGAGCACAGTGGAAGGCTCTTCCAGCAGCTGACCTGTTCACTGAGTATTCCTCCTCATTTTTTTGCACAACGCTGCTGCAGAGTTTCCATGATATCCGGTTTTTATCGAGCATTAGTTCAGATTTCTTTACAGGGTGGTTACACTTCTATGATTCAGTAATTTTCAGTCAGGGAAGGCAGTGGTGGTCAGATTAAGAGCTATCTTTGTGCAGAGAAAATATGCCCTGTGTACACTGTTTCTGCACTTCAGGTATGGTACTCCTCATTCCCCCTCCCTTATTTTACAAAAGGCTGTTATTGTTAGATATACATGTCTTATAGTTGCACCTGAGCAGAGGTAATTACTTATGTCCTGAGATTCTGCATTTCGCAGGGGTTGAGTTGTGAAGTTTATTGCCGCTTACCAAATATTCTCATTAGGCTTATTTTGTACTGCTATGATGTACTGCTATGTATTATATGTTATTATATAGTGCTTATTATCTGAATTGCATCTATCTAACTGTTAATTTTGTTGTTGTATGGATCTGATGTCATGTATTTACATTATATTCATTTTTATGTTCTGTGTTGTAAAGCACCCTGTTGTCTTTTCATGAAGAGTCGTATACAAATCAAACAACAACAATGATGAGAAAAATTTATTCTGTTTGGGCCACAAGTGTTCTTTACTACACGTTAACTGTGCAAAACTAAATATTCAGCATGCACTTGGATCCCTCTTGTAAAATACTGATAGTCTTTTGGATTAAAATTCAAACAATTTGCTGTGGATGAAAAGCTAAAAGCAGTGGCACGCCTTCCGTTTGCCTCCTACATCATGTGATCGCTGAGAATTAAACGGGCATGCAAGTAGAACCCACCTCACATTAAATTGCAATGTGAACCATTCACACCAGACATTTATTCCACTATTATCCCACTTTAAATACTCATGGCTTCCCCCAAAGGATCCTGGGAAGTGTGGTTTGTGCAGAGGGCTGAGAGTTGTCAGGAAGCTCCTATTTTCCTCAGAGAGCTACAATTCCCTGAGTGGTTTAACAGTCAATCCCTCTTCCCAGGGGACTCTGGGAATTGTAGCTCTGTGAGGAGATTAGGAGTCTCCTAAAAACTCTCAGCACCCTTCACAAACTGCACTTCCCAGGATTCTTTGGGGGAAGTCATGACGGTTTAAAGTGGAATAATAGTGGAATAAATGTACAGTGTGAATGCAGCCTATATACTGACAGTCTAGGGGTGCCCTCAGACAGCCCAGGGTCATCACTGTGACAGGCCACAGAGGCAGCAGCTTCATTCCTGGTTAAAAGAGGTTTGCTGGTTCCCAGATACTTTCATAAACACACCACTGTGGTTTCACAGCCCTGCAGTTATGCATCAGAGGAGCTCCCCACAAATAAAAGGGATTAGATAGACTCCATTGGATGCTTTCCAAAATCTAGGATTGATTTCATTATCCCTCACACTTTTCCTCAATTGATACTCCTTCTTCTCTTTCTTTCATAAACATGCCACTGTGGATTCCCAGCCATGCAGTTATGCATGAAAAGTGTTCTGTACAAAAAGAGGGATGAAGTAGAACCCATTGGGTTCTTTCCAGGCTCTAGAATTCATTTTCATATCCCTAATACTTCTCCCCCTTGATGTTTCTTCTTGTCTTTCTGCTCAGACTGTGCCTCGTTCCAGGTGCACAGAGAGCTGTCGTCCTGGATACGCCAAGGAGATTCAGGAAGGGAAGCCGGTTTGCTGCTATGCTTGTGATCCATGTGTGGAAGGGACCATCTCCACCCAGGCAGGTGAGCAGCTCTGGAAGAAAAATGCCTTTGACGGGGGATCTTCTGAATCTCCACCATAAATTGCATAACTAGGGATGCGGAACTAATTGATTTCACCAGGTGTTCCTACTTAGCCTGTCAGTTCATTTTGGCCAAGCCCCGCCCACCTGGCAATCGCCTGACATAAAAAAGACACTGGGTCTGGCCCAAGAGAGCCTTAAGAAGACCCGATGGTCAGCTGATGGGTGAGGCTTCTGAAGCACTGCATAGCTGGCTTCTGACATGCCCACACAGGGCTCTTGGCAAGCCTGATTGTCGGGACTTTAAAGTGCAGCATCACCTGATGTCATTGTGATGTTCAAAGACTAACAAGTCGGCCTCCCCATGTTCCTTCTGCTGTCAAATTTTGCCTATGGAGGAGATAAGGGAGATGGAGATCTGGGCTGCCAGGTCTGCCCCACACATTCGGACGTAGTGGATTGTCAGAAAAGGTGCTTTCCAATGGTGCTGGTGTCATGATAGACAATGGCAAACCCCCTCTATGCTGTTGGATCTATGAGTCTAACAGAGAAGCTAGTGATGCTGAAATAAGGTTTTCTTTTTCAGATGAAGACCATTGCACCAATTGTCCAGAAGACCAACATCCAAACAAGAACCGAGATCAATGTGTCCCCAAGATTATCATCTTCCTGGCCTATGAAGAATCTTTGGGGATTATCCTTGTTTCCTTTGCCCTATTCTTGTGCTTAACCGCAGGATTTGTGTTGGGAATGTTCAGTAAATACAAAGAAACTCCCATAGTCAAAGCCAACAACCGGGACCTCTCCTACCTCCTCCTCGTCTCCCTCCTGCTCTCCTTTTTGTCCTCCTTCCTCTTCATTGGCCAGCCAAGGAAAGCGACCTGCCTCCTCCGACAAACAGCCTTCAGCATCATCTTCTCAGTTGCTCTCTCTTCTGTCTTGGCCAAAACCATCACTGTGGTGCTGGCCTTCCTGGCCACAAAGCCAGGGAACAGGCTGAGGAGATGGCTGGGGAAGAGTCTGGCCAACTCCATTGTCATTTCCTGTTCTAGTGTCCAGGTTGTGATCTGTACCATCTGGCTAGGGATCTCTCCACCATTCCCAGATTCCAACATGCACTCCCAGCCCAGAGAGATCGTCCTGCAATGCAATGAAGGGTCTGATGCCATGTTTTATAGTGCTCTGAGCTACATGGGCTTCCTGGCTGCCATCTGCTTCACGGTGGCTTTCCTAGTCAGGAAGCTGCCTGGGGCCTTCAATGAAGCCAAGCTGATCACTTTCAGCATGCTGGTCTTCTGCAGCGTTTGGGTCTCCTTTGTGCCCACCTATTTGAGCATGAAGGGAAAATACATGGTAGCTGTGCAGGTCTTCTCCATCTTGGCCTCCAGTGCTGGGCTCCTGGGCTGCATCTTCATTCCCAAGTGCTACATTATCCTACTGAGGCCTGCTCTGAACAGAAAGGAGCACCTGACAATGAAAACAAAGGTGGCATCTGAACTTTAGCAGTCGGGGTAGAGAGTAGCATTTCAGCTGTGAGGCGCTCTCCCTTCGGAGGTTCATGCTGGGGTGTTGGTGTGTGGAGTCCAGGGTCAATCTGATGCACTCACTATCGGGTGTCCTGAAGAGGGAGTCCACAAAGAAGATTTCACATTCCTTTGATGAGGACCCAGGTACTGAGAGCACTTCAGGGACTCCTTCAGCAACAGAGGGCCCCCTGGGAGAACTGGTGAAGGCAGAATGGCTGAGGGAAAGGCCCTTCTCTCTTGAGATCCTGAAGAGCCATTGTCCTCTCAGGGCAGACAGTCTTGAGCTAAGTATATGTACAGCTTGATTCAGTGGAAGGCAACTTCAGACATGCAGAATCACCGGCAGCAACTAATCTATGTTGGGTCATGTTTAGTCAACCATTTTCCTCTGCTATTGAGGTCAGTATGCTGTAGCTGCTTCGGGGGTGTATTTATCTGAAGGCTGTGGTGGGCTTAGAGGGAGCAGGTAGTAGTAACAGGACTGCTGCTGGCTGGGAGATGAATTCCACATCCAGCCTCTCCACAAGCCTTTCTTTACTGTTCCTATTTCTTGTGGGCTTCCTTCCCTTTGGGTCATCTGGGTGGCCAATATAAGAACAGAATGCTGGAGCAGATGGTCCACTAGCCTAAACTGGGAGCAAGGCATGGTCAATTGTTGATTGCCATATTAAAAAAAAAATTGGTGCAATATCAGTAAATTTTGGCACCACCATCATCTTTATAACTGATATTCGGCTCATTAGCAAGAAGTTCATTTTATTCCATCTTTTAATATCTGCTGTTACTTGTTTCCAGATTCTTCCATAATTTAATTGAAAAGGTTTGTTCAAATTGTTTGAAATTTGAACTCCTAAACAGCGGAATGACTTGTGAACTAATGGGATTTTAAGTTGATTAGACATGTCAATTTGATCTTTGGGAGGTATATTGTAACATAACAAATCTGATTTTGTGTAATTGACTATCAGTCCTGATGCATTTTGGAAATGTTCTAGTTCCTCTTTGATATATCTCATACTTGTTTTTGCATTTTCTAGCATAAGTACCATGTCATCAGCATACATATTTATTAAATGACTTTGATTTTTAACTGGCACTCCCTTGATGTTATAATTGTTTCTTAATTTGTCTGCTAAAAATTCAATTATCAGATCAAATAATAATGGGGATAAAGGGCATCCTTGTTTGGTACCAGACTGAATTTTAAAGGGGGATGTTTCTGTATTATTAAATCTAATTGTTGCTGATGTTTCGGTGTAAATTGTTTGTAAAACATGAAAATTTTGGGCCAAAGGGAGCAAGGCATGGTATCCCTGGCTTTTTAGACACCTCCATGGTATGCAAAGATTCAACAGGTGAAGTCCTTCCTCCTTACTGAATACACCTGTTGAACTTGTGTGTCTGATCCAGCTGCTAAAGGCACTTAAGACTATCCATTAGACCAGTGGTTTCCAACCTTTATGAGTATGGGGCTCCTTTACAAACTCAAGAAATTTTGTGAGCCCGCCATGCTAATTGTAATGTTTCTGTAAATTGAAAAAATGGTGCATGGCAAAACAACATCTCCAAATATCCCTTTCCATAAAAAGCTCCCTGCACTTGGGGAATGAGACTGGACAGTGTTTGCCCCTCGCTGCATTACTTTGTGGCCCCCATGTGAGTCATGGTCCCCAGGTTGGGAACCACTTCATTAGACAAATTCTTGGAGGATAATGCTATCAATGCCTATGACCATACTACCCTGAACACACCTGATCTCGTCTGATCTTGTAAGCTCAGCAGGGTCAGGCCTGGTTAGTACTTGGATGGGAGACCACTTGGGAATACCGGGTGCCGTAGGCTTAGAGGAAGGCAATGGTAAACCACCTCTGAACACCTCTTACCATGAAAACCCTATAAATGTATCCAAAAAAAGATTCATAGGGTCACCATAAGTGTACCTCTTCTGTCAGCGTCAGGATGCCTTTGAATACCAGCTGCTGGGAATCACTAGTGGGGAGAGCACTGCGGTTGCACTCAGGTTCTGCTTGCAGGGATCCCTTTAAGGCACCAGTGATGTCAGTGGTGGCAGGCTCTGAATTGTACCAAACCATTTGGCCACCAGACAAGAGCATGTACAGCTTCCATCAACTCCATTGGTTTGTCTAGGAGGGGGAGAAGCGAGTTGTGTGGGGAGCCCCAGTTTGTGCTTTGCTGAGAAAAAGTCCTTATCCAGCAACAGACACACGATTGAGAGAACTGGGCCACAGTGGCAGGGTCACATTCACACCATAACTGTAAAGCCACAATAGGTTTGGGGCCTCCCCCCACCATCCAGTGTCTTCTATGACATGTCAAAACAACAGGTCATGGGTGTACTCCTGAACCCACTAAAGTGTGTATGCCCACTAGAGGCCTAAAACCACACCCCAAGAGTATATCAGGAACTTTTGCTGGAATTAAAACCCACACATTGCTCTTGTGTATGTAATAAGACACCTCCACCCACAACCCCAAGAAAGCACACAAAATGGTAAAGTAAAGATTTGTTTATTGGAAAATATAGCATTTTAATTACACTAAAAATGCAAGCAACTTCTAACTTAACTCCGTCATTCATTCCTCAGGTGTAAAGAGCGTAAGAGGGACCCTATCCCTAATCACTTCCAAGATATCATTGCCGGAGAAAGGAAAGTAATATATGTATAGATATTCCTTCCCTGAAGAAATGTAGCAAGACCCAAAGTTAAGAATGGAACTTCCATATCTTGCCTGAGAGCCAAGGCTCCACCCTTAATGTAACCTTCAGCTAGATCCAAAATATCTCACCTTTCCTTGGTCCTTGCATCTTGGTGTAGCAGAGTGAATTTCCTAGAGTGTTGTGTAGAACGTGGAAGTTGTTGGAGCCCCAGGAGGTGCTAGTGACACCCAGGGCCAGTTCTAAAGGGCAGCCAAGTTGGGTACTGGCCCAATGGCTGCAGAGCTACAGGGGGCACCTCAGCTACCCCTCCACTCCCCTTCCACGATCCAAGGCCCCCCTGCCCCCCACTCCCCCACCTACCTGTCTGCTGTTTTTTACCATTGCCCTTAACAAAGATGGCTGCCACGGTTTCCCTAAGGTCCTGAAGCCCCTGCCGCCATCTTAGTTGATGGCAGAGATGCACCAGTGGCCATGTTGGCTGGGGCTGATGGGAGTTGTAGTTCAAAAAAGTAACTTTTCCAAACTCTGTCCTGAGGTCAGCAAGCCAGTTCTGACCATCCTGTAACTTGTGGTCAACGTGAGGGCTGCTTTGGTAAAAGACACTGTGAAGTGTCCTTCCCCCATGACAATAATTGCCATGTTGCATTGAGCTGGAATATTTTTATTTATTTAATTATTTTATTTTTATTTATTTAATTACATTTGTAGACCGCCCTATAGCAGAAAGCTCTCAGGGCGGTGTACAGTGCCACAAGGAACAGTGTGTGTACGTGCCACAAATTAAGCTTTGGATCTTGACAAATTGTACACCGACAAATCCAGGAGGGTGTTCATTACACAAGATGCCCTGAAACACTGTAAATCACTCTGTGCCTATGTCAATAACTGTCTGGGTATGAAGAGATGAGTAAGGGACTAGAGTGTCTGTGCTTTGTACGCTAAGGTTCTGTTCTGCACAACTCAGCTCTGGGGTTTCACCTGAAGACTAAATTGCTTGAGAGTAAGGCTGATGGTGACCTGGTTCAGGACTTTATTGACTGCTGCCATCATGGAGACAGCCTGGTTTCATCAAGATGGCATTATGAGGTCATGTATGGCGTCACAAGCAGGATAAGCCTCACAGTCAGAGACCCAGGCTGAACGCTCTCAAGGTGGACCTTTTGTGTCAGAGGATGAAAAGGTTACTTTTAGGGCAATATGAGCTTTTACATAAGGGGCAGCTTTCTGGCTTGCAGTGGTCTCGGTCTCTGTCTCTTGTTAAGGAAACTACAGCCATTTCAACCATTCGGTGCCCTACACATGTCACGCCCTGGCTGCTTATTTTGTAACTGGACGCTGTGCTTGAGTACAAACAGAAACACAAGCCACTGAGGGCTGCATTCAATCAAATTGGAACTTCAAAGGAAACAGGTAACCCAAAAGGAGAGGAATGGTGAACGTGTGGCTGATTGTTGGGCTGCGACTCTCATCAGCCTTGATGGTGGGATATGCTGGTAGGACCTGGTGGGAGATGAACCCTGCCAGGATCTGGAGGGCCACTGGTCCCCCCCCCCACACTACAGGAAGACAACAGGCTAGAATACACTGGGGACAATGTGCTCTTGGTGACCCTCTGTCCTGATGCCAAGACTGGCCATCTCCTCCCTTCCCCTCCCCTCCTTGAAATGTCTCCTCCAAATTTTTATTTATTTATTTATTTAATTAATTTATTTTATTTTATTTATAGACCGCCCATAGCGAATAGCTCTCTGGGCGGTGAACAGCAGAGTTAAAATACAAAGTTACAATAAAACATACAAGGTCACAACAAGGTAGAGTAAAACACATTGAATATAAAACATGAATGTTAAAATGCCTGGGAGTATAACCAGGTCTTAACCTGGCACCTAAAAGAAAGTACCATAGGCGCCAGGCGTATCTCCTCAGGTAAGCTGTTGCATAGTTCGGGGGCCACCACAGAAAAGGCCCTGGATCTAATATCAAATCAAATCAAATCAATTTATTTTACGGTCATTGACCCGTCTTGTTATAAGCATAAAATACAAAGGGGAAGTAAAACGACAGTATTATCTTACATATATACATAAAATGAAAATATAGAAATGCTTATCCTAGAAGATCTTAAGGCAGATTCGTTGTGCTGCATAAGAGTCATCAAATAAACATTTGCGGTGTACGGGGCAAGTTTCACAAAAAACTTAGAATGAAATTTGAGACATGTCTCTTACCAGATCTGTTAGTGTATCTGTAGCACATACATGCATGTGAACCCATATCTTTCATGTATGTCCATGGAAAATGCTGATTTCAGAAATTAGCAATAATACTATAGGCAGGATTTCATTGGCTATGATGATCTTGCTTACTTTGAGAGATTTAGAAATTGCCAATGACAAGCAGTATTTATGTGCTTGCTCTGGAAAGCCTGTACTCACCACACTGTGGCTGTGGCTATGATCTTTCTGAGTGAAATAATAAAATTATATAGAGGTAAGAATAATGGCATGCCTCAGTGGGAAGATTTCTGATCAAAGGATAACTTGGAGCCCCTGTTATGTACAGTAATGAAGCCCAGAACCTGACTAGATCTGGAGATGAGGAAGAGTTGGGACTCTCGGACCAGGTGGCAGGGGTCATCCATGCAGCAGGAAAGTTCAGCCTCAAAAGCTGAATGGATCACATACAATAGAGATAAGCAGATCTGAAGAAGAGTAACATGGATCAGCCTTCTGGTGTGGTCTCAAAAAGCTTAAGTGATACTAGATTACTATGAGAAGAAGAAGATTGTCAGTTTTCATCGGCATCCGTTTGAATTAATAATAATAATAATAATAAAATTTTATTTCTAGGCCGCCTATCTGGCCGAATTAACGGCCACTCTAGGCGGCGTACATAGAGTAAAATATAACATATAATACTAAACAAAACCCCAGTAGTCTATAGACATCCCGAGCAGCAGGTTCACGCACACATACACACACACGGTCTCTGGCCCCTTCAGCAGTTGCTGCTTTTGCAGCTGGAGAGAGACAGGGCCCCACCCTTCCAGGCCAGGTGGAAATCAGCCAGAAATGCAGGGAGCAGGTCTTGCAGAAACTCACACAGGTAGATGGTCTCTGGCCCCTTCAGCAGTTGCTGCTTTTGCAGCTGGAGAGAGACAGGGCCCCACCCTTCCAGGCCAGGTGGAAATCAGCCAGAAATGCAGGGAGCAGGTCTTGCAGAAACTCACACAGGTAGATGGTCTCTGGCCCCTTCAGCAGTTGCTGCTTTTGTAGCTGGAGAGAGACAGGGCCCCACCCTTCCAGGCCAGGTGGAAATCAGCCAGAAATGCAGGGAGCAGGTCTTGCAGAAACTCACACAGGTAGATGGTCTCTGGCCCCTTCAGCAGTTGCTGCTTTTGTAGCTGGAGAGAGACAGGGCCCCACCCTTCCAGGCCAGGTGGAAATCAGCCAGAAATGCAGGGAGCAGGTCTTGCAGAAACTCACACAGGTAGATGGTCTCTGGCCCCTTCAGCAGTTGCTGCTTTTGTAGCTGGAGAGAGACAGGGCCCCGCCCTTCCAGGCCAGGTGGAAATCAGCCAGAAATGCAGGGAGCAGGTCTTGCAGAAACTCACACAGGTAGATGGTCTCTGGCCCCTTCAGCAGCTGCTGCTTTTGCAGCTGGAGAGAGACAGGGCCCCGCCCTTCCAGGCCAGGTGGAAATCAGCCAGAAATGCAGGGAGCAGGTCTTGCAGAAACTCACACAGGTAGATGGTCTCTGGCCCCTTCAGCAGCTGCTGCTTTTGTAGCTGGAGAGAGACAGGGCCCCGCCCTTCCAGGCCAGGTGGAAATCAGCCAGAAATGCAGGGAGCAGGTCTTGCAGAAACTCACACAGGTAGATGGTCTCTGGCCCCTTCAGCAGTTGCTGCTTTTGTAGCTGGAGAGAGACAGGGCGCCGCCCTTCCAGGCCAGGTGGAAATCAGCCAGAAATGCAGGGAGCAGGTCTTGCAGAAACTCACACAGGTAGATGGTCTCTGGCCCCTTCAGCAGTTGCTGCTTTTGTAGCTGGAGAGAGAAAGGGCCCCGCCCTTCCAGGCCAGGTGGAAATCAGCCAGAAATGCAGGGAGCAGGTCTTGCAGAAACTCACACAGGTAGATGGTCTCTGGCCTCTTCAGCACTTGCTGCTTTTGTAGCTGGAGAGAGACAGGGCCCCGCCCTTCCAGGCCAGGTGGAAATCAGCCAGAAATGCAGGGAGCAGGTCTTGCAGAAACTCACACAGGTAGATGGTCTCTGGCCCCTTCAGCAGTTGCTGCTTTTGTAGCTGGAGAGAGACAGGGCCCCGCCCTTCCAGGCCAGGTGGAAATCAGCCAGAAATGCAGGGAGCAGGTCTTGCAGAAACTCACACAGGTAGATGGTCTCTGGCCCCTTCAGCAGCTGCTGCTTTTGCAGCTGGAGAGAGACAGGGCCCCGCCCTTCCAGGCCAGGTGGAAATCAGCCAGAAATGCAGGGAGCAGGTCTTGCAGAAACTCACACAGGTAGATGGTCTCTGGCCTCTTCAGCAGTTGCTGCTTTTGTAGCTGGAGAGAGACAGGGCCCTGCCCTTCCAGGCCAGGTGGAAATCAGCCAGAAATGCAGGGAGCAGGTCTTGCAGAAACTCACACAGGTAGATGGTCTCTGGCCCCTTCAGCAGTTGCTGCTTTTGTAGCTGGAGAGAGACAGGGCCCCGCCCTTCCAGGCCAGGTGGAAATCAGCCAGAAATGCAGGGAGCAGGTCTTGCAGAAACTCACACAGGTAGATGGTCTCTGGCCCCTTCAGCAGTTGCTGCTTTTGTAGCTGGAGAGAGACAGGGCCCCGCCCTTCCAGGCCAGGTGGAAATCAGCCAGAAATGCAGGGAGCAGGTCTTGCAGAAACTCACACAGGTAGATGGTCTCTGGCCCCTTCAGCAGTTGCTGCTTTTGTAGCTGGAGAGAGACAGGGCCCCGCCCTTCCAGGCCAGGTGGAAATCAGCCAGAAATGCAGGGAGCAGGTCTTGCAGAAACTCACACAGGTAGATGGTCTCTGGCCCCTTCAGCAGTTGCTGCTTTTGTAGCTGGAGAGAGACAGGGCCCCGCCCTTCCAGGCCAGGTGGAAATCAGCCAGAAATGCAGGGAGCAGGTCTTGCAGAAACTCACACAGGTAGATGGTCTCTGGCCCCTTCAGCAGTTGCTGCTTTTGTAGCTGGAGAGAGACAGGGCCCCACCCTTCCAGGCCAGGTGGAAATCAGCCAGAAATGCAGGGAGCAGGTCTTGCAGAAACTCACACAGGTAGATGGTCTCTGGCCTCTTCAGCAGTTGCTGCTTTTGTAGCTGGAGAGAGACAGGGCCCCGCCCTTCCAGGCCAGGTGGAAATCAGCCAGAAATGCAGGGAGCAGGTCTTGCAGAAACTCACACAGGTAGATGGTCTCTGGCCCCTTCAGCAGTTGCTGCTTTTGTAGCTGGAGAGAGACAGGGCCCCGCCCTTCCAGGCCAGGTGGAAATCAGCCAGAAATGCAGGGAGCAGGTCTTGCAGAAACTCACACAGGTAGATGGTCTCTGGCCCCTTCAGCAGTTGCTGCTTTTGTAGCTGGAGAGCGACAGGGCCCCGCCCTTCCAGGCCAGGTGGAAATCAGCCAGAAATGCAGGGAGCAGGTCTTGCAGAAACTCACACAGGTAGATGGTAGTATCCCAAGATGAATTTGGTCTGCAAACATTTGAGTATCTCGGAAGCATGTTGCTCACAGAGTTCTTCAGACTTATTGATTGTATTTTAGGCGGCGATCCTGGATCTCATAACAATCCTCCGGGCATCCTGATGGGTTGGTACCCGGAGGAGGGCCTTAGATACTGAACGAAGTGAATGGGTAGGTTTTCTTCTCCAAAGCCTTTCCTGGCCCACCACAGATTTGCCATCCCATTCTGGTTCTCTTTTTCCAGCTCTCTTCTTTAATCTTCTTTATGATAGCACTTTCAAGTCCTTGAAAGGTTGTCACACAGAGGAGGGCCGGGGTCTCTTCTCCAAAGTCCCAGAGTGCAGGACACGGAATAATAGACTCAGGTTACAGGAAGGCAGATTTTGGCTGAACATCAGGAAGAATCTCCTAACTGATAGAAAGGTACAATATTGGAACAAATTAGCAATTACCAGACGAAAGAAAGAACCCCTCGCAATGCTGAGTTCTTTTATAAATTCTGTTAAATAAATGAAGAAAATCAATACCACTCTCCACTCTCCATCCAGGCAAGGAAGACTCATTATAGGAGTTTAAGAATATATTCTGCCCAGGCAGCCCAAAGCACTCAATGAGATGTAAAGCACAACCAGTGAAGAGGCCTGGAAGGCTGATTGCTCCGTGGGCCTTAGGAACCCCCACACGCACACAAAGCACTGAGATATTACAAGTCATTCACTTGCCAAGAGAGTGAGACTCCCACACCCAGCACTGCATCTGTTCCAGTGATCCACTTCAGCACAGGAAGGTCATGAAAGGGACAAGGGCTGGGAAACAGTCCTCCATTGCTTGAGATGTTGGGGAGCCCCTGCCTGTCAGAGTAGGCGACATTTGTGCAAGGTGGCTCCACGTTCTGAGTGAGGAGCTCTTAATGCTCAGCAGGAATTACCCTGAGTTTTGTGCACTTTTGGCCATTATCAAAGGTGCTATGGACTTTGAAGAAGCAAAAGGGACAAACGAGCTAAGTGGAAGGCGCGTCAAGCAAATCCTCATCGTGACCGTCTTCCATCTGGAAACCTACGTCCTCACTGTGGGAGGCTGTGTAGATTCAGAATTGGCCTCCAAAGTCACTTACGGACCCACCGTTAAAGACCTTACCCTGGAAGACAATCTTACTTGGCCACAAGTGATCGCCAATGAATGAACTATGGTCTGAATGATCCTGACTACACAATATTTTATGCGACCTTACTGTACGCCTGTGAAACATGGGCCATCTATAAACACCACTCCCAACTTCTTGAAAGATTCCACCAACACTGCCTCTGGAAAATTCTGCAGATTACTTGGGAAGATAGGCGGACTAATGTTAGTGTATTGGGAGAAGCAAAGACCACCAGTGTTGAAACAATGATCCTCCAACATCAACTTCGCTGGACCGGCCATGTTGTTCGAATGCCTGATCACAGACTTCCAAAGCAGCTACTTTACTCCCAACTTAAGGATGGCAAAAGGGAATATCGGTGGACAGCAAAAGAGGTTTAAAGATGTTCTCAAAGCTAATCTAAGAAAATGTAACATAAGCTTTGAGAACTGGGAAGCCTTGGCCCATGAGCGTCCCAATTGGAGGTCGGACATTATCAAAGGTGCTATGGCCTTTGAAGAAACACAAGTACAGGGCGAAAGGGACAAATGAGTTAAGCAGAAGGCGCGTCAAGCAAATCTTCATTGTGACCATCTCCCATCTGGAAACCTACGTCCTCACTGTGGGAGGCTGTGTAGATCCAGAATTGGCCTCCACAGTCACTTACAGACCCACCGTTAAAAACTTTACCCTGGAAGACAATCTTACTCAGCCACGAGTGATCGCCAATGAATGAATGAATGAAAAAAATGAACACCCCAAAATACTGTTCTTGATCTGGGCTGGTATAGCAGGGATTGGGAAACTTCATCAGCCCAAGGGCTGCATTCCTTCATTGTCAACCATTGGAGGGCCACATGTCAGTTGCAGGTGGGACTAGTGGAAAACATAGATGGAGCAAGGGACATGCCTTTTATCTTTCTACATTCGGCCATGTTCCAGCCATCCAAAAGTCAGAGACTTCCTCCCCAAACACACAGACGCATCTCTCTCTTTCTCCATCCAGGCATGGCAGGGGCACGATCCCAGTTCAAGAATGCTTGCCAGCCAGGTAAAAGACCTCAAGGAGTGAGTGAGGCAGGGCCAATGAGGGAATGTAGCCTTGGGTATGGGCACAGATCATGGAGGACCCCAAGGGCCTGACAGAGAGGTGTGGAGGGCCACATTTGGTACACAAGGCTGAAGTTCCCCACGAAGGAGGGACATGGGTGATGCCACCCCAATCTCAGTGATCATGGGTAGGGGGAGACAGAGCCATGGCGAGATAGTGAGCTACCATAGAAGACATGGATGGGTTCTTTGTTGCTCATCTGCTGTGCCCACTGGCCTGTGTGTGTTGTTTAATGCCAGATCAGTACACAATAAGACCACAGTCATCCATGATTTGATGATGGATAAAGGTGCCAATTTGGTGTGTATTACTGAGACCTGGGTGGGTGAGCTGGGAGGAGTTTATTCTAAAACAGACACAGATTAAAATAAAGTCTTTACTTAAAAGGCTTGTTGAAAGAGGAAGGTATTCAGTAGGCACCAAAAAGATAACAGAGATGGTGCCTGTCTAATATTTAAGGGGAGGGAATTCCAAAGGGGATTGGAGCCATAAGTCTAACTTCACCAGGAAGTGATCTGACCATGATAATGGGGTGACATCCACTCCACCTCTTTCCAGACCACCCCTTCCTCCATCTGGAGCAAAAACCAAGTTGAGGTGTGCCCTGCCTGATGTGTTGGGCCGGTGACGAGACACCCCATGATCGTCATGGAGGCCATGAAGTCCCGAGGCAGAACATTAGAGGCAACCTCAGCATGGACTTTAGAATTACACAGGACTATCACTCTGGGCTCCTCCAGTACCACAGCCAAAATGGCCTCCACCAGCAGACCACCAGCAGCAACCCTAGTTTACTGTCTCCTTGGCCTGACACCAGGTGCAGTCCCTCACAGTCAGCTCCAAGACAGAGTGGTCTCCTGGTGACAGAGATAGAAGTTCTGTAGACCACAGCAACTCCTATTTCTGAAGAACTGAGGATCAAGCACCCTTAGTGATCTACTGAAAATCGTCCAGAGTTCCACCAGTGCCTCTGATAGCAGCTGCTAGGAATCACAAACGCTGTTGTGGGGAGAATCTGTTAGTGGGTTCCCAAGTGAGTCATCTACCTGGCCACTGTGGGAGCAGAATGCTGGCTTAGAGAGGCTGGAATGGTCATGGACGTCAGTTGATGCAGCGTACGAATCTTATCAAACCAACTGGTCACCAAACAGGAGAACACATAGAGTTCATAAGGCACTCAAACAACGGCCGAAATCAATGTGTCCCCATTATGATCAACTTCCTGGCCTATGAAGAACATCTGGGGGTCATTCTGGCTTGTTCTTAACCACGTCCTGCAATGCAGTGAAGGGTTCTTGGCTACATGGGCTTCCTGGCTGCTATCTGCTTCATGGTGGCTTTCCTAGCCAGGACACATGGGATTGTCCGAAATAGGACTCTGATATGTTGTTACAGCCTTGGAGATATAGATAACGTTATTCTGCCTATCAAACATTACAGTCGCATGAATGTCCTTGCCTTTGCCCTTTGAACCCATGCAGAAGGCATTGCTGAAATGCATCTGGCACCATCTGGCTATCTTTAACATGTCGGCATTATATTAAAAACAACTTTTAAACTTTGTAGAAGTGTGATGTGTTCAGTTGTGTATGCATGTGCAACATTAACGTGTATACAGCATTTGGTTTATGTCCACTACAGTTCCAGAAATGCATTTCACCTTTGGGTGTAATCCATGTTAATTTAAACAGAAATGTCTATATGGCATCCCTCTCCCTTCCCCGTGAGGTGCAGGCTGGCCAGAGATTTGGACACAGTGGCAAATTTTACTCAGCTGCTGAGGGAGTAGGTGAGCTATTCTGAATTTGCCTAATAATAATAACAATAATAATAATAATAATAAATTTATTTCTGAGTCGCCTATCTGGCCGAATTAACGGCCACTCTAGGCGACGTACATTAAAAGAATAAAATACAATACAAAATAGATAAGACCATCAATCATCTAACCCACTCTTCCAGTTAATAACATGCTAACAGCTAACCCATCTCAGAAATCCTGTAGGCCTGCCTGAATAGCCAGGTCTTCAAGGCACGGCGGAAACCAATTAAGGAGGGGGCACGACAAAGATCAAACGGGAGGGAATTCCAGAGGGTGGGGGCCACAACCGAGAAGGCCCTCTCTCTGGTCCGTACCAGCCTTTCTGTTTTAGTTGGTGGGACCGAGAGAAGGTCCTGTGCGGCTGATCTCGTCAGGCGGCATAATTGGTGATGCTGGAGGCGCTCCTTTAGATAAACTGGGCCGAAACCGTATAGGGCTTTAAAGGTCAAGACCAACACCTTGAATTGGGCCCAGTAAACAACTGGCAGCCAGTGTAGATCTACTAACGCCAGAGTGATGTGACCAGATCCAGTTCGCCAGCCCTGCTCTGCTCTACAGCTGATGCTGCCCTTCTTTGTTAATTTAGATTCCTCTGTTTACGAAGCCATGAATATTATTATTATTATTATTATTAATTATTATTTTGTTATGTGCCTTCAAGTCGATTTTGACTTAATGGCGACCCTATGATTCAGCGACCTCCAAGAGCATCTGTCGTGAACCTCCCTGCTCAGATCGTGTAAGGTCAGGTCTGTGGCTTCCTTGATGGAGTCAATCCATCTCTTGTTTGGTCCTCCTCTTTTTATTTGTTAATTTAGATTCCTCTGTTTACGAAGCCATGAGTAATAATAATTATTATTGTTGTTGTTGTTTGATTTATATCCCTCCCTTCCTCCCAGCAGGAGCAGCAAACAAGAGCACTAAAAACATTAAAACATCATAAAAACACTTTTAAACACATTAAAACAAAACATCAAAAAATTACTTTAAAAAGCTATCAACGCGTCTTCTAAGATTAAAAACATTTTAGATTGTCAAATTGAATTGTCAAAGTCAGCTCCTCCAAACTGTCTCCTGTCCATGAAATGCTGCGAGAGCGTCTGGCTGCCCATAACACAACAGTGCAGCAGGAGACAACCTCTCCCCACTAGGGATGGAAGGGAAATTCAATTCCATTCACATTTAGAGGCAATTTTATCAAATTCACACTTTATGAAACACAAAGAGAACTGAGATACAGCCAACCTTCAAAATTCACACTTATCCAAATTTCACAATGCAGTTGTCCAACCAAACAATGTTTCCCCAAAAAATGCATTTAATTATCTGTTTATTTCTTTGGACAATTTCTATACCACTTATAATTAAACAAAAATCAAAGCCATTTAAGACATAAATTAAAATATCTTAAGCAGAAAATCCAAAAAAATCCAGGGAACATCTATGTTCTCTAAAGCACTATTAACAACTAAAGAGAGCATCCCCTTTAGTATCAAACAAACATTACTTAAAAATCAGCTACAAACATACAAGAAAAAATGTAAAAAGCTGAAGGGCTGAGGAAAAGACCCTTCTCTTTTGATACCCTAGAGAGCTTTTATCCTGTCCGGGAAGACAGTCCTGACTTAGATATATCAACCTTAAATAAATAAATAAATAAATAAATAAAATTTTATTTTTAGGCCGCCTATCTGGCTGAATAAACAGCCACTCTAGGCGGCGTACATAATTAAAATTTAAAAATACACATATAAATACAATCATAACATATTCAATTTACCCACATCTGTACACTATAGAATTAAAATTAACTAGGGACTCTGTATGCCCGCTGAAACAACCATGTTTTTAGTCCCTGGCGGAAGCCTACCAAGGAGGGGACATGGCATAGGTCATATGGCAGAGAGTTCCAGAGGGTGGGGGCCACTGCCGATAATGCCCTCTTTCTGGTCCGCACCAGTCTAGCCGTTCTAGCTGGTGGGACCGAGAGAAGGCCTTGAGAGGCTGATCTCGTCAGGCGGCCTACTTGGTGATGCTGGAGGCGCTCCTTTAGATACACTGGACCGAAACCGTATAGGGCTTTAAAGGTTAACACCAACACCTTGAATTGGGCTCGGTAAACAACTGGTAGCCAGTGATTTTGTAGAAGGCAGAATATCCCGGAGCAACTAATCTGTGTTGGGTTGCTTTAACCAAATGTCTTGTGGGCTTCCTTCCTCCCATGGGCATCTACTTGGCCGGGCCGGTGCCAAAGGGCAGCCAGGTAGGGCCCTGGCTGAGGGCCCCTTGATGGGGTGAGAGAGTAGCACTCCCATTTTGCGATCCGCAGCAGGGTAGCTGCTGTGGATCATAAGGAGGCAGCTTCCAAGCCACCCGCCCATTTGCTCGCTCCACCTCCTTCTCTCTCCTGTCTTTTGTGGCTGCGTGCACTAAGCAAGATGGCGGCTGAGGTTTCCCTAAGGTGCTGATGCCCCTGCTGCCATCTTGGTTAATGGTAGCCCTTGGTTGATGACAGGCAAGGTAGGTAGGTGGTGTGTGTGTGTGTGTGTGCTGGGGTCTGGGGCAGGCCCCCGCCCAGCTGCTTGGCCACTGTAAGGACAGGGTGCTGGACTAGAAGGGCCTTGGGTCTGAAGCAGCAGCCAGGCTCTTCTTATGTTTTCCTGATATCCCTGGCCTTTTTTGACAGGTCCACAGCATGCAGAAATTCCACAGATGAATTCTTCCCTTCTTAATGAATGCACTTGTTTAACTTCTGTGTCTTACCCAGCTGCTGAAGGCACCTATCTAGTAGACAAACTCATGGAGGAAGGGGCTATGACGACTAGTCATGGTGGCATGTTCTCCATCCCCAGCATGCTTCTGAATAGCAGCTGCAAGGAACCACAAGTTGGGGGAATGCTGTTGGAAATGGGTCCTGTTTATGGGTTTCCAAGTGAGGCCTGTGCTTGACCACTGTGAGAGCAGGAAGCTGGACTAGAGAGCATGGAAGGGTCAGGGATGTCACCGGATGCAGTGCACAAATCCTACCAAACCAATCGGTCATCAGACAGGAGTATATCACTCAGATTTCATAAGCCCCACCAGTTCATTGTGCAGGGAAGGAAGTGAGTTTTATGGGCAGCCCCTTTTGGGCTTGGCTGGCGAAACTTGCTTACCCAGCAACAGAGGCTTAATTGGGAGGGTCAGAAAGGTAGCAGGGCTGGTTGACCCTTCTGAGCCTGAGATCATGGAGAGACACTGCCTGTTTCATATGTTCATAATGTTCAGCAGTAACATCTCTGTCTTGTCTACACCAGCCTTTGCCAACCTGGTGTGATTGCTAGGGCTGATGGGATTTTTCCTCCAGCACCACCTGGAGGGCACCAGGCTGGCAAAGTGTGGTGCAGACATATACATCCCAAAATAACATCTTTGACCTGACTCTTAACAAAGGCATTTTGTCAGTAAAGTTCAGGCCAACATGACCTCTCTCCCCCTTCTCTGGCCCATGTCAAGACTACAGAGACCACTTTGGTGAGTTCTCGCAAACATGTTTTGTTCTCCAGCTCTGCACCTGTGCTTCGAGCCATACAGAGCTCAGAAAGTTGCAGAGATTATGCTTCCTCCTCTATATAATTACCAAAATTATAGTGATTTCTTCTAAATCTTGCCAAAGAAAAGGATTTTCCAAAGGTTGCCTTTGAGTCCATTAACATAAACACCGAAGTTAAGAGTGGCCTGAAAGTCACTTGCTAGATGAAGCCTGGAGAATTTGTTGCAAAATTAGTTCATACTTCTAAAAGCCTGGCCTAAGAGTTAGAGCAGGTGATGTGTTTTTTTCCCCAGAGTGGGATATGTAGCCTAGCTGGACTCGATCTATGGGATTAAGGGCCATGCAGTTAAGGATTTCACCAACGAGAACTAACATTTTCAGGAAGGGAGTCTGAGGAACTGAGACAAATAATGGTGATGAGAGATGAAGTTCAAGGCTTAATAGACAAAATAAAATCTGACAAATCACCAAGTCCAGATGGTATCCACCTGAGAGTTCTCAAACTCAAATGTGAAATTGCCAATCTTCTAACAAAATATGTAAGTTGTCCCTCAGATCTGCCTCCATAGCTGAGGACTGGAAAATGGCCAATGTAACACCAATCTTTAAAAAGGGATCTAGGGGGTATCCTGGAAACTACAGGCAGGTTAGTGTAATGTATGTCCCAGGAAAATTGGTAGAAAGTATTATTAAAGACAGATTAACCAAGCATATAGAAGAACAAGCCTCGCTGGATCGTCACCTTGTAGTGGTGGGCTTGCGTGTTCCAGTGAACCATGTGAGCGATGCCATTGAGAGTCATGTACTCCCAGCAGGGTCCCCCATGGAGGTAAGGTCAAGGGAGAGGAACCAGACAAAGAACAATCCAAGAAAGTCCTCAATGGCAGAACAGGTGGAGGATAACAATATGTATGTTACAACGGCTGTGAAGGCATCCGGATGAAGGCTGCAGCAGATAAAGGACTTCCAATTGTCATGATACCCATGCCATTGGATCAAAGACTTTTTCTGTCAAGATTGTGTGTTGATCGTGGTGCACCAATCTCCCCACAAAACAAATTCATGCACAAGCGTCTTCCATAACAAAAGTCCCATGGCAATTGGCAAATGGTGACGGGGGCAGAACTGTGAAACCCAGAAGCCCCTAGTCATGGCCTGGTACATCGGCGGTGGATACAGATTCAGACAGATCTGTTGTTAAAGACTATGGGCTTATCCAAACAGAGCGGGATAATCCATGGTTTCCATATTCGGTTTGTTATCTGATAGTCCTCACTTTGCCTTTTAGTTCGCTCTTTCCCAATTAAAAAAACCGCTTTTTTGCCTCTGCACATGCAGTGGTAAGACCCCTACATTCTTTTCGCTTTTTCCAAGCTCCGCCTCTAAAACCTCCCCTTATCAACCAATTGGTCAGCAAAAAATTACGTATGCTCCTCTCCCCCTTTGCAACAAAGCACAATATGGCTGTAAAGGAGTTCTCTCCTGGAAGGAAAGGCTGCTGGTTGGTTTCACGCCTGCCTTGTTTGTATTCTCCCTTTCCTTCCCACATGAAATTGACAAAGCTTTCAGGAGCAGGCTTGAAACCGACCAGAAGCCCTTTCTTGTTTGAATTTGCGATATTACACTTAAACAAATATATGCTTTTCTGCCTTTATTGATATTTAAGGAGATACACACGCTGGCAATGCACTTATTTCTCCAAAAAAGCAAGAAACGTGTCACCCCCCCCTCCTTCTCCCTTTCCTTCCCACGGAGAATGAAATTGACAAAGCTTTCTGGAGCAGGCTTGAAACTGACCAGAAGCCCTTTCTTGTTTGCATTTGCGATATTACACTTAAAGGAATGTATGCTTTTCTGATTTGAAGCAAAAACCCCAGCAAGTAGAATGAAATTGACAAAGCTTTCCGGAGGCAGGCTGAAACCAAGCACCCCCTCCTTTCTCGCTTGCTGTGCATTGCAGATCTCATCCAGAGCAGCCGCCCAGTTTGCAGGCTGGCAAAAAATAAAATGCATCTGTGCAGTAGTTGCAGATCCCCCCCCCAACACCTCACCATTACAATGATTGGTTCAATTTTCCCGGGCTTATTCTCGCACATGCGCAAAAGTGCAGATACGTGATTGGCTGGAATGAGGAGAAGGGGCAAGGGGAAACGCCCAAAAACCACCCATCAGCTGTAAAGTCCGCGGTATTGCATCCTAACTCCTGAAGGCACAGCGGATGATTCCCGATTTTAAAATGCAAATCGCATTTTTGCCGGTATTGCAAAGAGCGGATTTAACCCATGAAAATGCATAACAGCGCGAGACGTCATTTGGATGACTGAAAAATAACGAACACACATAGCGGGCGTGTCACACATTTTGCAGTCGTCTGGATGAGCCCTATATTTTGGAAGACAATCTTACTCGGTCATGAGTGATCACCAAGAATTAGAGTCAACAAGCATATAGACAGATGATCTGGTTGACACAGTATGATTGGACTTTCAAAAAGCTTTTGACAAGGTACCTCACAAAAAACTGCTAAGTAAGCTTACCAATCATGGAATAAGAGGAGAGGAGCTCTTGTGGATAGGAAACTGGTTAAGTAGGAGGAAGCAGAGAGTAGGGCTAAACGGACAGTTCTCCCAGTGGAGGGGTGTAGAAAGCGGAGTCCCCCAAGGATCGGTTTTGAGGCCTGTGCTTTTTAACTTGTTCATTAACAATCTAGAGTTAGGGATGAGCAATGAGGTGCCCAAGTTTGCTCATGATACTAAATTGTTCAGAGTTGTTAAAACAAAAAGGATGGTGAGGAGCTCCAAAAAGACCTTGTGACGTCCTTCCCCTGGCTCCACCTGTGACACTCTCACTCATGGCTACCAGCAGTCAGGATTGTCATGTTTATTTTTACCTCTCTCCGCTCTAGCACAGATCTCAAATGATCCCCCTGCTAGGCCACACTACCCAACACTCCGTGTATCCAGTATAGCCTCTAGACCAGTGTTTCCCAACCTCTTTTTATTTTTTTTGTTGCTAGACTACAACTCCCATCAGCCCCAGCCAGCATGGCCAATGGTCAGGAATTATGGGAACTGTAATCCAGCAACAAAAAAATAAAAAAGGTTGGAAAACACTGCTCTAGACTGTGCCTTAGTCTCTTCCTAGCTATTTTGATACCTTGTGTCTCTGTGTTTAGGTAATTCCCAACCCCCCTGAAGACTCTTGCCTATGAAGCTCACAGCTCTGGGTTGGTCTGTGGTACTGAATGCTGATACAATATCTCCTCCTTTACCACTGCCACCATTAGATACAATTTCTTCTTCAGCCTTGGTTACCCTGCCTTCCCCCCAGTCTGTACACTCTAGCTAAGGAATCAGGCTTTAAGTAAACCAAGAAAATATTTATTGCTAACACTAGGAATAACAAGATTACTTATAGATTTTGTTGACAAGCATATGGTTTCATATATGATTATCTTATGTTCTTAATTCTTAATATATGCCTCAGAACTCCTAATCCAATCTTTCAACAGCCACCTTCTCTCTACAGCAACCTTCAACACCCACCACCTTCAACCAACCCACCTTCCAACAACTCTCCCTCCCACTCAACTGTCATCCTCTCATTTATACCTTCAGCCATGCAAACACACAGCCAATCATCATCCAGCATTCTACAGCCCATGTACTCCCCCTTCTCACTCACTCCACTTACCACATTTCCTATAATAAACCTGCACTTACCATATTTACATTAACATACAGGAACATCACAGACCTCTCCAAACTGAGTGAATAGGTGGGAAAATGGCAAATGCAATTCAATGTAAACAAGTGTAAACTTCTGCATATTGGAGCAAAAAATCTTAATTTCACATATACGTTCATGGGGTGTGAACTGGCGGTGACTGACCAGGAATCTTAGGGGTCATAATGGATAGTTTGATAAAGATAACCCAGTGTAGCAGCTGTGAAAAAGGCAAATCCTATGCTTAGGGATCATTAGGAAAAGAACTGACAATAAAACTGCCGATAGCATAATGCCATTGGTGAGGCCGCATTTGGAATGCCGTGCACAATTATGGTTGCCTCACCTCAAAAAGGATATTGTACAGTTGGCAAACATTCAGAAAGGGGAACCAGATTGATCAAGGGGGTGAAACAACTCTATGAGGAAAGGTTGCAGCATTTGGGGCTTTTTAGTTTAGAGAAAAGGTGAGCAGAGGCAACATGATAGAAGCATATAAAAGTATACATGGCGTGGTAAAAGTGGATAGAGAAAAAGTTTCCCCTCTCATAACATGAGAACTCGTGGACATCCAATGAAACTGAATGTTGGAAGACTGAGGACAGATAAAAGAAAGGACTTCTTCATGCAGCTCATAGTCAAACTGTGGGATTCTCTCCCACAAGAGGCAGTGATGGCCACCAACTTGGATGGCTTAAAAGAGGATTAGATAAATTCATGGAGGATAAAGGTATCCCTGGCTACTAGCCATGATGGCTATACTCTGCCTCCACGGTCGGAGGCAATATCCTTCTGAAAACCAGTTGCTGGAAGCTCAGAAGAGGAGAGTGCTGTTTGCACTCAGGCCCAGCTTGTGGGCTTCCAATGGGAATCTGGTAGGCCACTGTAAGAACAGGATGCTAGACTAGAAAGTCCACTGATCTGATCCAGCAGCCTCTTCTTAAGTTCTTATGAGAAGATTGAAGCTGGTTACTAGAAGATTAAAAGAGAACTGAATGAGCAACCTCAATAAGGAATTGAGGTTTATATGTCCCTCTGCAATCCCAAAATAAGCTTTGGCTAGCCCTAGATCATACATCGACAACGCCAGGAGAGTTTCCCGTACAACACACCCTAACATTTTGTCTGTCCCAAGGCTTCATTTTATCGGAAGGCATTTTGAAGTTTGCTCCCTTCATGTGCCCTCCTGTTCTCTGTCCCTCTTGACTTAATAAATCTAGGAGAGGTGGTGTGACTGGTTGGGTGCAGAGTATAGTTAATGCTGTGTTGCGTGAAGGGGCGATCCCTGCTACCTTGAAGAAGGCGGTCATGAGGCCACTCCTAAAGAAACCAGCCCTGGACCCTTTGGACTGGGATAATTGTAGGCCAGTTGCAAATACCCCCTTCTTGGGGAAGGTGGAGGAGAGAGTATTGGTGGGGTAGCTTCAGTGGTGCGCTGAAGCCGGCTTGTACCGGCTCGCAAGAGCCAATTGTTAAATTTTCAGGAATTGTGCGAGCTGGTTGTTAAACACAGCCTTTATTTATTTATTTATTTATTATTAAATTTATTAGTCGCCCATCTGGCTGGTTGTCCAGACACTCTGGGCGACGTACAAGGTAAAAACAGTACATAAAACAATTAAAAAATTTAAAAGACAGTAAGAACCTAACCCGCCCCAAAAGCCTGCCTGAAAAGCCAGGTCTTCAAGGTCCAGCGGAAGCTCATCATAGACGGGGCATGGTGTAGATCATTTGGGAGAGAGTTCCACAGGGTGGGGGCCACTATTGAGAAGGCCCTCTCTCTAGTCCTCACCAGTCTAGCTGTTTTAACCGGTGGGATCAAGAGAAGGTCTTCTGAGGCTGATCTTGTTGAGTGGCATCCCTGCCGATGCTGGAGGCGCTCCTTCAGATAAACTGGGACAAACCGTATAGGGTTTTAAAGGTTAAGACCAACACCTTGAATTGGGCTCGGTAAACAACCGGTAACCAGTGCAACTCCTTCAACACAGGAGTGATGTGATCTTGCCGGCGGCTGCCTTTAATCAGACGAGCCGCCGCATTCTGTACCAGTTGTAATTTCTGAACGGTTTTCAAGTGTAACCCCACGTAGACCGCATTACAGTAGTCTAGGCGAGTGGTGACCAGGGCATGTACCACCAGTGGGAGCAGATGGCTGGGAAGGTAGGGGCGTAGCCTCCGTATCAGATGAAGTTGATACAGAGCTGCCCGGCTCACCGCTGAAACTTGAGCCTCCATGGACAGCTGGGAGTCAAGAACGACCCCCAGGCTACGGACCTGGTCTTTCAGGGGCAAACCTACCCCGTTAAGCACCAGGTCTGTATCCCCCAACCTTCCCTTGTCTCCCACAAACAGCACTTCGGTTTTGTCAGGATTCAGCTTCAGCTTATTCCTTCCCATCCAGCCACTCACTGACTCCAGACACTTGGACAGGGTTTCCACAGCCAACCTCGGTGAAGATTTAAATGAGAGATACAGCTGCGTGTCATCTGCATACTTATGACACTGCAGCCCAAATCTCCTGATGATTGCCCCCAGCAGCTTTATATAGATGTTAAAGAGCATTGGAGAGAGGGTAGAACCCTGTGGCACCCCACAAGTGAGGCCAAGGATTATTAAAAATTAAATTACACCTGATCATGCCGGAGGAGGGGAAAATCAGCTGTAGCATGCTAGGGGAGGTTGGGATCTGGCCCATGCATTCACATTTGGTGGATTGCTGATTAGTGTTCAGATGGTGTCATGATAGATAATTTCAATCCTTCCTCTATACTGCTGGGTTGATGATGGGTGTAAGGGAGATTAGAATCATAGAATCATAGAGTTGGAAGGGGCCTTGTAGGCCATCGAGTCCAACCCCCTGCTCACAGCAGCAAATCCACAGCTAGAGCATCTGCTGCAGATAGCTGTCCAGCCTCTGCTTGAAGACATCCAGCGAAGGGGATCCCACCACCTCCCTAGGCAGTTGGTTCCATTGCCGAACTGCCCTTACTGTCAAGAAGTTCCTTCTAATGTCCAGTCTGAATCTACGCTCCTGCAACTTAAAACCGTTAGACCTAGTCCTACCCTCTGGGGCAGCAGAGAACAAATCTGTACCCTCCTCTATGTGACAGCCCTTCAGGTACTTAAAGAGTGCAATCATGTCACCCTCCAGCCTTCTCTTCATCAGACTGAACATGCCAAGTTCCTTCAACCTTTCCTCATAAGACTTGTTCTCCATACCGGCTATCATCCTCGTCACCCTCTTCTGAACCCTCTCCAACTTGTCTATATCTTTCTTAAAATGAGGCGCCCAGAACTGAACGCAGTATTCCAGATGAGGCCTGACTAATGCAGAATATAGTGGGACTATTACTTTCCTCGACCTGGAAACTATAGCTCTGTTTATGCATCCCAAAACCGCGTTTGCCTTTTTTGCCACAGCATCACACTGCTGGGTCATGTTCAACTTGCGATCCACTACAATTCCAAGGTCCTTCTCACACGCACTACTGCTAAGCCAGGTATTTCCCATCCTGTACCCGTGCATTTTGTTTTTGTGGCCTAAATGCAGAATCTTGCATTTGTCTTTATTGAATTTCATTTTATTAATTTCAGCCCAATTTTCTAGTCTATCCAGGTCCCTTTGGATTTTATTCCTGTCTTCCATTGTGTTAGCTATCCCTTCCAGTTTCGTATCATCCGCAAACTTCATAAGGCTTCCCTCCACCCCATCATCTAAGTCATTGATAAAAATGTTGAAGAGTATCGGCCCCAGGACAGAACCCTGTGGCACTCCACTCGAAACCTCCTTCCAGTCCGAAGCAGAGCCACCGACGACCACTCTTTGAGTATGGTTTTCCAACCAGTTGTGAATCCACCTGACAGTATTTCCATCTAGTCTGCATTTGACCAGTTTGCTAATCAAAAGGTCGTGGGGGCCTTTGTCAAACGCTTTGCTGAAATCTAGATAGATGACATCTACAGCATTTCCACCATCTACTAAGCTAGTGACCCCATCAAAAAAAGAGATGAGATTAGTTTGACAGGATTTTTTCTTGACAAACCCATGCTGGCTCCTACTAATCACAGCATTGTCATCTAGATAGTTGCCAATGGACTCTTTTATTATCTGTTCTAATATCTTTCCCGGTATTGAAGTCAGACTGACCGGCCTGTAATTCCCCGGATCTTCTTTTTTACCCTTTTTAAAGAGCGGGACGACGTTTGCCCGTCTCCAATCCTCCAGCACCTCTCCCGTTCTCCAGGATTTCTCAAAGACAATGGCAAGAGGTTCCAAGAGTACATCAGCAAGTTCCTTCAATACTCTGGGATGCAGTTCATCAGGCCCTGGACATTTGAACTCATTTAGGTTAACTAGGTATTTCATGACTATCTCCTTATCAATCTTGAACTGCAATCCCAACCCCTTACTGAGATTGCTACTGATGCAAGGTTGCACACTGTTCCCTTTTTGGGAGAAAACGGAGGCAAAATAGGCGTTGAACAGTTCTGCCTTTTCCTTGTTATCTGTCAACATTTTGCCCTCGTCATTGAGCAGCAGTCCCACCATTTCCTTGGTCTTTCTCTTGCTTCGAACATATCTGAAAACCCCTTTTTGTTGTTCCTTGCTTCCCTCGCCAGCCTCAGCTCATTCTGGGTTTTAGCTTTCCTTATGCTATTCCTGCAAGCCCAAGCCGCTCATCGGTACTCTTCCTTGGCGATGCGTCCTTCCTTCCATTCTTTATACATGCTCTTTTTTATTTTTACCTCCTCCACCAGTCTTCCGTGTAGCCACATTGGCTTTTTCTGATGTCTTCCATTTTTCTTCCTTTTTGGAATTGTTTGCGATTGCGCTTTTTGTAATACCTTCTTCATGAACTCCCACGTTTCTTGGGCTCCTTTTTTCTTTAGTCTATCAATCTTTTTTTTCAGATGCAGACCATTGCCCCAGATGTCGAGAAGATCAGCATCCAAACAAGGACCGAGATCAATGTGTCCCCAAGATTATCACCTTCTTGGCCTATGAAGGATATTTGGGGATCCTCTTGGTTTCCTTTCCCCTCTTCTTGTCCTTGACCACTTGTTTTGTGTTAGGGATCTTCATTAATTTCCTAGAAACTCCCATAGTCAAAGCAAACAACTGGGACCTCTCCTACATCCTCCTCGTCTCCGTCCTGCTCTCCTTTTTGTCCTCCTTCCTGTTCATTGGTCGGCTAAGGAAAGCGACCTGCCTTCTCCGACAAACGGCCTTCAGTATCATCTTCTCAGATGCCGTCTCTTCTGTGTTAGCAAAAACCATCACTGTGGTGCTAGCCTTCCTGGCTACAAAACCAGAGAACAGCTTGAGGAGATGGCTTCAGCAACTGGTTGGGGACCTCTCCCCCATTCCCAACTCTGACTTGTATTCCCAGCCTGGAGAGATCATTCTGCAATGCAATGAAGGTTCTGTTTCCATGTTTTACACTGGCCTCGGTTACATGGGCTTCACAGTGGCTTTCCTAGCCAGAAAGCTGCCTGGGGCCTTCAATGAAGCCAAGCTGATCACCTTCAGCATGCTGGTCTTCTGCAGTGTTTGGGTCTCCTTTGTGCCCACCTACCTGAGCACGAAGGGGAAATACATGGTAGCCGTGCAGGTCTTCTCTATCTTGGCCTCCAGTGCTGGGCTCCTGGGCTGCATCTTCATTCCCAAATGCTACATTATTGTACTCAGGCCTGACCTGAACACAAAGGAGCATCTTACAATGAAAACAAAAGGTTCTATCTGATCCTTAGTACTAAAGAAATATATCCCATGAGACATTTAATGTAGAGCGTGAAAGCAGGTATTTAGGAAAAGCAGGTTTGAGATGGTCTGAAATGGGAGTCTTGTCTGCTGCTGCAGCCTTGGAGATGTAGATCATCTTATTCTGCCTAACCAAAAGCTACTGCAGCATGAATGGGTTCCTTTTGGGGAAAGGTAGGATATAAATTTAATAAATAATAATAGATAATTTATTTGCCATTGCCCTTTGAACCCATGCAGAATATGTTCCTTCTTTAAATGAATAAATGAATAAGTAAATGTACTTGCTGGGTTTATGATGTAATGTGATTTTTTCCCCTGAGATATTCAGTGTTCTTGGTGTACTATTAGGTAGGCAAGGCTACTAGAATATTTTTAGGAAAAGAGGCGGGCGGGCGAGACGGAAAGCAGGCGCCTGCTCACTGGCGGTGAAGCCGGGACGGGCCTTCCACTGCCAGCCTGGAGCACGTGCGCGTGCGCCCCAGAGGTCCGCACCCCCACGCACTCCCGCTAGTGACGCCGCTGGTTCAGATCTTGTAAATTCAGGTCTGTGGCTTCCTTTACGGAATCAATCCATCTCTTGTTTGGCCTTCCTCTTTTTCTACTCCCTTCTGTTTTTCCCAGCAATATGGTCTTTTCTAGTGAATCGTGCCTTCTCATGATGTGTCCAAAGTATGATAACCTCAGTTTCATCATTTTAGCTTCTAGTGACAGTTCTGGTTTAATTTGATCTAACATCCAATTATTGGTCTTTTTCACAGTCCATGGTATGTGCAAAGCTCTCCTCCAGCACCACATTTCAAATGAGTTGATTTTTCTCTTATCCGCTTTTTTTACTGTCCCACTTTCACATCCATGCATAGAGATTGGGAAAACCATGGTCTGAATGATCCTGACTTTAGTGTTCAGTGATACATCTTTGCATTTGAGGACCTTTTCTAGTTCTCTCATAGCTGCCCTCCCCAGTCCTAGCCTTCTTCTGATTTCTTGACTATTGTCTCCATTTTGGTTAATGACTGTGCCAAGGTATTGATAATGCTTGACAAGTTCAATGTTCTCATTGTGAACTGTAAAGTTGCATAAATCTTCTGTTGTTATTACTTTAGTCTTTTTGATGTTCAGCTGTAGTCCTGGGGCTGGGCTATGTTGAATTTGCCTTCTGGCCAGATCTGGTTCCTCGCCCCTGCCCTATTGGCTGATCCTGCTCTACTTTGCTCAGGTTTCTCAGTCTCAGAAACCATGAAATGACCAAGTGTAACAGAAAATCAACTCCTTCTGAGTATCTCCTTTTCACAGAATGGTTCTGTTGTGGTGATGACTGGGCATAACATACAAAGTGCAACGACTGCAGGGACATTTCGGGGTGGTGGAGTCTGGGGTCCACCTGAAGCACTCTCGATGGGGTGCCCTGAAAAGTTGGTTCGGAAATACTATCTTGGGCCTGGGTCTTAAGAATCCATTTCACAGAAAGCTAATCCAAAAGTGCTGTTTACAAATTGTTGATGGGTTTTTATAAGTTTTTTTCAGAATTTCAGAAGTTTAGAGAGGAGCGGAACACAGAAACAGAATATGTTATACAACTTCAACAATGGAAAATTGTGTTGGAATCCATATAAAAAGTTTTTATATAAACATCCATATAAAAAGTTTCCTTAACAATGATCCAGCAAAAATATTTTTTCTGGTATATTGGACTTCATAACATCTTTACACGAAGGCATTGTCTAACACATCTCTGTTATCTTTTGGCACCTACTGAAGACCTTCCTCTTTCAAAAAGTGTCCTGACCAGACTGGGAATCACGAAATGGAGGCGAGGCTGAAAGTTTTATTAGAGTAACATCAAAGGCAATGAGTTTCATACACTCAACTATACTAGCTCACTACAGACCCTAACGAAGCTACCTAGGCTTACACTGCAGTATATGGAGAAAGTTGACTCAGCACCCAACTCGGGGGGGGGCGTTGCCTTAAATAGGAAAGGTCTTTGCCCACAATCTCTTTCTCCTGTGAAGACTCTCCCTCTGATCAAAGTGCTTCTCACGACAACTCGCATGGGGAGAAAGGGGGCGCGCCTCCTGTCTCATCAGACACTATAGGTTCGATGGATGCCATCTTGGCTCCTGAAGGCAGGGAAACATTTGA
The DNA here is from genome assembly GCF_030035675.1 of Rhineura floridana. Lineage (NCBI taxonomy): Eukaryota > Metazoa > Chordata > Lepidosauria > Squamata > Rhineuridae > Rhineura > Rhineura floridana. The sequence goes on along the minus strand of NC_084482.1, from coordinate 226,257,367 downwards.
AGTATCAAGAGGAGGGGTCAGAGGGTGGAGTTGGCGAGCGTGCCAGGACATTTTCCAACGGCTCTATTTGGGTGTCTGGAGGTGGAGCAAAGTCTTCTTCGGTGGGAGAACTATCCATGGGAACTGACACAGAGTCAGCCACACCCCCTCCCTCCTTGTCCCCGAGAGTCTCCATAATCTCTGATTCTTCTCCTTGCCCCAGGTGAGGGAGTTGGAGCTCATCCAATCCCCCTCCTGAATCCTGAGAGGGTTGGCGCCCATCCAGCCCCCCTCCTTGATCCCCCAGAGGGAGCTGGGGCTCGACACCAAGCCTTTTAAGTAGAGACCTTATCCCAGTCTCTGTCTGTTTTGGAATTGCTTTTTAATATGTTTTTAAACATTTTTTTTTAAAAAATGATGTTTTTAAACTTAAAAAAAAATCTTTTTAAAGATGTTTTGTTTTAATATATTTTAAAGTCTGTTTTTATGATGTTTTAAAGTGTTTTTAATGCTTTTGTTTGCTGCCCTGGGTTCCTGCCGGGAGGAAGGACGGGATATAAATCAAATAATAAATAAATAAATAAAATATTAGAGTAATTATGCCATTTTGTCAGTGACATTCAGGCCAAGCTCACCTTTCCCCCTCCCTCCCCCATTTCAGGACTAGGGAGCCCACTTTGGTGCATTCTTGCCAACCTGGTTTGCTGGCTGGAGCTGATGAGAAGCGACACCTGGAGGGCACCTGGTTCGCAAATTCTGGTGCAGACATTAATATACACCCCAAAATAATATCTTGGAACAGGCTCTTAATGAAGCCATTTTGTCAGTGAAGTTCAGGCCAAGCTCACCTGTCCCATGTCTGGACTGTGAGAATAGTCTTAGATGGCACATAGGGAACACCACATAGAGTGTTTTGAAATATTAAGTGGTTTAGAAATGCATTTCAATAAATAAACATGCCTCTCCATTCTCCATCCAGGCAAGGACGAGTACCAGCCAGGCACTCAAAAACACTCCAGGAGTCCCAAGGGCCACACAGCCATCACAAGTCATCCATCTGCCAAGACAGGTTCTCTCCCACTCACCCCCCAGCAATGTATCTGTCCCAATGCTCCACTTCAGTGCAAGGGAAGGTCACGAAAGGACCAAGGCTGGAAAACAGCCCTTCATTGCCTGAGATATTGGCAATCTCCGTCACAGTGCAGGGAACATTGGTGCAAAGTGGCTCAGTGTTCTGTGTCAGCAGCTCATTGTGCTCTGCAGGAACCATCCTGAGTTTTAGGCACATTTGTCTACCCCTCAAAAAACTGTCACTAGATTTAAGCACGTCAGATACAGACCACAGACAGAGGATTTTTATTATCAGAAAATAATGGGAGGTTACAGTTAAAGAGTCAGCCACAAGCAACCTATTTCCAGCGAGGTAGGGCCATCCATCACTAGAAACTGGATTCCCCCATTATTTGTGGTGGGGGCTGCTGAATGGACGACCCTCTCCTTCCCCAGGAATAATTCAGGAAGGGGGTGGGGCAGACCTCCACCCTCTGACCAGGAGCAGGAGGAAGTGTTGGAATAGGCAAATATTGCATGTTCACTTTAAGGGATATTTGGAGAAATATTCCATGTACCTGTTCACCATGATGTAACTTCCTAATGGGTGGGGTTAGTTACCTGACTTCCTCCTCCTTTGTCCTGGAGATTTTGAATATTCTCCATTATTGATCTCTTTGCCTCTGGGGAGGCCACATGGCAGATGCTCTCTGCTGAGAGCATCACTCTAAAGACTAAGATGGACTAAGACTTCTGTTTTCTTTCATCTAAGCTACAGCCTATGTTTCTGAACATATGAAAAGGTTGTGAGTAAATGTTCTTTATCTTTTACCTAAGAAGATTGTGTCTATTGTTATTTGTGCCTGGGAAATGTGGGACTGGTTTTTATCTCACTCTGCTGCTTGCATTTTTTTTATATATCTCTGCTAAGAAATAGGACCATCAAACTTAGTTCCTATTTCACCTTATATTTTTAAAATACCAAACAAAAACTACACTTGGTCCTGGCACTTATGACGGTGTTTCTGCATAACAGGGATGGAAACCTTCTTCAGCCTGAGGGCCACATTCCTTCATCACCAACCGTTTGGAGGCACGATGTTGAAGGTGGACATGGCCAATGGAGAAAGTAGATGGAGCAACAGATGTGACTCTTGTCTTACTACAATAGGCTACATTCCTAGCACACAAAAGCAAGAGACTTTGAACTCTCTCTCTCTCTCTCTCTCTCTCTCTCTCACTCACTCTCTCTCTCTCTCTCTCTCACACACACACACACACCCCTCTCCATCCATCCCTCCATACAAGTTGGACATATTACCAGAGCTTGGAAAAGTTATTTTAAACTACAACTCCCATCAGCCCCAGCCAGCATGGCCACTGAATTGGGGTGATGGGAATTGTAGTTCAAAAAAGTAACTTTTCCAAGCTCTGCATATTACAGCCAAGCAAAAGCTTTCGAGGAGGGAGTGGATCAGGGCCACTGAGGAGTGGGTCTGGAGTGTGGGCATGGACCAGGGAGAAACCCAAGGGCCAGAGAGAGAGGCTTTGAGGGCCACATTTGGCCTCTGGGCCTGAGCTGCCCCACTCCTGCTGTACAGCAAATGGTCAGGCCAAGCTGAGCTCCCCCTTTGCTGACCCCTCGTCAGAATACCGAGCGGTGGCCCATCTGATTTGGCACAAACATGTTTCTCTCCAGCCGTGCACCTGCACTTGCAGCCAAAGAGAATCCAGCAGAGGTGCTGCTGCTCCCCCCAGTAATTATCAAAATCACTGTGATTTGTTCTTGCTCTTCCCAAAGCTCAAGGATTGCTTCCCTCCCTTTGAGTCCAACAGCAGTCAAGAGCAGCATGAAGTCACGACTGCAACGGAGCCTGGAGAAGAGGATGCAAAGTTGACTGCATAAAGGACTCCTTTGCTGCTGAGAGCCTGAGTTGAGAGTAAAGACAGATGCATGAGGCTGTGCCAGAGTGAGGCGAGGGCCATAGTTCAGTAGCAGAGCTAGAAGATCCTGGGTTCAACCACTGGCACCTCCAGGTAGGGCTGAGAGAGACCCTCTGCCTGCAACCTCAGAGAGCCATTGCCAGATTGACTGGGTGTAAAGCAGGTTTCTGTGTTCCTATTTTAATCAACCCTTGATTCAGGACCATGAGGACTGGAAGCTTCCTTTATTTTTAGGCGAAGGGCTTTAGCTCAGTCACAGAGAAAGAGCTGTGAATGCAGAAGGTCCCAGGTTCAGACCTCCAGCTTTGCCGCCTAGAGACCCTCTCCCTGAACCCCTGCAGACTCAGCGCTAGTCAGCGTAGATGATTCTGAACCCGAAGGAGCAAAAGTCTGACTCAGAGATTCTTCTGGCCCTGCCATGATTCGCTTTGGCTCTGAAGTCCCAGCTCAGCTCCGTCTCCCGAGTAAAGGCTCCGAAGTTGAGGGCAGTTGCAAGGGAGGTGATGGTGGCAGGCAGAGCCAGGATGATTCTCCTCATCCTGATGCTGCTGCTAACGGCCCGTGAGGTCTGTGGGACGATGAAGGTAAAGTGCCCCTTGAATCTGATCAGGGATGACGCTGAAGCTGTGAATTATTACATGCCAGGAGACCACCTCATTAGCGGCATCGTGTCGCCCCAAATGAGTTTCTTTGAACCACTCACGTTCTCCAATCCTCCCTTATTCAAGATTTCTTTGTAAGTAGCCATCTGTTGATTGATGTAGTGCTTCCCTACCTGATTCAATTAAATTGCTTTTTAAAATGTGTTTTTAAATTTGTTTATTTGTTTTTAATGTTGTTAATTGTTGTAATTCGCGTGAAGTATTAGTACCCCTCTATTCAGCACTGGTTAGGCCTCATCTTGAATACTGCGTCCAGTTCTGGTCTCCGCACCAAGAAGGATGCAGACAAACTGGAACAGGTTCAGAGGAGGGCAACAAGGAGGATCAGGGGACTGGAAACAAAGCCCTATAAGGAGAGACTGAAAGAACTGGGCATGTTTAGCCTGGAGAAGAGAAGACTGAGGGGAGATTAGATAGCACTCTTCAAGAACATGAAAGGTTGTAACACAGAGGAGGGCCAGGATCTCTTCTCAATCATCCCAGAGTGCAGGACATGGAATAATGGGCTCAAGTTGCAGGAAGCCAGAGTTCGACTGGACATCAGGAAAAACTTCCTAACTGTTAGAGCCATACAACAATGGAACCAATGACCTAGAGAGGTAGCGGGCTCTTCGACACTGGAGGCATTCAAGGGGCAGCTGGACAGCCATCTGTCGGGAATGCTTTGATTTGGATTCCTGCATTGAGCAGGAGGTTGGACTTGATAGCCTTATAGGCCCCTTCCAACTCTACTGTTCTATGATTCTATGACTTCAAACTTGCTGACATTGACTTGTATTTGCCATTTTGATGTCCGTTCACCATTGTGGAGAGATCCTTTTGGAGCTGGTTGCAATCCAACAACGTAAAATTAGGATTCTTTGCCAAATGTGCATCACTTTACACTTGGTTACCTTGAATTGTATTTGGCATTTTGCTGTTCATTTACCTGGTTTAAAGAGATCATTCTGGAGCTCCTCTCAACTACTATTCATTCATTCATTCATTTCAGGGTGTCATCTATAAAGAACTGGCACATCTGGTCCCTCCTGACTGCCATTCACAAAGTCAACCAGAACCCCAAGCTCTTACCCAATGTTAGCCTTGGCTACAACATCTATGACAATCTCTTTGATGGGAGAATTACTTCCGATGCCATGATAGACCTGCTGGCTGGTGGCAAAAGCAACATTCCAAACTACAGTTGTGGGAGACAGAATAATTTGCTGGCTGTTCTTGAAGGGGCCAATGCTGACATCTCCAAGCAGATTTCAGTTGTGTCTGGCATCTACAAAATTCCGCAGGTATGAATAGGGGGGAAAATCAGCTGCAACATTCCCAACCGATGTTGCTGCCATCTTTATCCTATTGGCCATTCTGGGTTGGGCTGATGGATGCAGGAGTCCGACAACACCTGGAGGGTCTCGGCCTCCGCTTCCCTGGCCTAGGTGATCTGGCTGCTGTTGAACAGGACCACACATGATGTGTACCAATATATCTCTTTCAGCAAAAGCAATGGCTGTTTGGACACTCACACTCATGTTCCACACCCGTCATCATCACACCTGTCTTTTCTCCTTTCCTCACCAGCTCAGTTATGGCTCTGCTCTTCATGACAAAACCCAGTTCCCTTTTGTCTACTGGATGGCCCCAAAGGAAGAACATCAGTGCCCGGGGATTGTCAAGTTGCTCCTGTATTTTGGATGGACCTGGATCGGTCTCTTTGCTCCAGACAATGACAATGGGGATAGGTTCCTGAGCACATTGATGCCTCTGATGATCCACAGTGAAATTTGTGTTGCCTTCTCAGAAATAGTCGCACAAGAATGTGCACAACTGTGGGTAGAGACTGGTCGACCTGCTGCGTGGAGTCAAGTCAATGTATTTGTTTACTATGCGGACTCTCAGCATGAACTTGGCACAATCATTGTGACACAAATCCTACTTGAAAAGCTACAAACTGGGGGCAAAGTCTGGATCTCCACAGTTGTGCAGGATGTTAATTTGATCTTGTATTACCCTTTTGACCTGTTCCGGCATCTCCTTGGCTCTTTCTCCTTAATTAAGGCAAACAAGAGGATAAAACACGGCAACTTACGAGCATATGATCATCTTCTTGTGCAGTTTTGGAACAGAACATTTCTTTGCTCCCATTCCAAGCACGTGTTGTCTGTCAGAGGCTGGACAAGATGCACAGAGAAGGAGAACCAAGAGCAGCTGCCCTCAGAGGAGCTTGAAAGGATGCTGTCTCATGACAGCCATGGTATCAATGCCATTGTCCAGGCTGTAGCACAAGCTTTAAATGCTGCTTATTCACAAAGATCCCAGCACAGGGTGGGACGTCAAAAGTTACAGCCATGGCAGGTATTCCCCCTTTCTGTCCCAGGCACCCTCTTGTCTTCTTCCTTCCTTCCTCGTATTTTGTGCCACCATGGAACTCACTGGCTGTCCATTACCGGGCTAAGTTTAAGGTGCTGGTCTTTGGTGTGTAAAAAAAAAAAAGTTTAAGAAAATGTTTTTTTAAAAAACACTTGTGTCACCTCCCTCTGATAAGTCTTTATCACAGGGCAGCCTCTCAAACCAACTCAGTCACTGGTTGCCTTCCCCTGACCCAGCCAGAGGTAGCATTACTAGCAGGGCCTCCCCTGCCAGTCGTAGGACCCAAGATGGTTGATCCTGGGGGAGTCACTCTTTTACATACTTGGGTCCTAAGCTGTTTAGGGCTTTGTACGCTAGTACAAATATGTTGGATTGAGCTTGGTAGTTCACCAGCAGCATAGAGTAGTGTCCGGGAACCCAAGGTCCATCAGACTCGCTTTCTGTAAACACTGGTTTCCTTAATTATCTGCTGCTCCCAATTCAGTCACAATAATTTCAGCACCCTCCTAGTATTTTTATATTTATGTATATTATTGCATTTATATCCCGCCTTTCCACCAAGGAGCTCAAGGTGGCATACATGGTTCTCCCCCTCACTATTTTATCCTCACAACAACCCTGTGAGGTAGGTTGGGCTGAGAGGCGATGACTGGCGCAAGGTCACCCAATGGGCTTCATGACCGAGAGGGAATTTGGACCCTGGCCTCCCGGGTCATAGTCCAACACTCTAACCACTCTGCCATGCTGGCTCTTAAGCAGTGTGTATAGCAGGCTCTAGGCGTGAGATGGAGACCAACACTGGAGACAGGATAGATTGTAGGCTTATTAAAGGGATACTATTTACACAGGAAATACTGATACTTAAAAGGTCTTGAAAGGTGCTTGCTGAACATTTCTGAAGACTTAAGAGATACCGTTGCTGATACAAAGTCATCTATGTAGCTTTTACCTCAGCCCAACATCCCAAAACCCCAACCCAGGCAATGGTCTGGGGCAGTTATGTGCCTGTTGGCAAATGTGCATATAGAGAGTTTCTCTTTGGCATGTTTTCTTGGATGGCATAGGATATTTTCTGGCTTGGTTACCTTATCCTGAACCCATCAAGTTCCCCCTCGCAAATAGCCCCAAATCTACAAAATGGCCACAATGCTTCCTTGCTTCATAAATTGTCATTTTTCCTCCCAGGAAGCATTGATTTTAGGAAGACAATTCTTATTGTAATCTTTGTTCCCGAGAACGTTTTGAACAATTTCATTTGTAATGCTTATTGCCCTAAAGGCAACATTCTTAAAGGAAAATGCAATTTTATGAATTCAGCGTCAAATATGCCACCAATTCCTAGATCTAAAAAGCAAAACAAGTAAAATGTTGCTGAAAGATAGATCTCTTTGTTGCTTAATGTAGCTACCACCATAGCACACATTAGGCCTAAACTCAAGTTAAATGGATTTTGACAAACATCGCTACACCCACTTACTTTATTTATTTATTTGCGGTCATAGACCCAACTATTATCAAAACATTGTACAGACAGTTTAGTTAAAATAAAGTTAAAAATGATACAATAAGATTTTAAAACAACAGCATTATTTTCAAATGATCTGGGACTTCTAAATTTCCAAGCATTGTAATTGAGCCATATATACAAATTTAGCCATATTCAAAGTGATTTGTTTGTTTAGTCCGGATAATAAATAGCACAACCTTTCCTTGGGAGTCATTGAAGATGTATTAACTATACTACTTGATAAAAATTTAGCACGTATAGAATCGTATAAATGACATTCAAATATTGCATGATAAAGCGTTTCAATTTTTTCAGACCCACAAGGACATAGTCTATTTGCGTATGGTATTTCTTGATATCTCCCTATTAAAAGAGAAGAATGTAATGAATTGAATCTGGCTTTCGTAAAAGCCAGACGCAGTTTAGGGAGTATCAGAAAATCTAAATATGGGGCATAATGGAACAAATCAAAATTAAAATGAAAATATAATGGAGAGCAAGTTTTTGTGGCCATTGAGATTTTTTTTGGAAATCAATATCTTTAAGACGTGTGCGAATTTGTTGTTTGGCCATATTGAGAGGTTGTGTAGATAAATAGGCGGTTGATAGCCCTATAGAAGAAAATTTCAACCCCATATTTTTGTTCCAGCTTGCCGCGTAAGTGTCTCTCCATATTTGATTTAAATATCCCGGAGGCTGCTCGTATGATAATTTAACCCAATAATTTGAAGCTAACAACCACGCCTGGGATTCAATAGACGAGATACCAGCTTCCAATCTGAGGGCAGCCGCCGGTGCACATCTTGGCACCCCCAGCAGGCAGCGGAGGAAGTTGGTGAGCACTGCTTCAATTGAAGCTTTAAACTCATGAATCCATATTGGGGTTCCGTATAGCAGCTGGGGAATTATTTTTAATTTAAAAATCCTGCTGGAACATAATTTCCCCCTTTATGAAAAAAGTAGCGTAGAAGTTGATTTATTGAGATCCGTGCCTTAGCAATCATGGCTTTTATATGCGCAGCCCAACATAAAGACGACTGAAAGATTATGCCCAAGTACTTATACTGAGAAACTAAAGCTATTTGATGGCCGTTTACTATCCAGGTACCTGTAGTTTTCCTTGGAGAGAAGACTAAGATATTTGTTTTAGAATAATTGATTGTTAAAAAATTTCGTGTACAGTAGGTCATAAAAGTTCTTAAGAGGCGTTTAAGACCAACCTTGGAAAGGGACAATAAAACAGCGTCATCAGTGTATAATAGAAGAGGGCAGGATAATTCCCCAATCTGTGGGGAATGATAATCACTGGCTATGCATAACGCATTTAAGTCATTGAGATAGAGTGAAAACAGCGAGGGGGCAAGAATGCATCCCTTCCTTACGCCTTTGGCAATGGGAATTGGGGAAGTTAAGTTACCCTCGGGGCCGCAGCGAACCTGCATAGAATTTTGACAATGAAGATTATAGATTTAAAAAAGTAGCCATTTGTCAATTTGATATTTTTCAAGTTTGCTCCAAAGGTGTTCTCTTAAAATGGAGTCAAAAGCCGCCTTTAAATCCACAAATGCCACATAGAGTCCATTTCCTCTAGATTTCCTATATTTTTCTGCAAGAAAAGTTAACAACAAGCTGTGATCCAAAACAGAACGCCCTATTCTAAACCCAGCCTGTTCATCACCAAGAATATTTTTTTCTTCCAACCATTGTGTAATTTTGATTTTAAATGGGATGAATAGAGCTTTCCAATTGTAGAGAGCAGACTAATTGGAAGGTAATTTGATGGATCCTCCTTTCCTCCTTTTTTATAAATCGGTATCACTATAGCTTTTCGCCATTCATCTGGAATGAGGCCGGTGTTGTTGATTTTGGTCAAAACATTCGCTAACAACGGGACCCACCAATCTGAAAATTTTTTCAGAAGCTCTGGAGGTATGTTGTCTGGGCCAGGAGGCTTAGCAGGTTTTAAAGCTGCTATTAATTCTCTAATTTCATCGTGGGTAACTGGATCCCATTGGAGTAAATCAGAGAAATCAGGGGATGAATTGGTGTTATAATAATTGGTACAGTCATTTGTGTAAAGTTCCAAAAAGAACTGTTCCCATTTTTGGGGAGGAATAGCGCATGGATTATAGATTGAGGATTTTAACGAATTAGATATAATTTGCCAAAACTTTTTTGAATTTTGGGATCTAGCCGCCTCAATTAGAGTTTTCCAATCGTCTAGTATGGCCAGCCTTTTCTTTTTGGCCAAGGTCGACTTCTATTTGTTTTTTATAACATAATATTCTGCTGGTAAAAATTTAGTATTGCAGTGTCGATACTGACGATAGATTTCACGTAGTTGGCATTTTAAATCGAAACACTCATTATCAAACCAAATGGCTTTTGCTCTTACATTCGATTTTGAGTTAATTTTACTAGTTTTGGGCAGTAGAATAGAGTTCATGTGCAATATTAATAGTTCATACTCTTTCAGAAGTGTGCATATATTCTCTTCTTTCATTATCTGGTCGCGAGTGTTTAGAACCCAGAACAAATTAAATTTTTTTTGCATTTTTATGTTTAAAATCGGAGACCAAATTTATTTTTATTTTATTTATTTATTAAATTTATATACCGCCCGACTAGCAATAGCTCTCTGGGCGGTGAACATAAAATAGCATAAAAATACAATGAATAACAAAACAATACTAAAATACAATCAACAATCCAATACAATAAACATTTTTAAAATTAAATCAGTGTAACTTAAAATGCTTCAGAGAATAGGAAGGTTTTGACCTGGCGCCGGAAGGAGAGCAGAGTCGACGCCAGGCGTACTTCCTCAGGGAGACTGTTCCATAGTTTGGGGGCCACCACTGAGAAGGCCCTAGATCTTGTCATCACCCTCCGGGCCTCCCTGTGAGTTGGAACCCGGAGGAGGGCCTTCATAGCAGAACGTAGTGCACGGGCCGGTTCATATTGGAAGAGGCGTTCCGCAAGGTATCGTGGTCCCGCACCGTATAAGGCTTTATAGGTTAATACCAACACTTTGAATCTAGCCCGGAAACATATTGGCAACCAGTGCAAGCTGGCCAGAACAGGTGTTATATGCTCGGACCGCTTGGTCCTTGTCAGCAATCTGGCCGCCGCATTTTGCACTAGTTGTAGCTTCCGAACTGTCTTCAAAGGTAGCCCTACGTATTTTTATATATTTTATAATTTTAATTGTATATAATTATAATTTTAAATTGTCTTTTTATATATTAGATAATTGGAATTCAGAATAGGATTATACTGAACTTTTAATCTAGGATTCTCTGAACAATGATGCAAAAAAACAAGGGTAGATGATCGCTATTGTGCTTGTTTCCTACTTTAAAGATATTAATTGATCTTAACAGATGTTTTGATACAATAACATAATCTATTACACTGCATCCATTTTTTGAAATGAAGGTGAATTCCCTCTACCAGATATATAGGTGAGACCATTTAGTATCTGGAGATCGTGGATGGCCACTAAACGCGTTAAACATATTCCCCCAAAATTTATTTTTGTATCTTTAGACGCCCTCTCTAGGGAGGAAGTATAATGTTCTATATCTTCTCCACCCCACAAATTGGAAGTAAGAAAAGCTTCATTGTTGGGCCCAGTTCTCGCATTTAAATCACCCAGGATGATTAAATTTGCATTTGGGTATTTACATTCTAGTTCTGAGAGATATTTTTCAATGTCATTCCAAATCCAACTTGTATATTTCCTTTGATTTGTAGGGGGTATATAGAGATTTATTATCAAAATAGACTCAATTTGAAAAGTCAAAAGAATTGACATGGCAAAGTTTCCCCTGGCTTGTAACTCTGTGTGTTTTGCCGTCAGTGCAGTAGAAACGAACACAGCCAGACCGCCTCTCGCTCTACCCTTCTTGTTATCTAGGGGGATGGCAGGGAGGTAATAAGATGAGTAGCCATTTAAAAAAGGCGTAAGGTTTAACCAAGTCTCCTGTAATGCAACTATATCATATTTACTAATATAAGCTAGCAGTTCCGGATCTTTTTCCTTTGCTTTTCAGCCCGAAATATTCCAGGATAGAAAGGAGATGGATTCTTTGGTTTGAAGGAATGTCTTATTATACACAGAGGATTGAGTCGACATGTCGTCACGATGAGGGGCGTGTTTGTTTGTAGACAAAGAATGTCAGTTGGCTTTTTCAGAAAAGAAACTTTCATTGCTTGATAGGGATTTGATATTTTTATCTGTAAAGACATCACTCTAACAGGAAGGAGAACTTAATTCTGCCAGATATAGAAACCTGGCATTATCCCAGTCGTCACCTACCATAATTAGTCTATGTTGGATGTTGGTTTTACTAGCTCTGGTTAAGTTGTTTGAAGGGCTCCTCAACTTTGGAGCCGAAGATGTCTTAGGTTCAGATGAGTCTCTATGCTGATTTAACTCAACGTCAAATGACTTGAGTTGGTGTATCAGTTTATTCAGTTTATTGATAAGGATCATCCTCTCTTGACCAGGCAGTTGAGCGTATAATTCTGTTAATTCTATCTCCTCCGGTTCTAATTCCTTCATGTAGTGTAACAGCTGATTTGCCTCAGTTAAGTGATCCAAAGCTAGTGATGACAATTTTGAAACTGTCTGTCTAGAAGTCTGTCTTTTTCTCCCTTCTATAGTTGCTATTGGGTCGCAGGTATCGGGAGCATATAAGGCGACCAACGGTCCCGGCAGCGCGATGTTGACGAAGTATCTGTGTATCTTAATACCTTTATCTTTCATCAAAACCTCCCTTGCATGGAAGATTTGGTTGGCCAAATATCGAGAGTGGAAGGTCGCTACCAATCTCCTTTCGAGAGGGTTTACTGAAATATTTACCAATGATTTAATATAGTTTATACGTGGTCCTGTGTGAAACATTTTTCCCAAGCACTGGTCCAGAAAGAAGAAACTCGGGAAATTTACGCTGTTACCTCTTATTGTTTTTTTATAAGATATTACCAGCTTATCTGGTTGTAACGCTAAATTCCAGAATAACAGAGATTTATTAAGTGGGGTATAGGCATCTGCCAAGCTGGAAGGGGCACAAGTTGTTCCTGGCATAATTCTTATTTCCTTCGAATTAGCGCTAAGGTCGATGTTTGAAAAGCTATCCTCTTTGTCAGACGTTAATTTGAACTTTCTTGATATATGTTTGGTAGAGTTAACATGTCGATCAAGTTTAGTAGAGTTCACTTTAGACTGAGAGTCCATTATTTTATACAATGGCTTAAAATTGAAATTCTTGGATTTGGTGACTTTCAGATTTTTAAGATTTTTTGGTTTTTTAGTTTCCTTTTTCTTCATCCGTGACTGGGTTTTTTCCTTTAGCTGGGTCTTTTCTTTCTTATCAGGGACGCAAATGGATTTGTTTGTATGTCCTGAGTTTACACTTTCATCAAATTTGTGCTCTTCCCGGTTATTGCATCGCCTGGGGACCATTTCTTGCACCACAGTGGTGAGAAGGTTATTTGTTTCTAGAATGTAATGTGTGAGCAGTTGTATTTCTTGTATTAGTGGATTCTGCCATTTTTGAAATACTTCTTCCGGAATGTGATTTGTCAATTGTGCTTCTGTATTTTTAAGGGGTGAATCTTGCTCAGGATGCAGCTGATAATAATCGATGGTCAATATTTCTGAAGGAGGTCCCTCATAGAATGAATTTAAGGAGGAATTAAAGCCTGCATCTTTTAATTCCTCAGCAAGGCTGTGTAGTTTGTCTTCGTATTGTTAACCATAGCAAGGTGTTCCAACGACCATTCATGGGTTAATTTCGGTGTTGAGGATGCGGTTTGGTTTGGCTGTAGGTTATAGGGCACATGTGACAATTTTGATACTGTAGGAAATAAGCTTGTGATCTTTAATTGTACACTAGACGAGGTAGTGTCATCATTTAAAAAAGTTCCCGCATCCTGGTTCATTGTGGCTTTATAGGCCATTTATAATATTTAAGTGTGTAATTCCGCTGTACCATCCACCTTCTCTTTCATATAAAACAGAGATATATAACGTTCTAAGGTTTCTGGTTGCTCTTATCTGCTGCTAGGGATGACAATTGCAGCAAATATAACGCATAATATCATAAGAACATAAGAACATAAGAACATAAGAAGAGCCTGCTGGATCAGGCCAGTGGCCCATCTAGCCCAGCATCCTGTTCTCACAGTGGCCAACCAGGTGCCTGGGGGAAGCCCGCAAGTAGGACCCGAATGCAAGAACACTCTCCCCTCCTGAGGCTTCTGACAACTGGTTTTCAGAAGCATGCTGCCTCTGACTAGGGTGGCACAGCACAGCCATCATGGCTAGTAGCCATTGATAGCCCTGTCCTCCATGAATTTGTCCAATCTTCTTTTAAAGCCGTCCAAGCTGGTGGCCATTACTGCATCTTGTGGGAGCAAATTCCATAGTTTAACTATGCGCTGAGTAAAGAAGTACTTCCTTTTGTCTGTCCTGAATCTTCCAACATTCAGCTTCTTTGAATGTCCACGAGTTCTAGTATTATGAGAGAGGGAGAAGAACTTTTCTCTATCCACTTTCTCAATGCCATGCATAATTTTATACACTTCTATCATGTCTCCTCTGACCCGCCTTTTCTCTAAACTAAAAAGCCCCAAATGCTGCAACCTTTCCTCGTAAGGGAGTCGCTCCATCCCCTTGATCATTCTGGTTGCCCTCTTCTGAACCTTTTCCAACTCTATAATATCCTTTTTGAGATGAGGCGACCAGAACTGTACACAGTATTCCAAATGCGGCTGCACCATAGATTTATACAACGTCATTATGATATCGGCTGTTTTATTTTCAATACCTTTCCTAATTATGGCTAGCATGGAATTTGCCTTTTTCACAGCTGCCGCACACTGGGTCGACATTTTGATCGTGCTGTCCACTACAACCCCGAGGTCTCTCTCCTGGTCGGTCACCGCCAGTTCAGACCCCATGAGCGTATATGTGAAATTCAGATTTTTGGCTCCAATATGCATAATTTTACACTTGTTTATATTGAATTGCATTTGCCATTTTTCCGCCCATTCACTCAGTTTGGAGAGGTCTTTTTGGAGCTCTTCGCAATCCCTTTTTATTTTAACAACCCTGAACAATTTAGTGTCGTCAGCAAACTTGGCCACTTCACTGCTCACTCCTAATTCTAGGTCATTAATGAACAAGTTGAAAAGTACAGGTCCCAATACCGATCCTTGAGGGACTCCACTTTCTACAGCCCTCCATTGGGAGACTGTCCGTTTATTCCTACTCTCTGCTTTCTGCTTCTTAACCAATTCCTTATCCACAAGAGGACCTCTCCTCTTATTCCATGACTGCTAAGCTTCCTCAGAAGCCTTTGGTGAGGTACCTTGTCAAACGCTTTTTGAAAGTCTAAGTACACTATGTCCACTGGATCACCTCTATCTATATGCTTGTTGACACTCTCAAAGAATTCTAATAGGTTACTGAGACAGGACTTTCCCTTGCAGAAGCCATGCTGGCTCTGCTTCAGCAAGGCTTGTTCTTCTATGTGCTTAGTTAATCTAGCTTTAATAATACTTTCTACCAGTTTTCCAGGGACAGAAGTTAAGCTAACTGGCCTGTAATTTCCAGGATCCCCTCTGGATCCCTTTTTGAAGATTGGCGTTACATTTGCCACTTTCCAGTCCTCAGGCACGGAGGAGGACCCAAGGGACAAGTTACATATTTTCGTTAGCAGATCAGCAATTTCACATTTGAGTTCTTTGAGAACTCTCGGGTGGATGCCATCCGGGCCCGGTGATTTGTCAGTTTTTATATTGTCCATTAAGCTTAGAACTTCCTCTCTCGTTACCACTATTTGTCTCAGTTCCTCAGAATCCCTTCCTGCAAATGTTAGTTCAGGTTCAGGGATCTGCCCTATATCTTCCACTGTGAAGACAGATGCAAAGAATTCATTTAGCTTCTCTGCAATCTCCTTATCGTTCTTTAGTACACCTTTGACTCCCTTATCATCCAAGGGTCCAATCGTCTCCCTAGATGGTCTCCTGCTTTGAATGTATTTATAGATTTTTTTGTTGTTGGTTTTTATGTTCTTAGCAATGTGCTCCTCAAATTCTTTTTTAGCATCCCTTATTGTCTTCTTGCATTTCTTTTGCCAGAGTTTGTGTTCTTTTTTATTTTCTTCATTCGGACAAGACTTCCATTTTTTGAAGGAAGACTTTTTGCCTCTAAGAGCTTCCTTGACTTTGCTCGTTAACCATGCTGGCATCTTCTTGGCCCTGGCGGTACCTTTTCTGATCTGCGGTATGCACTCCAGTTGAGCTTCTAATATAGTGTTTTTAAACAACTTCCAAGCATTTTCGAGTGATGTGACCCTCTGGACTTTGTTTTTCAGCTTTCTTTTTACCAATCCCCTCATTTTTGTGAAGTTTCCTCTTTTGAAGTCAAATGTGACCGTGTTGGATTTTCTTGGCAATTGGCCAGTTACATGTATGTTTAATTTAATAGCACTGTGGTCACTGCTCCCAATCGGTTCAACAACACTTACATCTCGCACCAGGTCCCGGTCCCCACTGAGGATTAAGTCCAGGGTTGCCGTCCCTCTGGTCAGTTCCATGACCAACTGATCTAGGGAATAGTCATTTAGAATATCTAGAAACTTTGCTTCTTTGTCATATCCATGCCTTAGCCTTGGGACTTCTTATAAAAGTTCACTTTTAAGTTCCTTGCTTTGAGATTGATTGAAAGTTCAAAGTAAGGGATAAAACAGTCCCTATGATTTATAGTTTGCAATTCAGCTTCTTCACAGCAATTACGGCAACTGCTTCAGCTAACAGCTAGCAACTCAGTTTCGATTTAGAAAAAAAAATGCTCTGAGTTAAATATATCACAGCTCAAGCACTTTATCTTTGTTTCCTTTGTTTACGAGGTTTTTAAACGTCTCTAAGTATCATAAATCGCAGAGCAAAAAAATGCGACTTACCGGAAGCAAACACCGGAAGGCACTCTCCGCTACACCCACAAACATAAAATCTGGAGCAACTTAACCAGCTTTTTAAAAAAACAAAACAAAAACCCCACTTGTGTCACCTCCCTCTGGTAAGACCTTATTACAGGGCAGCCCCTCAAACGAACTCAGTCACCGGCTGCCTTCTTCTGATCTTCCCCAGACAAGTGTTACCACCACACCAAGAGACCTCCATTTCGCCCCTCAGCTGTCCTCTGGTTTTGTTCCTGACTGTGCCCTCATGAACCAGCTCCCTCTCTCTTCAATTCCCAAATCCCAACTGACTGTTTCACTGGCAGTTAACTTCCAGCCAATCGGAGCCTGCTGTCAACCAGACCAGTCAGAATGAATTGACCTGATCCAGGCGCCATCTAATAAAATCTCAAAGCGATCGTGTCTCTCTCCTCTCAGGCCACATTCACACCAGACCTTTATTCCACTTTAAACAGTCATGGCTTTCCCCAAAGAATCCTGGGAACTGTAGTTTGTGAAGAGTGCCGAGTGTTATTAAAAAATGGAAAATGGACTGCCTTCAAGTCGATCCCGACTTATGGCGACCCTATGAATAGGGTTTTCATGGTAAGCGGTATTCAGAGGTGGTCTACCATTGCCTCCCTCTGAGGCTGAGAGGCAGTGACTGGCCCAAGGTCACCCAGTGAGCTTCATGGCTGTGTGGGGATTCGAACCCTGGTCTCCCAGGTCCTAGTCCAGCACCTTAAACATGACGCCACACTGGCTCTCAAGTGTTATTAGGAGAACCCTACTTCCCTCACAGAACTTCAATGGCTGCAGCGATTTAACATTCAGCCTCTTCCCAGAGAATTCTGGGAATTGAAGCTCTGTGAGGGGAATAACAGTCTCCTAGCAACTGTCAGAGGCTGTCACCAAGCAACTAGTGCCAAACAGGCTTGTAAACTTGACATTACAAGGCCTTGTGACAGTCGCAGAGGTCACAGAACATATTTTTGTTGCCGTTCTAAACACAAACAGTGTTTCTCCACAACTAGAACAGAGGGATGTTATATTGTTGTAAGCTGTCCTGGCACCTGATGACGAAGGGCCAGAAACAAAACTTATAAATGAATAAATGCAATTGTAAAGAGACCAGGAGGGAGCATACCACCACTGTTAACCCTGATGAAAGGAGCTCTCAACTATGCCCTGGGCTCCTGCTGGGAGGAAGGGTGGGAAATAAATCAAATAATAAATCAAATAAATATCCAACTTCTACTGAGTTTGGAAAGTGGTTTGTCTGTCTGTCTGTTCTCTATGGTTCAGCTATCTCTTGAGTTATCATTGCCAAAGTTTGTGTGGCGCTTCCTGTCGTGGAGGAGGTGGTTTACATCTACGTTTGGAAGCCATTGGGTCTCATTTTGAACTGACATGGCAGGCTGAACCATTCCAGACTCTGCTGATCTGTATGCCTCTGAAGATATCTTCACCCAATTTGGCGTGACAGTTCTCAAGAGTGAGGAGCAGATTTTGGCCTATGTTTGAATGTTGTCAACCACCATTTTGAACCAAGATGGTGGACTGAACCATTCTGGACTGTGCCCATTTGGACACCTTTGAAGATATCACCCAGTTAGGTGTAACAGAGTGAGGAGTAGACTTTGGTCTACCTTTGGATACTGTTGGAGGCCATTTTGAATTAATATATTGAATGCCTCCAAGGATATTATTGCTCAATTTGGCATTATGGTTCCCAAAATGGAGAAGGGTGTTTTGGCCTGAATCACACCTACCCAGGGCAAATTGGGGGCAACAACACCGGAGGGGGGATGGAAGAGAGTGGAGGACAAGCCAAGCACGTGTAGCAGCAGTGTGGGAGACACCAACCGAGGGTGCAATCCCTCTGGCTGCAGTGGTCTGTTTCACCATCATGTTCCTCTCAGGGAATGCACAGGGAAAACAGCACACAGCAGGATTGAACCTCCTACTCTCTAAGTGTAGTTGGGAACAGGGGGAGGAGACACAGTGTCTTCTTCACCTGCTCCCCTCCTGACTGTCACGTCCCCTTTGGATGAATCCTCCTCAGAGGAGGAAGAGGAGGAAGAGGAGGAAGACTGGAGGGCAGCAGCAGCAGAGCCAGGAGAAGGAGTAGGCGGACTCTCTGAGGATGCAGCTTCAGCTCTCCCTCCGCTGGAGTGTGTCCATGACACAGCTGAAGCCCCTCAGTCAGGTTCAGGGAGTGAACAGGAGGCTCCTCTCCCCCCTATGGAGCAAAGAAGCCAGCGAGTAATGCAACAACGCCACCGGTCTGGCCGTTTAAGACAGCAAGCTCTTGGGAGCCGGAGGGCTTATTAAATGCACCTGTCTTAGGGAGCGGGATTTAGAAGGCAGTTCTTGCCATCAGTGGGCTGCTGACTGCAACGTTGGCTGTGACCTCCACGTGAGACCCAGATTCCAGAGCCCAGACCCTTGAACTGATCTCTTGGCTAACTGGACCTGGAAATCCCTCCAGACTTCACTTCTTCGACACTGACTCGGTACGTGTGCTCGGAAAGACTCCTCTGGTCTTCCCTCGTCTCTTCCCTGTTATCTTCCTGGCCTTGGCAGATTTACAGCCCAGCCAGCTGCCCGCTAATGAGTTTACGGCCCAGCTTTCACCCTGTCGAAGCTGACACTGACCGTACAGAGTTTTCAAAGAACTAAATTAAAATTAGCCCCATCTCTTGAATTTGTTTTGGGCCAGATTCTGGTTGGGTTTTCATCATGTTGGGTCAGGTTTGCACAGTTATATTATGGATGTACAAATCTCAGTATTTTGCAGGGTGGGTTCTTAGAATTCCTGAGCAATGCCAGGTTCTTTCCACTAGTAGTTTCTAAATGGTAATTTCTGCTGTTTTCTCTCTCCTCCTAGTTTCACCCTTTCTTAAGAGGAATCCTGTTTACTAATTCCTCCCTCGATGTACATTATTTGGATGAGAACGGGGAGCTGGAAGCTGACTTTGAGATCATCAATTGGGTGCAGTTTCCCAATAAGTCTCATGGCAGAGTCACAATAGGACAGGCATCCCCAGACCTAAAATTCACCATTCACTCGGAAGCTGTTGTGTGGCCCTTGCAGTTTAACAAGGTAGGGGAAATGGTTTGTTTTGTTTGTTTATTTGCTCTCTCACACATCTTGTCACTCACACGATCATCTCCATGAAATAAAATGTTTTCCACATACCCAGATACGCAGACACTCCCCTTCTCTATGGTTGAACCCATTTGGCGTCTGTACTCTGCGGCTGCAGTAGTCTGCAGGGGGCTCCCACTTTACTATAAAAAGAAATGGGGGGCACAAGGATCACACAAAAGGATTGAGCCATCCAATTACAGTGGCAATCGAAGTGAGGGTGGATGGTGGAGGTGACAACACGTCCAGGAGGCAAAGCAGACCTCCCCTCCCCAGACTGTCTGACTCATCCTGCAAGTGTCATTGTTCTATCAAGGTTGTAGTTGCAATTCTGTGGGATTCCCAGTTGGTTGAAGGAGACTTCTATGGGACTCCTAGTTTCCTGAGGAGAACATCAGTGAACATTCTGGATTCCCCCTGATCTCTTCTGATCAGTAAGTCAAGCAAAAAGAGCAAGTCATAATATTGTACATAGAGTCAAGCTGTGGGTCATGTCCTACGGCCATCCACTTTAGCCACACTCATTTTTGGACATCAGATGGAGGCCAACAGCCAAAGCCATGTACTGCTCATTAGGCATTATGGAGCATTCTGTTAGTATGCATTGCTCATTATTTGAATTACATTATATAACGTTATATAATGTTCATTAATGACCTAGAATTAGGAGTGAGCAACAAGTGGCCAAGTTTGCTGACGATACTAAATTGTTCAGGGTTGTTAAAACAAAAAGGGATTGCGAAGAGCTCCAAAAAGACCTCTCCAAACTGAGTGAATGGGCGGAAAAATGGCAAATGCAATTCAATCTAAACAAGTGTAAAATTATGCATATTGGAGCAAAAAATCTGAATTTCACATATACGCTCATGGGGTCTGAACTGGCGTTGACCGACCAGGAGAGAAACCTCGGGGTTGTAGTGGACAGCACGATGAAAATGTCGACCCAGTGTGCGGCAGCTGTGAAAAAGGCAAATTCCATGCTAGCGATAATTAGGAAAGGTATTGAAAATAAAACAGCCGATATCATAACGACGTTGTATAAATCTATGGTGCGGCTGCATTTGGAATACTGTGTACAGTTCTGGTCACTTCATCTCAAAAAGGATATTATAGAGTTGGAAAAGGTTCAGAAGTGGGCAACCAGAATGATCAAGGGGATGGAGCGACTCCCTTACGAGGAAAGGTTGCAGCATTTGGGGCGGGTCAGAGGAGACATGATAGAAATGTATAAAATTATGCATGGCATTGAGAAAGTGGATAGAGAAAAGTTCTTCTCCCTCTCTCATAATACTAGAACTCGTGGACATTCAAAGAAGCTGAATGTTGGAAGATTCAGGACAGACAAAAGGAAGTACTTCTTTACTCAGTGCATAGTTAAACTATGGAATTTGCTCCCACAAGATGCAGTAATGGCCACCAGCTTGGATGGCTTTAAAAGAAGATTGGACAAATTCATGGAGGACAGGGCTATCAATGGCTACTAGCCGTGATGGCTGTGCTCTGCCACCCTAGTTAGAGGCAGCATGCTTCTGAAAACCAGTTGCCAGAAGCCTCAGGAGGGGAGAGTGTTCTTGCACTCGGGTCCTGCTTGCGGGCTTCCCCCAGGCACCTGGATGACCACTGTGAGAACAGGATGCTGGACTAGATGAGCCACTGGCCTGATGCAGCAGACTCTTCTTATGTTCTTATGTTCTTATGTTATATTGTATGGATGTTATGTTATGTATTTATATTTTATTGTACATTATGTTGTAAACTGCCCTGTGGTCTTTTGATCAAGAATGGCATGTAACAACCAAGACAACAGCAACATTTTGTGGTAGCTCTACAAAACACCATAATCCACTTTAAATGTGCACACTTAAATTTCCCAGTGTGCACTTGAATTCCAACCCCCCCTACACTCACTGCCAAATACTGGCAGAGCTGCCTTCAGATAGTTCAGTCTTTAAAAGGAAACAGGGTAGAGAGGCAGCAGCATCACACTTGTTTATTTGAAAGAGCCTAATTAGCTCCCAGTTACGTTCATAAACACACCACTGTGGATTCACAGCCCTGCAGTAATGCATCAGAGGAGCTCCCCACAAATAAAAGGGATTAGATAGACTCCATTGGATGCTTTGCAAAATCTAGGATTTATTTCATTATCTCTAATTTTTTCCCCAATTGATACTCCTTCTTCTCTTTCTGCTCAGACTGTGCCTCGTTCCAGGTGCACAGAGAGCTGTCGTCCCGGATATGCCAAGGAGATTCTGGAAGGGAAGCCAGTTTGCTGCTATGCTTGTGATCCATGTGCAGAAGGGACCATCTCCACTCAGGAAGGTGAGCCACTATGGCCAGGGGTCATGATAGACAATGGCAACCCCTCCTCTATGCTGCTGGATCTATTATAGGAGAAAGGGAGGTGTCAGTGATGCTAAAATCACAGTGTGGTGCATCTGTCTCCATCATTGTGGACTTTTAGGGGGAATTTGAAAGCACTCCTGTTTACCCAGGAATTTGTGGCTGAAGGGGATTGCTCCTGGCAACCCGGAGATCACTGGAAGAATTCTTTTTATCTGTAACTACTTTTAGAATGTTTTGAACTGTAACTGTTTTCAAAATGTTTTTAATTGTTTTTAGAATGCTTTGCTCTTCTTGTTGTTGAATTGTTTGTTGATGCTTGATGCCCTGGGATCCCTGAGGAGGAAGAGTGAGATATCATCATCACCACTTTTTTTCAGATGTGGACCATTGCACCAAATGTCCAGAAGATCAGCATCCAAACAAGGACCGAAATCAATGTGCCCCCAAGACTATCACCTTTCTGGCCTACGAAGAATACTTGGGGATCATCCTGGGTTCCTTTGCCCTATTCTTGTCCTTGACCACAGGTTGCACATTAGGAATCTTCATTAAATTCCTAGAAACTCCAATAGTCAAAGCCAACAACCGGGACCTCTCCTACATCCTCCTCGTCTCCCTCCTGCTCTCCTTTCTGTCCTCCTTCCTGTTCATCGGCCAGCCAAGGAAAGCGACCTGCCTTCTCCGACAAACTGCCTTCAGTGTCATCTTCTCAATTGCCATATCTTCTGTGTTGGCAAAAACCATCACTGTGGTGCTGGCCTTCCTGGCCACAAAGCCAGGGAACAGGGTGAGGAGATGGCTGGGAAAGAGTCTGGGCAACTCCATTGTCATTTCCTGTTCCACTGTCCAAGTTGTCATCTGCACCATCTGGTTGGGGACCTCTTCTCCGTTCCCAGTGTCTGACATGCACTCCCAGCCTGGAGAGATCATCCTGCAGTGCAATGAAGGGTCTGTTGCGATGTTTTACGTTGCTCTTGGCTACATGGGCTTCCTGGCTGCCATCTGCTTCACGGTGGCTTTCCTTGCCAGGAAGCTGCCTGGGGCCTTCAATGAAGCCAAGCTGATCACCTTCAGCATGCTGGTCTTCTGCAGTGTTTGGGTGTCCTTTGTGCCCACCTACCTGAGCACGAAGGGGAAATACATGGTAGCTGTGCAGGTCTTTTCCATCTTGGCCTCCAGTGCTGGGCTCCTGGGCTGCATCTTCATTCCCAAATGCTACATTATTGCACTGAGGCCTGATCTGAACACAAAGGAGCATCTTACCAAAAAAAGCTTAGGGTTCAGTCTGACCCATAGCACTAGGGATAGAGAAACTCTGTAAGTTCCATGAGTGATGTACGTGGGGTGCAGACTACAATTTGCTTCCAAGACCTCACAAATACATTTGCCCATGTTACTGGTGCCAACATTCACCACACCCACTGCCTCTTCACACCGCTATCTGCCAGGCTTTGTAGAAATACCTCCTGCCTCCTCCTGAAGTCCAGAGTGAACTGGGCAATTGCATAAGGACAGCTCCTGGTCCAGGAATGAGTGGACTACTGATATGGATCGTCTTGGCTTAAGAGGGAAGAGGGTTCTCTACCTGTGTTTTGGTAGGGAAAGACTTGCTTGCCTGCAATCCTGCTGAGTTAGAGAAGGCGGACTGAGAGTGACTAACTATAAAGGAGGCAGGCAGGGTGTTGTACAAGAATGAGACTCTATATTTCACAGTGGCTGAGCTGTGGAGTTTATTGATGGATTTGCATTGTGGATAATTTGATATGCTGCTTAGAAAACCATCACCTCTTTGTTTTGCTGCCGTTGGCAATCATCTTATGCTGGAACCCATGCCACTTTTCTTAAGATATGAGTACCAATCCCTCATTATTTCTCCCCCGCAATAAGCACTGGCTATTATGCATTATGTACCATTATGTACCACTAAATATTGCTTATTATTTGAATTATATTTATATAACATTTATGCTTTTGTACTGCATTGGTATGATTCTATGTATTTATATTAGATTGTGCACCGTGCTCTATGTTGTAAACTGCCCTCTGAGCTTTTGATCAAGGATGACATGTAATAATGATAATAACAATAATATCATCATCATGGAAAACTATTAATTGAGTTACTCTCCAAGGGGCTCAACAAATCGAAATAAAGAAGATTGTCAGTGGGATGATTGGCTTCTACCATCACCCTGAGGTTCAGGAGATCATGTGATCTTCTAGGCCTATCTCATTGAGGCGATGGACTCTAATGACCAATCCAACTCTAATGACCAATCCTACAAATATATTAGGAACGAGCTATGTGGAGGCAAGGGAGCAAGACAGCCCCCCCCCAGGATTATTTCTAATGTTAGTCGATCATTATCATGTGGTGGTAGGACAACGAAAACTGCCATGCACTTTAAATGTGAAAATCTATATTTCCCCTTCTGCGCTTGAATACCTACCCCACGCACCACCAAATATTGGCCCAGCTGCCTTCAGAGTATTGAGGTTCTTCCCTACAACAGGCCACAGAGGCAGCATCTGCATCCCAGTCTAAAAAAGCTTGAGTCATCCCTGACCATTGACCATGCTGGCTGGGGCTGCAGGAAGTTGGCATCCAAAAACATCTGCACAACCACAGGGTCCCCAGTTCTTGGGGACAGTTCTTTGGACAGTTCTTCCAAAGGAGAGAAGGAGAAAGTAGAGTCCCTAAAGGATCAGTACTGGGACCTGTGCTTTTTAGCTTGCTTGTAAATGACCTAGAGTTAAGGGGGAGCCATGAGGTGGCACAATTTTTGCTGAGGATACTGAATTCTTCAGAGTTGGTCAGCCAAAAAGGGATGACGAAGAGCTCCAAAAGGACCTCTCCAAACTGAGTGAATGGGTGGAAGTGTCTCCCTATCCACCTTCTCCACTAGGGCTCTGTGTTCACCTTGGATGACCTCCTCAGGCTGTATATTTTTAGGTTTTATGATAAAACGTTATGGTTTTTACTGCTTCATCTTTTGCGTGTGTACACTGCTTAGAAATGTGAATAGTTAAGTGGTATATAAATGTTTGAAATAAATCAGTGAAATGATCTCATAAAAACATGAGAGTCCTTCAGAAGCTGTATGAGACCAAAGGGGGCCATCTATCCTGGCTTCATAACCCGCTCCTGCTGCCAGTCCACAGGAACTCGTATCCAGAGTCACACTGCCTCTGACCCAGGGGGAATCCCAGCACAGATGTCTTGTCAGTAGCACTGGCCAAACCCAACAAAGAGGTCCGGGTGGGGGGCGGGGAACGCACAGGTACACAGGTATGCGTGCGTAGAAGTGGGGAGAAAGGAGAGCAGCTTTGCACAGGAAGCGCACACGCATTCAAGGATCTTTCAGATCATACATTCACAAAGATTTACAGGCATGTGATGGAAACATGCGTCATATTTAACATATTTTCATATTTAAATGAGACACAACACTGGACTTTAAAGACTCCTTCAATTGCTTGTCCAGTAATAAGCATGTAGAAGTGGAATAAATAAGGAAGCTACAGTGATAGGAACGTAGGAAAGGGATAAAAACCAAAGAAATGATGAAATTTTAAAAGGGGTAGGCCTAGAAGTAGGCATTGTGAGAGCAGGGGCACAGGATATAAATTCAGAAGAGCAAAATTACCACAGGCCAAACCACAAGCGCCAAAGACACTTGAAGAGAGACACTGCTTACAAGTGCCTGTACGCTAATGCTAGGAGCCTGCGAACCAAGATGGGAGAACTGGAGTGCTTGGTCTTAGAGGAGAGAATTGATATAGTGAGCATAACGGAGACCTGGTGGAATGGAGAAAATCAGTGGGATACGGTTATCGCTGGATATAAACTATATCGGAAGGACAGGGAAGGACGTATTGGTGGCGGAGTCGCTCTATATGTGAAAGAAGGCATTGAATCCAGCAAGCTCGAAACCCCAAAAGAGGCAGAATCCTCCACAGAATCGTTGTGGGTGGGGATACCATGCCCCAGGAGGGACTTAATACTGGGAACGATCTATCGTCCCCCTAATCAAAATGCTCAGGGAGACCTTGAGATGAGATATGAAATTGAAGAAGCATCCAAACTAGGAAATGTGGTAGTAATGCGTGACTTCAACTACCCGGACATAGACTGGCTGCATATGTGTTCCAGTCATGACAAAGAAGCAAAGTTTCTAGATATTCTAAATGACTATTCCCTAGACCAGTTGGTCATGGAACCGACCAGAGGGACAGCAACCCTGGACTTAATCCTCAGTGGGGACCGGGACCTGGTGCGAGATGTAAGTGTTGTTGAACCGATTGGGAGCAGTGACCACAGTGCTATTAAATTAAACATACATGTAACTGGCCAATTGCCAAGAAAATCCAACACGGTCACATTTGACTTCAAAAGAGGAAACTTCACAAAAATGAGGGGATTGGTAAAAAGAAAGCTGAAAAACAAAGTCCAGAGGGTCACATCACTCGAAAATGCTTGGAAGTTGTTTAAAAACACTATATTAGAAGCTCAACTGGAGTGCATACCGCAGATCAGAAAAGGTACCGCCAGGGCCAAGAAGATGCCAGCATGGTTAACGAGCAAAGTCAAGGAACCTCTTAGAGGCAAAAAGTCTTCCTTCAAAAAATGGAAGTCTTGTCCGAATGAAGAAAATAAAAAAGAACACAAACTCTGGCAAAAGAAATGCAAGAAGACAATAAGGGATGCTAAAAAAGAATTTGAGGAGCACATTGCTAAGAACATAAAAACCAACAACAAAAAATTCTATAAATACATTCAGAGCAGGAGACCATCTAGGGAGACGATTGGACCCTTGGATGATAAGGGAGTCAAAGGTGTACTAAAGAACGATAAGGAGATTGCAGAGAAGCTAAATGAATTCTTTGCATCTGTCTTCACAGCGGAAGATATAGGGCAGATCCCTGAACCTGAACTAACATTTGCAGGAAGGGATTCTGAGGAACTGAGACAAATAGTGGTAACGAGAGAGGAAGTTCTAAGCTTAATGGACAATATAAAAACTGACAAATCACCGGGCCTGGATGGCATCCACCCGAGAGTTCTCAAAGAACTCAAATGTGAAATTGCTGATCTGCTAACAAAAATATGTAACTTGTCCCTTGGGTCCTCCTCCGTGCCTGAGGACTGGAAAGTGGCAAATGTAACGCCAATCTTCAAAAAGGGATCCAGAGGGGATCCCGGAAATTACAGGCCAGTTAGCTTAACTTCTGTCCCTGGAAAACTGGTAGAAAGTATTATTAAAGCTAGATTAACTAAGCACATAGAAGAACAAGCCTTGCTGAAGCAGAGCCAGCATGGCTTCTGCAAGGGAAAGTCCTGTCTCAGTAACCTATTAGAATTCTTTGAGAGTGTCAACAAGCATATAGATAGAGGTGATCCAGTGGACATAGTGTACTTAGACTTTCAAAAAGCGTTTGACAAGGTACCTCACCAAAGGCTTCTGAGGAAGCTTAGCAGTCATGGAATAAGAGGAGAGGTCCTCTTGTGGATAAGGAATTGGTTAAGAAGCAGAAAGCAGAGAGTAGGAATAAACGGACAGTTCTCCCAATGGAGGGCTGTAGAAAGTGGAGTCCCTCAAGGATCGGTATTGGGACCTGTACTTTTCAACTTGTTCATTAATGACCTAGAATTAGGAGTGAGCAGTGAAGTGGCCAAGTTTGCTGACGACACTAAATTGTTCAGGGTTGTTAAAACAAAAAGGGATTGCGAAGAGCTCCAAAAAGACCTCTCCAAACTGAGTGAATGGGCGGAAAAATGGCAAATGCAATTCAATATAAACAAGTGTAAAATGATGCATATTGGAGCAAAAAATCTTAATTTCACATATACGCTCATGGGGTCTGAACTGGCAGTGACCGACCAGGAGAGAGACCTCGGGGTTGTAGTGGACAGCACGATCAAAATGTCGACCCAGTGTGCGGCAGCTGTGAAAAAGGCAAATTCCATGCTAGCGATCATTAGGAAAGGTATTGAAAATAAAACAGCCGATATCATAATGACGTTGTATAAATCTATGGTGCGGCCGCATTTGGAATACTGTGTACAGTTCTGGTCACCTCATCTCAAAAAGGATATTATAGAGTTGGAAAAGGTTCAGAAGAGGGCAACCAGAATGATCAAGGGGATGGAGCGACTCCCTTACGAGGAAAGGTTGCAGCATTTGGGGCTTTTTAGTTTAGAGAAAAGGCGGGTCAGAGGAGACATGATAGAAGTGTATAAAATTATGCATGGCATTGAGAAAGTGGATAGAGAAAAGTTCTTCTCCCTCTCTCATAATACTAGAACTCATGGACATTCAAAGAAGCTGAATGTTGGAAGATTCAGGACAGACAAAAGGAAGTACTTCTTTACTCAGCGCATAGTTAAACTATGGAATTTGCTCCCACAAGATGCAGTAATGGCCACCAGCTTGGACAGCTTTAAAAGAAGATTAGACAAATTCATGGAGGACAGGGCTATCAATGGCTACTAGCTGTGATGGCTGTGCTCTGCCACCCTAGTCAGAGGCAGCATGCTTCTGAAAACCAGTTGCTGGAAGCCTCAGGAGGGGAGAGTGTTCTTGCACTCGGGTCCTACTTGCGGGCTTCCCCCAGGCACCTGGTTGGCCACTGTGAGAACAGGATGCTGGACTAGATGGGCCACTGGCCTGATCCAGCAGGCTCTTCTTATGTTCTTATGTTCTTATATGCCATTGAGCTCAGTATTGCCTGCACTGACAGGGAGCAGCTCTCCAGGATTTCAGATGCGGTTGCATGCAACAATCTATGTGCCCCCTTAGCAACAACTGAGACAACTCACAAAAGCAAGGGGATGCAGAGAGGGTCCATCTTTCAGGGCCAGCTCATGGCATTTGGCTGTCTCAGGAGGTGTAGCAAATGGTACCCACCTCTGCCTTCAAATCAGGGTGCCTATGACTGGCCACGTTATTTTGACACCCAAGCAGAAAATCCCAGAAGCACCCCTTCCTGGAAGTCAAAAAAATCCCCAACAATAATAAATGAAAAAGCCAACAATTTGCTGCCCATTCATGGTATCAAAAGTTGACTTCCTTCAGTGACCAGCACCCCACTCTCCCTAACGGTAGGGCCGACAGTGTGCCTCAGCCTCCCTTTCTATTCCTTCTATTCTTTTTGAACAAATGCGATGTTGCTGCAAAAAAGGCAAATGCTATATTAGGCTGCATTAACAGAAGTATAGTTTTCTAATCGCGTGAAGAATTAGTTCCCCTCTATTTGGCACTGGTTAGGCCTCATCTTGAATACTGTGTCCAGTTCTGGTCTCTGCCCTTCAAGAAGGATGCAGACAAACTGGAACAGGTTCAGAGGAGGGCAAGGATGATCAGGGGACTGGAAACAAAGCCCTGTGAGGAGAGACTGAAAGAACTGGGCATGTTTAGCCTGGAGAAGAGAAGACTGAGGGGAGATATGATAGCACTCTTCAAGTACATGAAAGGTTGTCACACAGAGGAGGGCCGGGATCTCTTCTCAATCGTCCCAGAGTGCAGGACACGGAATAATGGGCTCAAGTTGCAGGAGGCCAGATTAGACATCAGGAAAAACTTCCTAACTGTTAGAGCCATACGACAATGGAACCAATGGCCTAGAGAGGTAGAGGGCTCTCCAACACTGGTGGAATTCATGAGGCAGCTGGACAGCCATCTGTCGGGAATGCTTTGATTTGGATTCCTGCATTGAGCAGGGGGTTGGACTTGATGGCCTTATAGGCCCCTTCCAACTCTACTATTCTATGATTCTCAGAGCTTGGAAAAGTTACTTTTTTGAACTACAACTCCCATCAGCACAATCCAGTGGCCATGCTGGCTGGGGCTGATGGGAGTTGTAGTACAAAAAAGTAACTTTCCCAAGCTTTGATGATTCTATGATAAGGATGTGGCCCCAGAGGGATTCCCAAGGGCCGGAGAGAGAGGCCTGGAGGGCCAGGTTTGTTCCTCGGGTGTGGGGTGGACTGAATGAACAGCATACGTTGGCAAACCACGCTGCTGTTCTCAGTACACTATCTCTCAAGACATTGCGATCTGACCAGTGGAAAAACAGGATGTGGTTAACTTTATGGCTGTAAACGATACTGACATCTGTAGTGGTTAAATAACTGCCTGCATATTGCCACGTAGATAATGCTGTTGTACTATGTATGTACGTGATGTTATACAATAGTTAAAGGTCATAGGCTGTTTATGGAGAGAAAATAATCCACGCCTCCAAGCGGAGGTAAAATAAAAGCGGAGACGAGAATTACGAGGGGGGCTCCGAAATTGAACTCTGGTCTCACCGTGTCTCACTGTGTCGTGATATCTACATCTGGTGACCCCGACGTGATTCAGAACAAACACCCTCGTACCCACTGGCAGGATCAGCCAACGGTGCACCTCAGCGTACAGCTCCCATTCGTGAGTATGGGGGGGGAATTGTCAGCTCAGCAGAAGGTTCATGCACAAGAGCTACAAAAAATTTTAAAACAGGATACCTCAGCTTTTATAAGTCGTTCTCACATTGAATCATTGTTAAAAACAATTCAATGTCAATGTCCATGGTATCCAGAGCAAGGATCACTACGTCAGTCAGATTGGATAAAGATAGGGAGAAAATTACATGAAGAACCAAGAGCACCTATTCACCATCTCTTATTATGGCAAAAGTGTGCTGAGGCCATTAGTCATTTAGGGATAAAAGAGACATCGCTGTTTGCCAATTCTGACCAGAAAACTCCTCTTTATCCCCAACTTTCTTTACCTACACCTGAAAAGGATATTGAGAAATTTGTAAATGCTCCTCCATATAGCCCTCCAGTTCAACAAGAACAGGTTACTGGGAAGGTTAAAGCAGCCATAGCTCAGGCTGCAGCCTCAGGATTATTATCTATGGAAGAAATGGGAGACTGGGAGGGTACAATTTCAGCTTTTCCCGTTACATATCAGCCAGATCCTAATAATGCTAATAATCGCATAGCAACTTGGACAGCTCTTCCGTTTTCTGTTATTAGAGAAATAAATAAGGCAGTAAGAGAATATGGGATTACGGCTAATTATGTACAAGGGATGTTGGAAGGAGTAGCTACTGGATATAACATGATCCCTCAAGATTGGAAGGATCTCTTTAGGATGATTTTGACTCCTTCGCAATATGTAGTTTGGGACCAAGAATTTAGACATGCTGCTATAGCAGCTGGGGATGCTAATATCATTCCCGAGCAAATTTATGGGTCAGGTAATTTTGCTACCATAGCACAACAAGGGGTATTGCCTGAAGCCGCATTTCATCGAACTGCTGAGTGTATACAGAAAGCATTTAAAAAGGTGCCTGCTGGGAAAGAACCCTTACGTTCTTTTACGAATGTACGGCAGCAAGCAACAGAGCCCTATTTTCAGTTTGTTGACCGTTTGAAAGAGGCTCTGACACGGCAGGTTGATAACCCTCAGGCACAAGGGGAATTATTGTTAAAATTAGCTTACGAGAATTCTAACACAGACTGTAAAAAGATTTTGAAAAACATTATTCATAGACCGCAATATGAATTGGGAGACATGATTCAAGCTTGTGCAGAGGTAGGTACACATGTTCATGCCATGACATTGTTAGCTGGGGCATTAAGACAGGGTAACAAACCTACAGGCAATTGTTTTAATTGTCAAAAGCCTGGTCATTTCAGAAGGGAATGTCGGGCTCCTGGCGGAGGAGCATTTAAAGGTGGGGGCACTGTTACAAACCGGCCAAAGAAAATCTGTCCGAAATGTAAAAAGGGTTATCATTGGGCTAATCAGTGTCGTTCAGCTCCCACTACCAATACCAATGTGTCTTCCCGTCCTATTGAGGGAAACTGAACTTGGGGCAGGCTTCCAGCCCCGAATCTCAAGGAAGTGTACCCACCCCTGCTACTCAAGGAAGCGCTGGAATTGATTTAATACATGCAGAGTCAAAAGATGTTCCTTTGCCTGGAGCAGTTCTTTTAATGCCTACCACACTCACTGGCCCTTTACCAGAAGGCACCGTAGGCCTTGTACTACCGCGATCCTCTGCTTCCAAGAATAATATAATGGTGGTACCTGGTGTTATTGATTCTGATTATCAGGGAATTATTTATATTCAGTATTGGAGTCACCTTCCCCTTCAGTTGAAGAAGGGAGATTCTTTTGCGCAACTATTGTTATTGCCATATCGTCTTTTCACATCGAACACTTCCTCCCAAAAACGTACTGGTGGATTCGGATCTACAAGGACGAAATCGCCGAGTGTGAGTATTTCAGGTAATCCTTTCCATCCACAGGTAGCTGCAGTACTGGCAGAAGTGACCAGGGAGAAACCGGTTCGTAAGTATTGTTTAAACAATGTTATTTTTGAAGGTATTATAGATTCTGGGGCAGATGTCACAGTAATTGCTGAACATAACTGGCCATCCTCTTGGCCAGTAGAAGTGGCCCCTTCTGTGTGGGGAGTGGGCGGAGCTCAGGATTCAAAACGGAGTAAGGATTGGATACAAGTTGTTGCTCTTGATGGTGATCGTATAGCCCACATTCGCCCTTGTATTTTGGACATTTCAGTAAATCTGTGGGGAAGGGATTTACTGGAGCAATTCCAGACCACCATTGTTATTAATGATTAGCCAACAAAAGGCAGCTCTTCCTTTACAATGGAAGACAGACATACCCATTTGGGTAGAACAATGGCCCTTACCCAAAGAAAAATTAGAAGCTCTGCACCAACTGGTAAAGGAGCAACTGGAAGCTGATCATATAGCAGAAAGTAATAGCCCTTATAACACCCCAGTGTTTGTGATTAAAAAGAAATCTGGAAAGTGGAGGCTCTTACATGATTTACGAGAAATAAATAAATTAATTGTGCCCATGGGTCCGCTACAATGTGGGACGCCTAATCCAAATTTAATTCCATATGACTATTCCTTAGCTATTATAGACCTGAAAGATTGCTTTTTCACAATACCGTTACAAGCGCAAGACGCACCGAAATTTGCGTTTACTGTTCCCGTATATAATAACTCTGGCCCTGCGCAACGATATCAATGGAAAGTGCTACCTCAGGGCATGTTAAATAGTCCAACCCTATGTCAACAGTTTGTAGACATGGCCCTGCGACCCTTTCGGGCTCAATACCCTACATTATTGGTCTACCATTATATGGATGACATCTTGGTGGCTGGGAGAACCCTCCCATCTATGTGGCAACAACACCTTACTGATCATTTGTCGCAGTCAGGGTTGCAGATTGCCCCTGAAAAGGTACAACTCAAAGAACCATTTCTGTATTTAGGACATAAATTAATGCAATCCTACTCCACTCCTGTATTGCCCTGTCTTACTTTGTCAATGAAGCCAACTTATGTAGAACTACAACAATTCTTGGGTTCTATTAATTGGATTCGACCATATTGTAAACTTACCACTCAAGACATGGGGCCTTTATTTGAATGTTTAAAACAAGGACGTCAACCTGCAGATATTATTACTTTAACGAAACAGGCAAGGCAATCCCTAGAATTAGTTTCTACAACGTTAAAAGCTATTTGGGTGGATCGACAAATATTGAATAAACCACTGATTTTATTTGTTTTATTTGATGGAAGCCAACTTTTTGCTGCACTCACTCAGGAGTCAGGCTCCAATGCTACACATATAATAGAGTGGCTTTACTTAGCCCATACACCAAAGTCATCTATCACAACTTTGCCAATGCAAGCAGCAGAAATAATCCAAAAAGCACGATTACGATCAAGGCAATTATTAGGTATCGATCCGGTTGAAATTTCGTTGCCTCTTAAACTTTACACATGGGAAAATGCTGTTGCGCTTTCTGATGACCTTCAATGGGCTTTAGTCTCTTATTTGGGCACAATTTCATGTCGTTCCTCATCAGATCCACGGCTTCAAATTACACAAAAAATTCCTATCCAGTTTCAATCTGTAATCAGTTTACAACCCTTACCTGCGGTCACGGTCTATACTGATGGCAGTCCAACTAGAGGGGTTGTTGCATGGCACGAGCAGGGGGTTTGGAAGACAATTTTCACCTTACCCCAAACTTCCGCTCAGAGATCTGAGTTGGCCGCTGTTAGTATGGCGCTGTTGACTTTTGCAGATCAGGAGGTTAACATTATTACCGATAGTCTTTATGTTAAGAATGTTGTACTTGCATTACCCGGTAGTTATGTCTCTCCCATGCTGGACACTAATCTACTTGCTCTTATGCTTACACTTCAAAAACTCATACATACTCGGTCTTGTCGATTTGCTATATTTCATATTCGCAGTCATCAACCTTTCCCAGGATTGTTAACAGAAGGTAATCAATATGCTGATCAGGCTCTTCGTGCCCTCCTTTGCACACCCATAGAAAGTCATGCCCTTCATCATCAAAATGCTAAAGCACTCCAGAAGCAATTCCATCTTACTGCCCAGGAAGCCTCTGCCATTATTCAACAATGTCCCCAATGCACACAGTTAACTCTATCCCCAGAACCAGGAGTGAACCCACGAGGTCTCATAGTTAACCAGTTGTGGCAAATGGATGTTACACATTTTCCTACTTTCTCCCCATGGAAGTATTTGCATGTTACAGTAGATACATATTCCGGATACATATGGGTAACTCCTCAGAAAGGGGAAAAAACTAAGAATGTTATTAATCATGTCATTCGTTCTATTGCCATCATGGGCCAACCTCAGACGATAAAAACTGATAATGGTCCTGCATATGTTTCACAGCAATTTGCACAGTTTTGCACTAAGTGGTCCATTACACATTTGTTTGGTATTCCTTATAATTCTACAGGTCAAGCTGTCGTCGAACGTACCAATCGTACCCTTAAAGAGCATTTGCTTAAACAAAAACAAAAAGGAGGAGTACCACTGGGATTGGCCACCAAAGAGGAGTGGCTGGCACAAGTGTTGTTTACCATTAATCATTTAAATTTGTCTCAATCTCCCAATACTCATTTTTCCTTTTCTACTCGAGCGCAGCGGCATTTTCAGCAGTCGGAGTCTCTACCTGCCCCGCGGGTGCAGTTTCGGCAACTACCAAATCCAGAGTGGAAAGGCCCAGTTCCGCTTATAACGTGGGGTCGAGGTTACGCGGCTGTGTCTACGCCTGACGGTCCTGTGTGGGTACCTGCTAGGTGTATCCGGCCCTGGAAAGACGATGTCCTGGCACGATAATCTTAAGAATCCCATCCCTAATTTTTCTCTGCAACTTCAGGATACTGGGATGTCTTCCAGGAAGCGTGGTCGGAATGTTCCGCAACCTCCCGTGACTTGGGGCCAAATAAAGAACTTAGCAACACAAGCAGAAAAAGCAATGGAACAAGCCGGGGTGGACAAGACAACTGAGAATACCATTCTTGCTTTAATTGCGTCTTTAAATACAAATTCTATTTTTGTACTTTGCATTTGTTGGATTTTAGGAAGCGCCGGGGCTGACAGGTTGGGGCAGGAGTTGGGGATGCGGTTTCAACACAATATCTGGGTTCAGTTAGCAAGAATGACAAATGTGAGTGACTTTTGCATGACTGAACATGTACAGGAAATGGGTATGTTGGGAACATGTTTAATACCCGTATGCAAAGCACCTGGGGATATTGGGAACATTACAGGACTTGGGCGGTTCATGAATACTTCAGAGATTAAATATCATACTGTTTCGAATTGGGGAACTCCAACCTTCCAGCTGCCTGTTAATGCTTTTCAATTATTTACATCACATGTTGCAAATTCCATTAATAATACGTGTGCTCGGATGGTTAATTGTAGTCGACATAAGGTGCAGAAGGGATGTCTAAAGGTTGGGAGACCCACATGGAATTGTACACAGCACATTAACATATCCAGTATGTACGGACACATTCCTTTACCAGGTGGATGGTTTTGGACATGTGGAGAAACCACTTTTAATTATGTTCCCGCTAATATTTCTGATACCATCTGTTGCCTGAGTCGACTGGTTCCCATTTTCCTTCATAAAAGGGAGTTGCTAGCCCAACGTAGGAAAAGAGAAGCTGTTGCCATGCCGGCTGATTGTAATGACAAGGTGGAATTGCTTAATAAAGCAGAAAGTGTATCACTAGCCATCTCCCTTGTTGGACTTCCTGCATTGGCAGTAAGTAACAGCAATCAATTACATAAATTAGCCTGTAATTATGTTAAGATGATAAATGCCACCTCTCGAGCCATTGCTTTGTTAAATGAAGAGCAGGGTATATTAAGACAAGCTATCTTGGATAATCGTGCAGCTATAGATTACCTGCTATTACAACATCAGTTGGGGTGCGAAACTATAAAGAATATGTGCTGTTTTAATTTAACTGACAACAGTTTTGAAATCAGAACACAGGTAAAAAACTTGAAGGATCTAGCTAATAACATTTTGCAGGACGCCCCTACAACTTGGTGGCAGTGGCTTTGGAGTTGGCTGCCCACTGGATGGCTAAGTCAGATTCTTAGATATGCTATTCTTTTACTCATTTTAAGTATAGGCTTATGCTGTTTTTTACAATACCTTTTCCAGACGTGTACACCTGTTGCTCCGCGACCATTACGTAGTAATTACTTTTTGCTAAAAAATAAAAAAGGGGGAGATGTGGGGTGGACTGAATGAACAGCATACGTTGGCAAACCACGCTGCTGTTCTCAGTACACTATCTCTCAAGACATTGCGATCTGACCAGTGGAAAAACAGGATGTGGTTAACTTTATGGCTGTAAACGATACTGACATCTGTAGTGGTTAAATAACTGCCTGCATATTGCCACGTAGATAATGCTGTTGTACTATGTATGTACGTGATGTTATACAATAGTTAAAGGTCATAGGCTGTTTATGGAGAGAAAATAATCCACGCCTCCAAGCGGAGGTAAAATAAAAGCGGAGACGAGAATTACGAGGGGGGCTCCGAAATTGAACTCTGGTCTCACCGTGTCTCACTGTGTCGTGATATCTACACTCGGGCCTGAGATTTCCCCTGTCCCTGAACTAAGCATTGAGCCATCCAAGTCATTCACTTGCCAAGAGAGTGAGACTCCCAGAGTGAGACCGCCCAGCAATGCTTCTGTCCGAGTACTCCAGCGCAAGGGGGACAGGGTCATGAAAGGGACCAGTGGTAGGAAGTGGCCCTCCATTGCCTGAGATCTTGGTGATTCCCCACCTGTCACAGTAGGCAACTTTGCACAAGGTGGCTCCATGGTTTTAATCAGGAGTTCATAATGCTCACCTGGAAGTACCCCAAGCTTTGTGCACATTTGCACACACCTGACAGGCAAAACCTTTCGAGGAGAGAGTGGATCAGGGCCAGTGAAGGGTGTGGCCTGCAGCGTGGGCATGGACCTG
This sequence comes from Rhineura floridana, assembly GCF_030035675.1. Classification (NCBI taxonomy): domain Eukaryota; kingdom Metazoa; phylum Chordata; class Lepidosauria; order Squamata; family Rhineuridae; genus Rhineura; species Rhineura floridana. The sequence continues at coordinate 226,220,030 of NC_084482.1, read as the reverse complement.
GGAGAAACCCAAGGGCCAGAGAGAGAGGCTTTGAGGGCCACATTTGGCCTCTGGGCCTGAGCTGCCCCACTCCTGCTGTACAGCAAAT